>NC_037647.1:2025596-2398844 GCF_003254395.2 Apis mellifera
CGAAAAGTCATGTGTCGTGTCAAGAAGGAATCGGTCGAGGAACGATGAAGAGGGAGAGGAAAAAAGAGAAGAGAAAAAAAAAGAAAAAAGGAGGAGGAAAATAAATGAATAAAAGAGAAAACATGGGGAAGGATCGAGGTTGAATCTTCTCGTCTCCCGGCCGATCGAGCATCCGAGCAAACGAGGCGATTTAAATGTATCGAGAATCTGCGACGAGCGCGAAACGATCGCAATCGGTCACGACGCCTCCACCTGCATTCCGATCTCGACGCAATACGTCGGAGAGATTCCTTTGTTGCGTCGATCGTTGCTGGACGTATGAAGCTCGGAGGAATCGTTCCCTCTCCGATGGAACGCGTTTCGTTGCGACATTTCAACGTAGGTGGAAAATGTTGCGAAGGGAACTCTGAGTTACTTTTTTTTTTTTTTTTTTTTTTTTCAAGTGAAATGTTTCATAAATTAGCTGGCCATCGGAGTCATCGCGAAATGCCGTCGCGTTTGAAGGATATATATTTGCTCGTGAATGGTCGCAAGATTTTTTTTTTCAGCATTTCTTAGGTACACGAGAAAGATGAGACTATATATATCGCGCAATAAATAATACAATTTAATTTACGGTTATTTTTATATTTCGCACGGTTTCCTGAATATTTTCTACAATAACTTAACATAATTTGTGCATAAAAATCGAGAAAAGTAAATTTCATTTCATCATCTCCAATTCGCAAACATCGTAAACGATTTCATCAAGCGTGTAAACTTTCCAATCACATTTCCAAAATAATGCCAATCAACAATTGAATCAAATTTCGTTACCCATCCCGATCTCGAACGAGGATAAACGTTCACACGCGATCCCAAGACACTGGCCCAGATATCTGGCCGGCGTAACTGATCGTTAGAATCTCTGCGGACGAGGACGAGTCGTGATCCACGGTGGGATCTTTTGCTTTCTAATCATCCTCAAGGTTAAACCCGTGGCCGAACCTGCCAGCTCCCGCGCGACGTGCTTATTTTCAATTCCTCTTCGGGGTTCTCCACCTTCCTCCATCTCCTCTCCCATCTGCTCTCCTCCTCCCTCATCTCCCCTCCTGCCCCGTATTATACACGGCGTATAGCGTGTATAAGGGTACGACCTCAGCCGCGGGAATAAGACGTCGTCGACCTGCTCTCGGGGTCTCCTCCGCTCCGATTGTCCCTGTCGGCCGAGTTACGAGGATATTTCTATACCGTTAAGCGATTGGAACTCGCCTCGTTCCATTGTCCGCGCCTCCAACTCTCCTCCTCTCTGTGTGCGCGCCTACACGGATAGATGCACCGACGCGTCACCGACCCGTTCACGGTTCAGAGGACTCTCCTCTACTTTATAGGTTAATTACCAACGGCCGATGGACTCTCTCGACGATCCACGAGAGAGAGAAAGAGAGAGAATCTCGTGGAGAAGCCGAGTCGATGAGGCAACGCAACAGTTGGCATGGGATAGAGGGGAGAAGAGGGAATTATCGCGGAAGGGGAATCGATTGGAGCTCTTGATAAACGCGATTTTACGAAGATAGAAGAATGGAGAAGTGGAAGAATTGCAGTGCCGCTTGATGATCGGTTAATGAAGTGTTGCTCGATGACCGTGAGGACACGATTGGGGATAAGGTTAGAGACTTAGTTACTTGGTCATAATATCTTACTTTCAAGAAGATATAAATTTCTTTTGCAATCTGATTTATTGTGGAATAAAGAAGATGAAAAAGCGAAAATTGCGCGTATTCTCCTCCTATTAGTTTCTTGAGACAAATATTTATTTAATTCGGAAGGAAAGATTTGTTATAAAATAAAGATGACGTAAAAATTACATATATTCTCTTCCTATTAATTTGAAGAAAGTATTTATTTAATTCGGAATGAAAGATAGTTCCAGATTTGTTATATGCATGTATTTCTTTTCTATTAGTTTTTTGAAGAAATATTTATTTAATTCAGAAGGAAAGATAGTTCCAGGTTTGTTTTAGAATAAAGAAGATGAAAATTGCGTGCGTTCTCTTCCTATTAATTTGAAGGAAATATTTATTTAATTTGGAAGGAAAGATAGTTCCAGGTTTGTTATAGAATAAAGAAGATGACGCAAAAATTATATGTATTCAGTTCCTATTAGTTTGAGGGAAATATTTATTTAATTCGGAAGGAAAGAATAGTTGCAGTTGGAGAGGTTTCCGCGGGGCGTTTGAAGCGCCGTCCCCTTTTCCGTGTGACGCGTAGAACCACCCAGGTAGCCGGGTGTAAGCAATCCCCGACACGGCGTACCGGTGAATAGGTGAGTACGAATCCAACGAATATGTTGGTCGTGTTACGACAAAGACCACGAGCCGCTCGCTATCGGTGTTTCGCGCGAGCGCGAGATAAGTAAGTGCTTTAATTTATTCGAAACACCTCGGTTATTAATCGTCCGCTTCGTGGTCTCTACCTGTCCCACTCGTACCTCCTATCATCCATCTCCTTCCACCTTCTCTTTTTATTTTCCACTCTCCTCCATCGCGTCCACTCTCCCTTTCCAACTACGTCGCTCTGTCTCTCTCGCCAATTCTCGCTCCTACTACTCTCTCTCTCTCTCTCTCTCTCACTGTTTCTTCCTTTTTCTTTGCGACAAGTGTTCGATTCATATATCTGTACACGCTTTTTCGTCTTTTTCCACTTTCGTTTATTTCCTGCGAGCATTTATTATTCTCTCCGTATCGTACCATTTAAGTTTTATTTTTTAACGTTATTATTATTCGTTCGTATTTACAATTAACTTAAAGAAACAAGTTCCGATACTTTTCTTCGTGTATCGATTTCTCCCTTTTCCTTCCAAATTCTATAAGAGATACAAAATTGTGAATAATAATAACGTTATTATTATACAACAATTAATACATTATTCTTTAAAAAACAAACATTCAACCGATATTCAATTCTTCTAAAACGTAATAAAAATTAACGAGAAAGTATACGATTTAAGAAAAAAGAAAGATTGCCAAATTCACCCTCGGGTGGTGGGCAGCGAGATGCCCTAGCGCACGCTCGCACGCCATAACCGAGATCGTATATACACGTAGGTAGTTATATATGCATATAAATACGTGGGTACAAATAACGAACACGCGGCCGTGTCTCGTTGGAGGCGCGCACCGGAGTGCCTGAACCAGAGAAATGTTTTAAGCGAGCCACTCACAGCGCCCACGCTCGTCCGCGGCAACAGACGCGCCGACACGCGCGCGCACACGCCGGGCCCCTTATTTCAACCATAAATTAATGTTCTGTCTTCCGCGGATGCATAATTGTGCGCGCTGCTCGCCCCGGCTTTTCGTGTCCAAGCCGCTCGGACACACGACCAACGACCGCCACGGGGACACCACCGTCACGACCACGACGAACGGCTGATATCCATGGCAATGACACGTAACGAGCCTTCTAATGGCTTCGCAAACACGCCGTGTAATCCGCGCGTGCACCATCATCCGCGCGAATACTACGCGCCACTCTTGATACTCTCTCTTTCTCTCTCTCCGCTCGCTACTTTCGGTGCTCGATTTTCCTAGCTCCTCTCCTCTTGGGAGGGGGATTTCTAGCGATTTATCGAGATCCATAGTGTCGAATGAATTCCTCGAATTAAAGGATGAAGATTGAAAGATTTATAATATATATATGAAAAGTTATATAAATCATTTGATTATAGAATTGGTAAAAGTTTGGCAAGAAGGATCTAGATTTTGGTGAAAAGTTTCAAGAACCACCTCTCTCAAGAGAGGATCGAGACTGTCGAATTTCCCCGGGAGAACGAAACAGAAACAAGGTTTTCCGTTGGAACGAAGCTGACTGCATTCGAGATGGGACTCACGTTCCTGCATTTACATTCGACCTATTGTCTCTCCGTCCCTCCGTCTGCCTCTCTTGCTTCGCTCTTGAACTCTCCCCGATTCGCTTTCAACGCTATTTTTACAAGCAGCATAAGCTGTCGCCGCCGTTGTCATAGACGTCGCGACCGCTCTGATTTATACGATATCCGAGCGACGTCCGATCAAATGATCCATCACGTATGCAAAGTGATAGGAAAACACGCTGTTGACATCCTGGATTTATGCTCGTTGCGTATTACGCATTTAGACGGCGAAACATGTGTATCTGAAACGATTTTTACGAAGCGATAATTGTCTATCCGCGCATAACAAGGACGTGAGACGAGCGGAAGAATAATTGTGGCGTGCAAAGGATTTCAGAGAGAGGATGAAAATCCAGATGGCGAAACGTTTTGCATCCTCGATAAACGGATTCGATTTTATAAACGATAATTATCCATCTACGTGCAACGGGTGAGGAATAATAATAACGTGGATGTTTGCAAAAGAGTTTTGAGAAAGGATGAAGATCGGTAGATAGAATAGCTACCGTACAGAACAAGATACCGTGGAACAAATTACCGTTTTCCGATACTCGTGTTTTCGAGTAGGTTGTGAATAATAGGCCCTACGTGTGCGGTGTTGGGAGAGATAAATTTTGGTATGGCGAAAGGATAAATGATAGGGTACTATCGATACTGGTAATATTAAATAGATAAATTTTTAACTCGCACGATCGATTTATCGATCGTTCATATTTCTAATATTGCGTAACGCTTCGATTATTCAAATTAATCTTTCATTCAATCGAATGAGTCACACTCACAAATGAGTTATAAAACCTTATCCGCAATATCTGTAGTATATACGGCTCTTCTAAACTTCACTTTCTTTCTTTAAGGAGAAAAGAGGAATGAGACTAACCTTATTTATTATTTCTCATTTCAAACGTTTTATTTTCCCACGGAAACAAAATGGAGCATCTTTAATTAACCAATCCCCAGATCCACAAATCCATCTGTCATCGCTTCTACGATGGTTTAATTTACTGCATATCACCCCTCCTCCGCATATTATCATCGCCCCTCTTCACGAACAATCAGAAACGAAAGAAAGGAAAAAAATGAATAAGATAAAAGGAAGAGAGAGAGAAATTCACCGCGCGTGCGAATGTGGTCAAACGATAAAATCGGATCCCCATAGGTGCTCGCGTGTTCAGTTGAGCGACAGGCCGGCTTCGTCACCGCGGGGATGCTGCGGCGAGATAAACGAGGCGAGCGCATAACGAGGCGAAACCGTGGCTCGCGTCTCGCGCGCGTATCTCGCGCGTTCGAGCGATACAATTATCCTGGAGCGCGCGCTCGGCCACTTGCCCCGGCTATCTTGGCCTCGAGTGGGTGCTCGAGATGACGCCGGCCGAAGCGAGCAACCGGAGCGGAATCGAGATGAGAGGGACGGGTGTGATGTAAGGGATAATCGGCCGCTTTGGGACGATTCGCTCGGAGGATGAAGGCCGTTTTCGTTTCGAGAACCGGAATCCTGCTGGATTTACTTATCTTTTTTTTCCCCCCTCCTTCCTTGGAGGGAAGGAAGAAGAGGAAGTCGAGTTGATATACGATATATGGCGCGTTACAGCCACGCGAGTTTCGTATATTTCTTATATAACACGAAAGAAGAAGATGGGGGTTGAAATTTTTATCGTTCCATTTCGTGGTAAAAATGGTACTTCGTACATCTTTTTGAAAATATCAATCTAATAAATTCTGTTGTTTGAAATTTTGTATAAACGAATCAAGTTTCGATAATTTTATTGAAAGCACAGGTTGAAATTTTTATCGTTCCATTTCGTGGTAAAAATGGTACTTCGTGCATCTTTTCGAAAGTATCAATCTAATAAATTCTGTTGTTTGAAATTTTGTATAAACGAGTCAAGTTTCGATAATTTTATTTTTCTCGTTTCGTTTAAATATAACGATTGCGAAAAAACAAAAAAGGGAATTCAACGAGATTTTCGGAGAAAGAAATGACTTCACCCGATACACAATACATGCATTTCATTTTTGTTATTCGTATCTGTTGAAAAAAGTGGAAAAAGATTCATCGATCGATTAAAATTCAATCGACAAATCGCGCAACCTCGAGCCGAAAATTCCACCGTCCGAAAAATCACCGAAATGAGAAGGATGAGGGAAAAAGCGAGCGATTGGGTATTCCGTCCGGAATTCGATCAGGGTCAGACGTTGCGGGATTACAAGGAGCGTAGCAGATTCGCGAGTCCGAGCTTAGTTTGTTAGGCGGTGCACGTCTGATGTCACCATCAAGAGGACGACCTCAGACGAGCGCATCAGGGCCGCTCACGAAGAACGCGGCGGGGAGAGTTGTGGCTCGATTTTAAAGCGTCGAATTAACGTGCAGAACACCGCATGCTCATCGATCCCCGTTGACCGTTTTCGGCCGTGGTTGGCTTCTTGGCTGCCTCAAGGCCGGGAGCAAAGTATAGCAGAGGCGTGCGAATCGCGTGCTGCTCGATCACCGCGATCATCAAAACATTGCTCAACCGGAACTTATTGGATAGCGATTAAGACGTCAGAATGATAGAACTGTCGCTCGAAGCGTGGAGGAACAAGAGGAAACGAAGAGGGAAGGGGGGGATTCGTGTTAGAATGAATGACGTGGTAATGAAATAGTTTCTTTTTTATTATATCTCCGCTTATGGAATGGATGGATGCTTTTGAACAGCTATGATAAATGTGTTGATTCTTTAATCATATCATTGAATGTTAGTTAGTTTTTTAGATCGAATTAAAATTCGTGTAACGTTCGATCGTAAGAGATTCTTATTGTATCTCTCTTTTCATATTGAAACTCTTTCATCAGTGAAAGTGTTTATATAAAAATACTGTGTTATAATTTGTACAATCTAAATTATCACGATCCATCAAGAACAACGTTCGATCCAACGATGTTATTTCAGAGTTCACGTTGAAATATCGTGCGGAATTATTCAAAATTACGAGGAATAATGATTTTTACACCGGCGCAACGAGTAATGAGCAAAATAAACACGTTCCTTTCGACGATCGACTGGAAACGATCGCCGGATCGAATCGTGGATCGGATCCGCGTGTCAAGAAAGTGGTACGAGTAGATCTTGGAAAACATGGTCCGAGGGAAGGTGCATTATTTGCTTGTCAGTTAAGGATATTGCGATCCAAAGAACGTGACTCGACTTCACTTCGGGGAGTAAATTGATCTTCCGCGAAGTGTAGAGGAAAGAAGTTCGTTTCTTAGGAAAATTAAATGAAACCAACATCTGAATAAATCTTCTTCTTTTCTACTATGTAGTTCAGTTCGGATCTCTATCTTTCAATGTAATTTCCTCTCCGAGGATTTCACATATCAAATTTCAGATATCAAATTGCAATCGCTCTTGCAATTTATTTTGCATTCTTTTCGATTGCATAAAATCATGCATTACTTTATTTATTAAATGTTTTTACAAAGAAAATGTAAATTTCAAGAAATGAAAAGTTATACGCAAATTTTATTCTTCGAAATGATGCATAAAGAGTGATCATCTTCATACGCAAAACGTTTCCAATTCCAAAAAGAAAGATTTGGAAAATTTGTCTCTTCTTAATTACGTTTTGAAAACGTATCTTTTCACGAATATCGTTTATTTCGTTCGAGCATGGATCGATAATCAACGTCATCGTCGTTAACGCAATGATTAACACGTGCCTCTTGATTTATCGCGCCAAAAAGAGGATGAAAACGGATGCATGCCGATAATTCCACGCGTAACAGCAGCTTGAAGAAACGTCTGAGCTTATGCGAACACTCGATGAAATCGAGAACCTCTTCCCCGATGATTTCTTTCGCAAGTTCCAGTGATAGAAAAGGAAAACGGTGTAACAAGTTTCGCCTCATCTTGTTCGAATATCGATTTGCTCGAATCACGCGTGGATTCACTTCCGTGGACGGATCTGCCAATTAATCATCAGATGGTTGATCATCCCACTGCCGAGCAATTATAGACATTAAACCCGTCTATCATCATCGAGATCTTATTTAACCCTTGGTAAATTATTTGAGTATTCGAGTATGCGTAAAGCGTGTGTGAAAGCTTGTGCAATTATGAGATTAAAATTAGATTAATTAGTTGATAGAACTGGTTGATAATGTTAAGTAATTACAAGTGAAAATAAAATAAAAACGTGATGCAACTATGCGGGGAATGAAGTAAGAGATAGATTTATCGAACGAAGATAAATTAATCAAAAAAATTAAATCTGTCTATACGTCAAATTAATCTAACTTTCTAATTTTCAGATATATAAATAAATCTATCAAATTATTTATAATTTGTATTTTATATATATATATATATAAATATATTAAATATCAAACAGCTGACATGGTACCAGGAAAAGAAATTGATAGAAATTTAATCATATTGATTTTTTTTTTTTTTAATTCAAGAATACGTACATATACATATTGATATATGATGATGATTAGCGTCTATCAATAATATACAATATTTTATGTAATTTTATATTTTTTTAATTGAATTATTAAATGTCAATTGTCTTACTCAAAATTATTACATAACTCCATTATATATCTTTTAATTGGGCTTTCAAGTAAAATATCATATAAGTGGATCTTGAAGGATAATGCAATGATTTCTAATAATTAACAAAAAAAAAAATTAAAAAGGCAGAACAATGTTTATTAATTTAATTTCATCGAATGAAAAGAAAAAAAATTTGGGGAACAACGCATCTATCCACGAGGATCATCGTATCTTTAACAATGTTCAGAAGTGGCAGAGCACTCCAAAGTCCTCTCTCGAGTGCGAGGACCTCGTACCTCATTCTTCCTGCTTCTCTTCCTCATACCAAGATCGGTGACCAGCGAAGTAGTCGAGCGGTTTGAACCCGCGAGCCGAGAGGTCCTTGTAGGGCATAATCTTTGAACCGACCTCCTCGTACATCTCGAGTTCCCATTTGATCTTAATTTTCTCCAATTACGCGCGTTTACGATTCTTCATTAGCATATATATATATATATAAAAATTGTGTTTATTACTTCTTGCAGAACTTTTTTTTCCCTTCCTTCAAAGAAATTAATTAAATAAATGGATTTGCTTACTTCGTAATAATTTTTCTTGAAAATGATTAATGTAGTTTAAGAAGCATTTTATGCTTTAAACTTTCGATTGAATCATGTCCGTTGTTATTTTCATATCAAATAATTGGCGCAGATCTCTTGTTGGAATAAAAATCCACTAATCGATTAATCAAAAATGATCACATCGCACAATCTTATTTTCATTCTCCGTTCCAGAGAAGGCAAGTCGAGTAATTTCCAAGAGGAGTCTCATCAGTCTTAAAAGCTTGAGTCAACAAGGTTCGCGTTCGCGTTCTCAGCAAGAAGACGTTTCCATAATCGTCTCTGTACCGTTCGATACTCGGCCAACGATGATCGTGAACGACACCGTGGCCCCTTTGCCTATCAGAAGCATCGTCGTTTCGCCTGGCAATTACACCAGGTCAGGATAATTTGCAATAAACCGATCTCCTCCACCGGCATCCCTCGTCCTCCGCGGTGCATTGTTTTCCAACTCGGTCAATCGAGATGTCCTTCGATCGAGGATCGGCCGAGATAGCATCGAAAACTCAGGGTCGCTCTCCCAGTTCCCGGGATTCTCTCGTGCTGAAACGACACCTAACCTCTAGACACCTGTCCCAGGTACAATCTAATTTTAATCATCAATCAAGAGATGTTTTTTCGTAATTTTCATTTGATAATCGTTAAGAATTAATAAAATTTACATATCCAGTTATTGAGAGAAGTTGACGAAAGAAAGAACGAGCGTATATTTTTTTAAATCGATCGAGAATCAAAATTTGAAAATTAACGAATGGTAATTTTCCAAGGAAGAGATACGGATTTTCAAAAATCAGATTGCGTTGTATCGTGTTATAAAATGCACACGAGTTTTATTCACATCATAAAATATTAAATGTCAATACGAATCCAGACGAAGGCCGTAGTATAGTTAAACGAATCATTATTATAGTCGATCCATCTCACGGCTACATTTGTAATGAAACAAGATTCATAAAGGTCGGGAACGAAGTCGAGCAACATCCATGATATTACGTTCAAACGAACGTATATCGAAACGAGCTGCTAGGATAGATTCATCAAATATTCCAGACGCAAATAATACTTGGTTGTAAGAAAGAATAAAGGATGCGCATTACTCGTTTACGCGATTATCCCGCTTTTCTTCCCGCGTTTGTTACACGATATTTTATTTCGACGTGCATACTAGGTGTGGACGACTCGTGTGTCACGTGTACCGTGTGTGTCACCTCTGGCATCCGAGCTTCTCTGGCCGTGGCTCTCGTAGTCATTATCCATCAACCATGATTACAATTATTATTCCGATCGGCCGATAATCATGTCCCGTGTACAATTACGATCGAGGATCACGTAGAACGATCATCCCCACGTTTTGCACGCTTTGTGAAACCACGTGTGAATATCATTTTCTTACGGCTCTTTCAACTTTTATTTATTGGGGAGAAAAGTAGAAAAATAAATACCAAAAATAAGAAACGATCCATTTTTCCTTTTATAAAATTATTCAGAGAATTTCGACTATTCGAGATTCTTATATTTTAGATTCTAAATTTTTATACATTTCTATATTTCTTCAAATTCCATACATCTTTTAAATTAATTTCTCGAATTACGTCTACTATTATTATATAATTCTTTTTTCCCCATTCATCCAAGGGATCAAAATTTATTTTACTTGGAGACTTCTTCCGGTTAGGTAAGCATTATTAGGCGGATCAGGATTAACGAGGCCTGGATCCCCCCGCGAGATTGCCGCGAAGACGGGGAGGGATACGCGCGATGACGCGCCGCCACGATAGGACGCCTGAGCGCGTCATGAGTCAGATATCCTCCAGGTTTCAGCGTGCCGGGTCAAGGGTCGATTGCATTTGCTCGAACCGCCCCCACCCTTCTTCCGTCTCGGCGGCCCGTGTGTCTCGGAGTCCTTGATATTAGAATGGTCCAGGGGAACACGCGCGTCTCCAGTGACCGTTACACGCTGCAATGTTGCGCCGCACACACCGTGACACACACACCATCCTCCTCGTCTCTTCTCTTCGATCGTTCACTGACGACATCCACTCTCCGTTACGATCGCACGAGAATTCCTCGTCGCGGAACCATTTAATCGTCCGATCGTTCTTCTTTCAGTGTGCATTTTGTGGCGTTTAGGTTAGGTCAGGTTAGAGAGGAGGGGGATAATCGAGAGTTTGACGTTTGAAAGGGATGGAAATGGAAATTATTTTTGGGAAAAATTCGTGGAAGAAAAATTTTTGCTTATTAAAGATGTTATTATTTAATAATTCATCGTTAGCAACGAATAAATTTCGAGAGAGAACATCAGAAATTAATAATCTCGTAAAATTTTTCTCGAAATTATTTCACTTTCGTGTAAATTTTTGTTTAATATTTCTAAAAATAAGCGGAATATACATTGAAATGTATGGAAGTATTAATTGGTAATGGATTTGTAAAATAATTAATTGTTTTCTTTATTTTTTAGTTTCAAAAATGAATAAAAATTTCATACTTCTTTTGGAAAATATTCCTTGAGATTATATTTATCAAGTAGCTCTTGTGAAATAGATAAATTTATATATATATAAGAGTTAAAAATGAATATTTACTTCATACATTTCATATTCTATATTATATTTACAACTTATGTCGCAAAAACCAAAGTTGTAATATAATACATGGTATTTATGGTGTTATAATCGAATATAAACGCACATCCTAATGATTTACGTTTCCATTTACGTTTTGAAAACAAATTCTTATTAGAAGTAAGATTCCTTAGAAACGCGTCAAAAGTAAATATACGCAACAAAAGTAGCTAGTCTGTTATGAAAGATAGTCGGGTAAAGTGGTTTTCTAGAAGCAGTAATTTCTGAACGAGCGTGAATTCGTGTAAATTTTTATTCAGTTGATTAATTTGAGATATTTTAGTGAGTTTTTATCTAGTGAGAAAAAGTGAAATACTTACGATGGATAGATTTCGATATCTAGATATTTTAAGAACAAATTTAATTGGAAATGTTACAAAAATTTAGTTGTTAGATTCGTGGATCATTCAGTGAGATCGAGATTCTGAACAACAAAGATTGTTAAGGAATGATCGCAATAAATTTTAAAAGATTTTTGATTAACTTTTAATTAATCTTAATAGAATATTGATCGAATTGTTAACAATCTTTGCTGAAAACAGATTGTTAAATTGTGTCTTGAACTTGATATCCTGTGACAAAAGGTTAGTAGAATGATCGAGCATCTCGTTCAGTGAGTTGCATGCATTTCAATGCATACTCTTGATAATTTTCCATATCAATTAATCATATAAAGTTTCCAAATATTAATATTAATGAAGTTTTGATACGCTATTGGTAAAATTTTTTATCGATCAATAATTTAGATCATCTTCCTCAATATCATAAATTATGCACGGGAAGTTATATGATATTTGATATTTAAACCTGATAACGATTGTTCCAGACTGGATGAAAAAACTCGCTTCAAGATGGATAAAGACTATTGGCGATCCAAGTTCAAGGTTCTGCCATGTATAATGCGTCAAACGATCAATCATATTCCAATGAATGATCGACAAGAAATATGAAATGCGCAAAAACTTGGTATCTAATAAACTGAGTCCAAAACAAATATAATTCCATCGCGAATTAGAGATTAAAATTAGTTAAACGTATTATTATTGCAAACTAAACTTTCAATTATGAACGAATATTGAAGAAAAATTTCAATTTTATATTTTAATATTAATTCATACAAATTCATACAAATAAATCTTTCAATTTATATCATTTTAATATCATTACAATATAATGTATTAAAATTATATATATTCGTTCTAAATATTTTACATTTTTGCATATGATACGTATTCTTTTTTCTTTTTTTTTAGATTTTTAGGTTTCTTATTTAAATCGCTAATAAATTTATTCGCAATCTACATATGACATAACGCAAAAAAACTCGATTTATTATTTTTTTCAGTGTCTGAGAAATAAGAAATGAAAAAAGTTATTTTCGATTCTCATTTCGTTTCAATTATATGAATAAACATTTTATTTATATCGAGTCCGAGATTATAAATAATACATAATATTTGCACTCAGAATAAGATAAAAATAAAAAACGAAAACACTTGAAAAATTCATCGGTTCATGAACTTCATTTTCGAATCGATACGATGCATCGTCAGACTTTATTTTCATACTTTCTTTAACATCCTTGGTCTTTTGCACTCAACTTTTTTCATCCGCCATGCCATTTACTCCGCACAACATGGATGCTCAAGGCCACGCGCCGATTCAGCCCGGGATCGATCGCTTTTCCCGATCTTTATCTGCCCGAGCTGCTTTTTTTCGCATTGCTTCGTGATCGAACACCGTGAATCGGCCATCCTATTCTATTTCAAGATGTTATCGATAGCTTTTCCCCTCTTCTCGCCGATTTTTTCCTTTTTCTCCTTTTCATCCCGTTCACCAATGACCGTGGGTTGCTTCCCTCTGTTCACCTTTAACTATTATTAGAATCGTCTGATTTTAAAATTATGCATATACAATCGGTAGCAGTCTATAATCATGATTTTGTATCTTTTTTCTTTTTTTTTATAGTAGAATCGAAGAAAGAAAGTCTAATTGCAGTTCTCCAACCGATGATGATGATTCGTTTCGAAGATACAAATGTAAGAATCTATCGTGCTCATCTTGTAGCAAACAATTATAAATATAAACGTAATATATTAGTTAAAGAAAATCGTCATTTTTCATCATTGGTATATCAAAAGAAGAAATAAAAATAAGCGTAGGAATAAAGTTCGTATAATTATAAAAACAAGATAAATTTTTCTCATTTATATCGATCGAAGTAAAGTTTCTTGTATAAATTATCTAAAAGGAATAACATTTAAATAAATATTTCCTTTATATATTTAAATACAATTACAAATACTAATATTTTAAATTTTAGATTATATTCATCGATAACTCATTCGATTTTGGTTTAAAAAAAACCTACTTACTTTTCTATTCTCATATATTCCTGTGTATATGTCTCTTTATTGACAGAAAAGAGACATAAACAAGTCGAAGAAAAATTTATTTCTCTTTAAAAAATAAATATACTTGGAAAGGTGTATGTACTGATCGAAGATATCCATCTTCCACAGGATCTCTCGTATCTCGATGAATCTTCATAATCAGTGAATCAACGATGGATGGAAGGAAAAAGAAAAAGAAAAAAAAAAAAAAAGGTCGATTTATAGATGCATCATTGCTGTAAATAATCGTCCGATTGTGCCGATTCTTAATCGATTAGTTCATAGGGGAAAGTGTTTTGTAGTGTCGGTGTTGAAAATAACGCGAGGCACTCGGTCTGGGAAACCGCGAGCTGACGCGAGGTTGTTTCAGAGATCAGAGATGACCAACGCTGATCGACTCTGTGTAGGAGGTGAGGGAATTTAAGAGCGATGCGCGAACGTGATGTTCAGGAAATGAGGATGCCGCGTGGGAGTCGGTCTCTCTCGAGGGTGAACGGAGAGGAAAGATACGGGGATAAAGCCTTCAGGTTTTAGAGCAGAAGAAGAAGGAGACTTTTGAAGAGGAATTGGATATTGTGAAACTTGTGCTTGTTCTGCCGATAAAAAATTGTTTTATTCGTTGAGAAATAACATTAAAGGAGAAGGAAAAATTAACGCGTTAATTCCTTCGAATGTTTTTCTAGATATAAATCAGTTATATTGCATATAACTTGATTTAATTTGGAAAAATTATTTATAAAATTTTGAATCTCTCTTTAAATATATCTGTTTAAGAGTCTTTTTTTTCTTTTTGTTTAATAATAGAAATAATTAAGATATCCACAAATTGAAATTATTGTTGCGTTTTAAAGCGTCTTTAAGACTATTATAAGTCTGTATTATTTCGAAAAGATACATCATCAAATAAATCTTGAAAGAGGTTTTTACGAGATTTTTCCTTTTTTAGAATACAAGCAAAATAATAATTCTAGATAAATTACCACTTTAACTATTTTATTATGGCTTTAATTTTAGTAATAAATCTTTGACTTTTTGCGCAATTACAGTCCTTGCTACGATTAATAAATCCACATGATCGTTGCATATTCAATATAGGTGACAAGTTCAGAGCACGTAAAAACAATAAACATCGAGCGCAAATCGGGTGGGCTCATTTGCAAGTTGCAATCATATGTACAACCTATGACATTTGTTTTTTGCTCGTTAAAAAAAGAAAAAAAGAACTAAAGAAGATTATTCTTTTTTTTTCTCCCCCTTTCACGATTGCTTTTTACGATATATGGTATATAACGTGTCATTGACGTTGTTTTGTGTCAATGATTTTGAAAAAGTCAGCCAGCTGTCAGTAATCATTCTACATGGGCTGGATTAGAAGAAGTCGAAGCTAATGACAGCATCGAATCATGACAAGTGATTCGGTTTTAATTCGAACAGCTTTCACGCGCCATAAGAATACCTCAAACGCGTTTCAATCCTTTCTCGGTGAACAGTTTGACCCAATGATGAAGGTTAAACGGTTGCCAAAAATAGAAACGGGAGATGGAATTTATATAGCTCGATAAATACCTAGTCTTTTCAATTATCCAGACGTTTGTTCGACTTTTGAGTTTAGGGAGCCCTCGACGATATCATTAATTTTGAAGACTCGCGACAGGTTGGTTGGAAAGTTGAGCAGATTCGCGGTATCTATTTTTGATTCGTTGTTAGGAGATTTCATCATTTCGTTCCCGTTTGTCATTTATAAAGAAGTATAGGTTAAATTGATCTAAACAGGTTACTAATTTAACAAGTGCCAACCAAGGGATATAAAATATAACTTAATCCATCCAGTTTCTTATTATCCTCTATGACTCGACTTGATTTCAAACGAGTTATACAATTCCAGCAATTTTTATTTTCTTCGAGAAACAATAAAACATCGATGAAATTTCTTCCAAAATTCGTCAAATATTTCGAGAAAAATTCGAACAAGCTCTAAACCAACGCATAATTTATCTTCTCTCCGATTCATTGAAATTAAAATATTCGTCGCATTAGTCAAATTCGCGAAGCAAAGTCAAGAAGATTATAAAAGGAGAATAAGATAGACTGAGAATTCTGATAAGAAGCGAAATAAAATAATGTCGAAGATGCAACTTTCAAATACCAGTTTCAACCTGGAATACAAGTTGTTTCAGATCACGTTTCCCGGCTAATAAACGTAATAAATGTTTTCTGCGCTCATCCTGGATTAAGGACAAACGGTACACACAGCCTCGCGTGAACATAATTCCATAAAAATTGCGCGATACACGACTCTGAGAGCGAGGAGGATAAGGCCGAGGAGAAACGGTGGATTGGGAATTCTTCACAAGCGTGGAATTAGCGAATTACCAATAATATTACCATATCGCGTCCCGATATGTATTTCGACCGGCCACAATCGTGCTTACGATTGCGCAAGGTAAAGGAAGGATCGTCGTAGCCCTGTAGCCGTTTTCAGACCCAGTTCTCATCTATTAATGCGCAATTACCGGCAAACAATGTGATTACAGCCGCGTTTAAGTCATTACGCGACGAGCCTTCCATCCTCTTCTGTCCACCAGGCTCCCCCTTTGCTCGTTTCGACATCTGTTTCTACGTTTTACGGTACGTTTGTGGCCGATTTTACCGTGACATTATATTATCAGTGAAGGAAATTGAAGCCTCGTGTAGTGTTAATAGTATAATGCTAAGGGAAAATGTGCTTTGTTTTTTCTTTTTTCTTTTTTCCTTTTTCTTTTTTTTCTCGTTTGGAGGTAATAGTTTTTAATGCGTTGTAACGAAATGCTGAGAGAGTGTGTAGTTTCTTTTCTTTTCAAAATTGCATTAGAAATTTTGTAACGATTTGTAGCGATCCTTACTAATCTTTCCTTTTCTCTTTGCAGGATGAAAGAATAATTTCGATTCGGTTTCTTCATATGTCTCAACATTAATTAATCGAGATCGTTTAATTGTTATCCTATTACAACACTTTACAATGAAAAATATTCTCGACATTAGCCAGGATAATAATCTTGACAATAAAAAAACCATCGAGATCGAAGGTTAGTACCTCTTTCCAACTAAATATTTATAAAAATACTTTTATAAAACGTCAGTGTACGAATTCACATTCCCTCGTATATTTTTCCAAGCGCCCAACGATCCTCCTTCACTTGCACCTTCACCGTTCCATCGAGATCAACCTATTTACAGAATTTCAACCGTGCCCCACGGTTGAAAGAGAAAGAGAGAGAGAGAGGAACGCGAAAAACGTTCACCTCGAACGTTCAACCATCCATCTCGATGGGCCAACCTCTCATTAAACCGCGTCTCCCGATAATTAGAATTTCATGCCGTTCCATCGACGAGCGATCCCAGCGGCTACGTCTTCATCAAGGAGCCCGTTTAGCGAAATCTCACGCGCAAGAAACAACGGCGACGACAAGTGGCGCCTCGAGTCGTGGCAGGGCCATGGAAAACCGTCGTCTTCTTGCGCAACGAGGCACGCCGATCCGTCTTCTGGGTGACGACGATCGATCGGTTCGCTCGTTCAATTACTCCGGCGTGCATTCTACGCGAGCGAAGGCAAGGTTCAAGGACGTGACTGAACGCGTTCCAATGCTTGCCATGGCGCTGCTATCAACGAGTTCCGGTAAGTATCGATGAGTCAGTCAGTGAGCTGAAGTAAGCTGAATTATATACGAGTGATCTCTCAACGTGCGTGTACTTGTTACGTTCGCGGAATGAAAGAGATGATGAAGGAGATGTGGATAGGAATGGAGGATGATTTCGACATATTCGTGGCAATATCGGCAACCTTCGTTGTTCTCAGTCATCCTTTTTCTTTCAATTAAGGAGGGAAGGGAACGGACAATTCGGATCGGATAGAGCAGGCCTCGGGTCGATCCGAAATCCGAATCTTGTTCTTTGTTCAGTTTCGCAATTGGAGCGCGAGAAAGGGAAAGGGAAATTGTGTTGTGGGAATAACACCTTCTTGCGAGGTGTTTGTGCGAGATAAACGGTGGAGGTTAGGCTTCTAGGAAGGAAAGATTTATTTTAGAGAATAGTATATACTGGATTAAACCATAGATGATTTTTCTTTTTATACGATTCTCGATTTTATTTCATTTTAATGAAATATAGAAATATTTGAAATGAATCAAAGGTTTTATTTTTGTATTCGTGTCGTACAAGGAAAATTTTCTTACATTGCACAATTTCCTATAAAGCATATTAAACGTGTATATTATAATACGTGCAACATCATTTGCAAAAGGAGAAAGATTCTTATATTTGCAATTTCAAAACCCACGAAGTGATCCTACACGAAATCTCAATTTCACCACCCGGTTCTTTGTTTCCTCGAAAGAAAGTCAAGTTTCCTATTCACTGTGCAATATATCTTCAGTCTTACTTACATTTTCGACATCACGGAAAGTTTCTCCACAGTTCAATAATCCATAACTCAACTGTGGAAAAATTCTTCACCGTGAATCGACCGAAGTTCGACAGCTGCAAAGCTCATTCGCTCATGTCCTTCCACTGAATGGTCAGGTAAAGGGCGCTATTTCGTAACACATCATCGGGAACACGCTTGTTTCGAATTCATTCTCAGCTAATGCATCACAGGCGATGTATAAGAGGAGCTGTCTGTTCGATAACGTGAGTCATGGTTAATTAATGTTTGAGCGTGATAATTTGTGATCCATTGATAATCCGCTTTTTTTTCCTCAATTTGAATAAACATCCTGGATGATTCATGGAAAGAATTCATGTCTCTTCGTGGATCGATTACGTAGATATTGTGAATCTGTAAGAATTTATCTATATTTAAGGATTCCTTTGTATCTTTTAACATATATTCCAGGACGAAGTAATAATCATTTGACGAAGAAAGGAATGGATTATCAAAAAAATTGATACACGACTACTATCGAATCAAAAGTAACATTAACAAACTTTGCAAAAATTCTCCCATGAATCGAAAAATAGAAATATAAATCAACGTAACGTGTAACAAATATAAACCTGAGTTTCCTTTTACATTTTCGACTTGCGCAACACACATATAATCGGACTAAAACAGTTAGAATTAACCTCCTCCTCCTCCCACCACTTTCATTTCCACAAACCTCCAGTCCCATAACACCTATCAAGGAATTAAAAGCAACTTGGCGTTCTCTCCTTAAAAAAAAAAAAAAAAAAGAAGAAGAAGAAGAAAAAAAAGAGGGGAGGAAAAAAACCAGTCAAAGCGACAATTCCAAACCCACCGTGAGCCGATCGCTCTCCCCTCGGCATCTCTCTCCCTCTCTCTCTCTCCCTCCCTCTCTCTTTCTCCTCGCGAAACAAGAGGAAAGAAACCGAGGAAAAAATCAGCAAGCGCGCAAGAACTCGTTCCAAAGTAGTCCCGTCGCCGTCCAGCCAGCTTTCACCGGTCGAATATTTTCGTCCGGTGTGAAATCCGCGAATAATTGCACGCGCGCGTTTCGCGGAAAAGCCCCCGGCCTCCCTTTGTCCCCGTCCTGGAAAAACTGTCCCCTTACGACTTAATAGGTAAAGAGGATGCTGGATACGCCGCGTTACGTCTGTGTAATGAGAAAATCTTAATCACGCGCGTGACACGCGTGCCTACGTGCCTGCACGTTATTCGCGCGTGTAATAATCCCCGCCACGATTTCTCGGGGAACGCATCGCGCGCGGTTCGACGCGTAGAACGAATCGGCGTGGACGCGTTGTGTGCACGCCGCGCGGAGAACCGTGTGAGAAAGGCCGCGCCAGAATACGCGATTAGAGGGCCGAAGATGAGAGGGACGCCGAGCGAGGCGAGTGAACGTTGGGAACACGGAAAACGAGCGAGCGAGCGAGCGAGCGAGCGAGCCCGCCGGCGCTGATAATGCAAGCTAGCGGTTACGAGCTTCGTGTGTTACGAGGCTTTCGAGTCCAATTCCCGTGGGACACCTACCATGGGCTCCTACGTCGCCATGGGAAAACGCGCGGCAATTGTCGTGAACATGATGTTTCGGTTGTTGGGTGTTTCGTCGAGGAGGAATGGAAGCGAATGGTTTTGTACGAATTTTTTTCCTTTTTGATTGGATTTAGTCTAGGAAATTTGTGACTATATATATGTATATAAATATATAGGATTTTTTGTATCTGGGCTTGAAAGAATAAAGGGTTATTAATGGATGATCCGTATGAAACGTAATCTTGAAACTTAAATATTTTTATAGTAAAGTAGAGAAAGTAGAATTTAATATTTTACAAGATTTTTAATTAACAAATTGATCCTGTTGGATAATATTTATATTGGAATATCCAGTATCTTTTTTCTTTTTCTTTTTTAATTACGACTTTCTAATCCAAAAATCCATCAAAATTTTGGGAACGAATGAGTTTTCATTATAAAATTTTTATATATGTATACTTTATGTGTAAAAATTCTTCAATCGTATACAAAAGATTCAATAAAGGAAATCACGAATTCATCGTCGATTTCAACTTTCTTTCGTAATAAAATTACTTATACGGTTTATAAATAATCCCCAAGATATATTGCGCAGCCAGCTCGTTATCAATCGATAAAATTCTATCGAGAGGATCGTTGGTAAACAAGGTTTGTCTAATGTTAATATACGATGCTTGCCGGCTTGTTAACCACAACACTTGCTCTGCGCTCTTATACGCATCGAGAGCCTCTAATTACGAAGCCGCGTATCTCGCCACGCAGAAAAACCGATCGCATTGCGCACGATAATCCCCTGTCGAAGAGTAAATGATACCCAACACCGCGAGAAAAATAAATCGATACAAATTGCGACGATCCTGTTGTCAGATCCCGTATTAACGAATTAATTAGCTCAATTAGCGGGCAAATCGGGAAGTGAACACCTGTCACAGATCCGCGTCGTCGTTGGAAATAAAAATCATCGATCGTACGCGCGATATCCACACCCTTGCTGCGCCTCTTTATCGCTCGAGTTGTCAGCTCGTCGCATATAAGAGATTTCTTTGCGTGAATGTGTTTCTTCGCTCCCGTTCGATTGGCGAGCGTGAAGGGAACATGGATGGTTAATTGGACGGATAATTAATGAACTTGGAGGAATGTAAATGGGACGTTTAATCGTTTGGAATTTATATGTTTAAAATTGCGCATGAGGATTGTGAATATCGACGAATATCAAGGAATTGAAGAGTGAAAAAATTTTATCGCTCGATGAAACGAATTAACTCTCGCTTTTGTGCCATGTTTCTTATAAATTTAGCGTCTAGTGATTGAGTCTAGTAACTAGGATCGATTTTCGATTGACTTTTTGGATCTGATTATAATAAAATAGTCGAATATCTGTCAATGCATCTATAATACAATATCAAGTCTTAACAAAGAGAATATCGGATTCTCTATACGAGAGTTCATCAACCCCAAGGAAGTTTTTTCAATGTAGAACGAGGTTCATTCGACCTTTAACCACGATGCATACCGTGACCGAGGGTGAAAGAATTTATTGGAGCATCTGGAGGCACCTGAAACTCGTTCACCTGCCAGCTGGTCAGGAGGTTGGAATTGGAATTTTGGCTCGAACGAGCCGGTAGTTTCAAGCTGTTCATAAAGTATCGGGACGATACTTTGTGGCAAATGGAGCGAAACGTATCCAGTGAATATGTTTCTCGGTGTAATTACATCGGTGGTCCTCGATTATCCGACCGGTAATCGTTATTTAATATTTTCATCGGTGAGATATGCATCTTGGAGATGGTGATCAGACGATTTTTCACAATACGACGTATAATTTCGACATATAAATTCGAAATTTATCACTTTATTAAATTTTGTTTTTAAAATTTATAGGCAACGTGCGTGAAAAATTATTAATCCAAGAATATATTTATCTAATAAAAACTACAAAAATTCAAGTTTCAAATATTCAAAATTGCAATTCACATTTATATTCCTAATTATTTATTATTATTATCCAACAATTCTTGAACCGAAATTATTATCCAAGGATTCACAAACTCTCTTTCGATGTTTTTACACAAAATTTCACGTTTCTTTATCGCAATTCGATACGAAATAAATATCGATAAATTTCCAACGTTCGATCGTTTCCACCAACATATATATCTCAACTACCATTTCGAAAAGAAAGATCACAAAAATCGTCGCACAATCCGCATAGTTGCACAATAACTATCCCACTGTAGATCACTGCCTATCGGAGACACGAGCGCTCGGTTAGGCGAGTGTAGTCACCTGCCGCGGTCGGATTCGTGACCCGGTTTCCAGCTCCTCCTGAATCGGCATTCATCACTGTCACGAATCTGTAGCTGATAAATCGCCGTTTAAACCGCGACACAGAGAATCGAGCGATCGCATCCGCGACACATCCCCGGACAAAAATGCCACGCTCGAGGAAAAGTCACTCTCCCCCTCGAGCGCCGCTCGATCATACGTAAAAAAGGTTCGCTCGGGAGGGAGGGGAGAGGGACTTTCTTCTCCGCTCCTCTCGCAAAAAGCTGCCCCAGTTTATCATCCGTCGACCCGTTGTTTCTTGGACGACTCGGGTTTTCTCCGTCCACGTTGTACCCACGTACAACGTAGGTACAAATCCCGGGGAAAAAAGGAGACGCGGCGGTTTCAAGCGGAAATAAA
Organism: Apis mellifera; assembly: GCF_003254395.2. Lineage (NCBI taxonomy): Eukaryota > Metazoa > Arthropoda > Insecta > Hymenoptera > Apidae > Apis > Apis mellifera. Next base: position 2,048,311 of record NC_037647.1, read on the forward strand.
TCAGCGCGGCGCTTCTGCGAGTACTTTCCCGTTGTGAGGTCGACAGGCGGCGAGGAGCGGTTACTCGCGAGACGTCGGCGAACAAAACGAGTCGGCGCGAGCGCCAAACATGGTTTAATTGCCGGTGCATTGACATGCGTGCGGCTCGCCCTCGACGCAACCGCGCCTTTTGTCTTTCTGGCTACGGGTGCTGGCTTCGTGGAACTTCCACGTCGGCCACAGGCCAGGAAAGTCCGCGCGGCCGTGTTTCGCAACCTCGCGGAAGCGTGCGTTCCGGGGACTGTGGTGTTGGGAAAGAGAAAGAGAGAGAGGGAGGGAGGGAAAGTCGGGTATTTTTCATACAATGAAAAACGATGGCCGCAGGCCAGCTGGGCGAGGTGGTGATTGATGGCTTCGAGTGGTCGCGTAATGGATTGTTTGGTTATGTTTGATTGGAATCGATTTATTTGTAAAATGAGTTTCTTGTAATTGTGCAAATTATTTATTTTTGAAATATTCCTCTTCAAACAGTTTCGAAGTTTGAATGTTTTCCACTATTATTAGTGTTGTTATGTTGTATATGTTTTAACTTGTTCCTTAGGATATTTTATCGTTTAATTTGAATGATGATCTTGTCTATTGATTTTTGTGTAATTGTGGCTGTCGTGTTTTTAGCTCGTCTTTTTAAATTATATATTATTCTGTCTAGAAAGCGTCTAAAGTTTCTCATGCATGTAAAAATCAGTTGGTGAACAAATTTTAAAATTAATTCCTATTGTTCTCTTATATATTCGTCGTTTAAATAAAGATATTTTTATATTTTCATACGTAAACATTGTACACTTAAAACAGGCAACGTTCTACATCTTTTCTATGGAAAAGAATTAATAAAAAATAGTTTGATCGAATATATAAAATCCAATATCATCAAACATCTCTAAATAAAAAGGCGCAATTGTGTTTAAGGAGAATTTCCAGGAAGCGTTTTAAAATAAAGCATCGAGTTTCTCGAAAAGAAATTGTGCCATCAAGAGTTCGAGTCCCCCGACCTTCCTGTTCCGCTTATGTAATTCCTCTCCGATCGAGCCAATTCCTTTTTTTACTCTTACCAGTCCGATCTTTTTGCTCGTTTGCACCTGCTTCTTCTATCCCACACACTTGCCGGGTAACATCGTTCGAGGGGAGAAGGCCTTGAGCGGCCAATTAATGTTGCTCGATCGGTTCGCAGGTTATACCCAGGGATACACACCGATGCGTTTTCGTTTCGGCTACCTGGGGCCTCGGTATCTCGAATCCTCGCCACGGCCAGCGCCAGGAATAACACCACCCCCGGCCTTTCGCCGGCAAAGATGCCGCGGATTACGGGATTCCTGACTTCTTTCGATCCCCGCGTAGCGTTATTCTTGCCTTCGAGCAAGGTCTATCGTGGGATCGTGAGAAAAACTAGTAAACGCTGATTCAACGCTCCATCCGATTCATGAGCACCACGTATATTGCCAGGATCTAGCCGTAAAGACCGTTTACGATAAAATGACATAATTGTGATAAATTTGCCTCCATTTCAGGGCGCCTCGAGAGATGGACTGTGTTTGTAATACGATGAACTGCTTGATGATGGCCGAGAACAAAATTGGTAGACGCATTAGGAGGAATTTATTCGTTTCGAAGGTGTACGGTCATGCGAATAGCCTCCCGTTCGTTGTTTAGGGAAGGTGAGGTAATTCAATGAGGATGCAACTTTCTTTACGATCGATGGAGTTAAAGGTTTGTTCTAAAATTTCCTTTCCCCGTATTAAATTTCTACAAATCGTGACAGAATCACTCTGGATTGGAATAAAATATAGAATCGCGTTTAACATTTATTTCAAATTGTACATTAATACGTTCTTTCTTAAAGTAGAGAGTTCAAGAACGGTTAATAATAAAATTAAATTCCAATATCATCCTAAACTGATAGATGACTGCTTAATACGAATAAATAGTTTGTCTCTCCACTCTATCAGGAATGACAAATTAGACTTTCATACGATCATTACCAGCCTCTGAAAAGAAACTAATATAAACGAATAATTCAAAGTGTTCGAATTGCGGGTAACACCGCCTCATTCCAACATAATAAATTTTCCATTTACCAATATCAAGACCTACTAAATCACCGCCAGTCATCATCAATTCACACACACACACACACACACACGCGTGACATTCAAATCGATGGAGCAAAAGTTCATACGACTCCTGGATCCGTACAGTTTCGCGCCACGCGATCTATACCGATCACGACATCGATCGAACATACGAGTACAAAGTTGACTACATCGTATCGTATCGATCCTCTGGATCTCTGGATTCCTCAGGGCGAATAAACACTCGCCAATTTCGTTGGAACGAGCCTGAATAAGTTCGGCTGTTTCTGTTCCCAATGCGCCAGTTTCTCATGATGCGCCGTTCCATAGCTGTCAAGGAACTTTCACGGCCCTGAGAGAACGAACGAACGCGCTCTAACTTGGTCCTTGACCGTTTCTCGCGATCCCTTTAATAAATTATGCCAACGAGCGATATGGAAAGCGATTGGAACGCGGCCATTCCTCTCTCTCTCTCTCTCTTCTCGCCGGTTAATCTGCGTTGCGATCGAGGCCCGTGATCGAGAGATGAAAAATCGCACAATCGTCCGCCACCATCGGGACGCAATTACGGCCACGATCAGATACGCCGCCCAATCACCCGTTTAGAACGACGAACTTTTTTTCTTCCACGTGAAATCGACGTGGAAAACGCGAAGGATATACGAGAGAGCCGGCAAGGAAACTATATGGATATTGTTTCTTTCAATTATCGAATCTTTAAGGAACGAGAAACTGTTAAAGTGCTTTTTCTTTTGTTCCAATTCGTTTCGTAAGATATGATGGAAGGAATGTTTAAAAATCTTGATGTATATAAAGCATTTGCATACCACTGTTATTATATATACCAATTAATCAGATTCAAGTATTAGTTATATTCAATATTTAATATTTATGTGCTCTAGGTACAAAATATTTTCGTGAGATACTGATGCAGAATCTAATTCCTTTATTATTGTACGAAGAATCGCTACAATACAATAAACAAGAAATACGTAAGTAATTTTAAATTCTCACTCTAATTCTTTTTCGTATCATCAACTTTTAAAAATGTCGTATATTTTAAATTAATAGATATTTCGAGTGTGAATTTCAATTGTTTGATATATTTCGAGCGATTCCGCTATTAGGAACTATTAAAATCTATCCGTCGATAGAATCAAGTTCAACAACATCGAAGATCGAACCCCGAAGATCGTATCGGAACCTGATCGAGTTTCACGAGGAATTCATCATGCCCGTGTTCCGACCCGACGAGACGGAAGATCGAGGCGTTAAGGCCCGTGTCTACGAGCGACTTTATTATCTGCGAAACAATAAAATCGCCCGATAAGGATCTTTGGCGCGCCCTGGTGAAGGCCCTGAAATATTTCCTCCGGTCCGAGGCGCGGATGTCCGATTGAAATCGATTTATGGGCCAGCGACAGACGAGATATCGCTCGGGGCGGGGTCGAATCGAGACGCAGCGCGCGAGAGTTTCGGAACGTGGGAAGTTCACGATTATTTTTCTTTCCCTTTTTTTCTCTCTCTCTCTCTCTCTTTCTTTTTCTTATTTCTATCTCCGACTGTTCCTCCTTCACCGTCAGGACAAGGAGGAGATATACGAGTCGGGTAGGAAGATCGGGCGGGTGAGTCACCTATAAAGGAGTGGTGACTCGCCCCACGATCGGTGTGATCGGCGGCTCTCCGATCTCGTGTTTCGTGTTCTCTCGCCAGTAGAGCCAGACTTGTTAACCGTCAAAACGAATGACGTCCCGACGTTTTACAAGAAGTGCACGAGGTCTCTCTTCTTCCACGGACGGTGCGAGCCGATCGCTTCGTAGACGCGGCTCGATCGCACGTGTTTAGAGAATCGGTTCCGGTCACCAGATGAGGAATTAGTATTTAGCAGAGAGGGAAAATTTGATAAAAGTATAATAAAATTTAATATACGATGAACGATATTTCGAAAACGTGTTTGATATATCTCTTTCTCTCTTTTTGTAATATATACATTGAGAAATATATGTGTAAAGAGAGCATTTAAAATGCATTAAAAGTATTCAAGAGATATCTAATCTGAAAAAAGAAAAAGGAATCAAGGATATCAATCGTGTAATAATAATAAAATTCAGATTGTCTACAATTAATGAATAAATACGAAGATTCAGAGGTATGAATTTCTGAGTGATCTAAAACATGGATTCGTTTCATTAGACTATTACACGTCCCTGAACCATGGTTCGCACCCGCTGCCGGGCGTCAAACGTTTAGCAAGCGATCGCGTGAGGATAATGGCCCGTAGCCCAGTTAGACGGCCATGGAAAACGAAACGGGATGAGTCGTGTGAACCGATCCCCGTCCGATTAAGTAAACCTCATAGTGACATTTAACCAGTATCTGTCTCTAGCTTCCAGGTCATCGTCAGACCCGAGACACGGAGGACGCGATTGCGATCGATCGTTTCCCCTCGCTTCTTCCGACCGTACAGCTCCGCACTCAAGCGTTAATCGTACTTGAATGTCACGAGAATTATATTACTCTCGCGTCTGTCGATAAAGAATCACGAGGGGATAATGACCGAGTGAAGTGACGGGGCACCAAGGCTTCGAAGCTTGTTACGAGGAATTTATATAATTACCCTAAGAAAAGGCGCAGGTGGTAAAGCGACTTATGAAATGAAATTGCAAAATTCCTCGGCCAATTCATTTTTCAAACGTTCTTCCCTACCTCCAAACATCATCAAACGAGACGATCCCCAGCCGTGCTTCGCAATTCTTGCTACTCACGTTACAAAGTTGCCGGGCTAGAGGAGAGGGCGAGAGGCGGGACGGGAGGGGAACGCGTTTCGCGTGTCTAAAACACCGACTTTATTTCTCACGACTTTGCCGGTCGAGGGTGATGGTCGAGAGCGCGCGCGAGGCCGGCAATTTTCCCGCGAGAAATCCGGTAAATCGCGCCGGTAACCCGGCGCCGATGCGGCCGATCTTCGCCCGATACCTTTGAGCGTGTACCGGTAGTGGGTGCAGAGATGGGTGGACACGGCGAGGCGCGATTAGCCGGCCCCGATACGGCTATCTGCGGGGCACAGGGGATCGGTTGCGCAGAGTTTCGCGCGCCTCGAATTCTTCCAGGTTTCGCGCCTCTTATTCTCAGCTCCTCCGCGCTGCTTCCGATTCGAAGCGGCAGATACGGCCGCCGGGGTTGGCGAGAGAGAAAAAAAAAAATCGCCTCGATTCGCCCGTAAAAATCGGCCGGGTCGAATGCGCGCGCAGCGATAGAGCGCGAGCTCTAGCGGTTAATTAACACCGGACGGTGCGCGCATGCGCCTCGGCGACCGCATCGGCCAAGATCGCGAGATGCGATAGCGGTTGGAACGGGTCGCGGGGATCCTCTCCCCCTTTCTGCGCTTTCGAGCCGTTTCTTCCCCTTTCCGCGCGTTTCACGCGCTTGTTTTTTTTTTTTCTTTCTTTCTTTTCCCTCTTCGCCTTGGAGCCGCCCGATCTCGAGCCGGCACCGTCCCTTGCATCGATAAATTTCGGAATTGGCGCCTCCGTCGACCCGGGCCCACCTAATTAAGCGGTTCGCCCCGTAATTACAGCCAATTAACGTCAAACTCGGCCGGCGAGACCGCTATCGCGCGAAGATTGCGCGCCCTTACGGCCACGTTAACGTGGTGTATCGATGACGGAGGCTAAAGCACGCGACCCTCCTCGTCATTTTTGCTACACGGAAACCGGCGAGGTGTTGCTTGACCGTGCGATAAAGGATCTGAAAAGAGAGAGAGAGGTGAGAAGCAAGAGTGTTGGGGATGTGGCCTTTAGAACATGATTTAAGACGATGATAAAGATTGATAATAAATATTTCGGGGCGGAATTGATGGTTGATGCTCTCTTGGCTGCTCGCAGTCACAATGTTGCGGGGTTGGTACACAGTGGGTATCGGATATCGTTCCATCAATTTCAGCTCGAAACATTTATCGAGCTTTATCAGGGGTTTGAATCGTGTCAAGCGAGCTGCCTCCGAGGCGGACATCCTATCGTTATCTATCGATCGATCGAAGTAATATCGGATCGTTTCCTCGGATAATTTTCTTTTTCCATAAATTTATTTGTTAGAGAAACACTTTGGGATCAATTTTCACGGTTGATTCAATCTCGTGTCAGGGTAATCCAAACTGCAACAACCGTTCAATTTGTCAACGCTCCGTGTTCCGTCCGCCAATGGACGGAATCCGAGGAATCATTCCCCGCCAAACTTTAAACAGGGACATTAGCATCGGAGCGCGTTTCGAGGCGCGCTCGAGAGAATCACTTAGACCCCTAATGAGCCGAGTGAGCGTGCACACACCGCTCGCTCGGTGGAAAAGGTTAAAATCCATCAGCGAGCTCGCACCTCGTAGTACCCGGAGGCCTCAATTAAACGAGTTAAATCCCCGAGAGATCTCGCTACGCAAGAAGCTCGAGCCAGCGTGACGAGAGTCGGTACACCGGCCGCGCTCGATTATTCAGACACCCTAATGAACCGCGGGACGATTTCGACGGGCGTTCTCAGCCGTGGCCTTAATATCGGTCCTCCCGACCAGCAGTACGTTACATAAGCCGCGCTTCTCTCACACCGACAGCCCACGAACACGTCCGTGTACGCGTGCACGTGTGCGCACGCCAAGACGTGACCACGATGAGCACGGTGCTGAGACCGTGCTCGTGAGCCGTGGGCAGGCGCATGCCTCAGAAAAATCCCATTAATTGCTTCTATGGTGATAAATTTCCCCCTGGCGGTGCACGATTTCCCCTCCTTTCCCCCTCTTCTTCCTCCACCCGTCTCGTTCCTCCATCCTCCCCCCTTCTCGATCGTCGAGAGGTAGCTTCTTCTCTCCCCGGAGACCGGGGGACTCGCCTCTCGAGAGACCGTATCGGCCCGTCTATGTTAATTTTCAGTTTAATAAGGTACACCAGGAAGTGACACCGGGGCCTGTTGCCGCGTCGTCGGGGAACGCGGCAGGCGAATGCCAGGTGAAAATGTCGCGGCGGGAGTGACATTTCAATTAATGTGTAGCTGTTGCCGCGCGCGTGGGAAGGGACACGGTGGCGCTTGTGTGTGTGTGTGTGTGTGTGTGTGTGTGCTTCTTCTTTCACGGGGACGGTGGTTGCAGGTGCAGGGAAAAATTGGAGGATCGCGGGCTTGGGTGCAGGTTAGATCGCGCAGAACTTAGATGGATGATCGTAGGTTTGGTGAGAATATCGCTTCATTGAATTGGATTAATGAATAATAAAGGATTATTTTTCGAATCCTTTCAGTATTTTTTCCACGTTTTAGATTTTTATAATGTAGTTTTTTCAAAATTCTAAGATTAATTTTGAGCATAGAATATTCTTAATAAAATTAATTTTAATACAAAGGAAATGAAAACTTTTAAACGAGAATGTACTTTTTAGCGTGATTTAAAATCTTGATAAAAGGAAAATACGCGTGTTTCACGGTCATCTAATCGATTTTATCTTATGCCCAGAATTGTAAGTGATTCCTCTTACGTAGAAATTCTACGTATGACACTTAATCCGGTTAGGATAGAACCAGTTTTCGGTACCCAGAACACTTTTCGAAATTTTTATTTCGCTAGTTCTCAATACTCATCGCTTTCTCGGAAATGTAATGATTCATTAACCAGTTTGTTTTCACGCAATATCCGTACATCCTCGACGTTCAATTTTAATATTCAACGATATATAATAAAAAAAAACTATAGAAGAAACTTATGGGATCTAGAATTCTCCTTCATTTATTATAAAAAAAATTGATTGCTCAAGAAAATTCGCATTTCGTGGAAATCAAAGCGCGATCAAATACCTGTAAAAAAACACCTTGTTTCCGGGAATAAAATTCTAAATTGCATTCGCGTCGATATTTATCAAATTTCTCCACACACAATTTTTACTTACTGCACGAATAAATCTCAAATCTCCTCCGAAACTCGTTCAAAGGGGCAAAAACTCCCCTCAGCCCCTCCCCTTCAGCAAAGCAGAAGCAAACGTTTCGTATTCAATTTTCAATTTGCGGCAGCTAAGAATTGCGCCGCGCTCCCTCCGCCGTAATAATATCTGTGTCGCTCGATAATAAATGGCAAGCGCCATCGCGTTCGTCGCGCATTCGAGCACGTCAAATGATTATAAGAGCGGGACGAGGGGGGGAGGGGGAGAAGAAAAGTCCAGATGAATCATCGTGTATACCGTGGAATGCCCTCCTTCCTTTTTGCGCTCCTCCGTGCCTTCTTTCGAGAGTGCTCGAGAGCACGCTCGAACACGAGCGTGGTAATGAGCGACGACGCAGGCGATAACTATTAACCAGATTGTTCGGTTAACGACGAAGGCGATGAGAAGCGTACGCGAATCACGTAGATGGAAACGAGGCGCTTTCGTTTATCAAGGACGCCGACGAAACTCGCTCGCGGGAGTTGCAATTCTAATCGGTTCGTACACCGGGCCGAATAAAGGATAAAATTACCGTCTCCCTGCATCCGGCAACCGGAGAGACGCTTCATTTAGTAACCGTGAATGGGAGCGTCGAGGCAACGGGGAAACATTACGCCTTCTTCAAGACGTTACGTCTGACTTCATCTTGTACGCTACTACTGTGTAAGTTGGTTTTTCTCTGTGTTTCTGTATCTGTATTTTTATTTTTTTTTTTTTTTTTAGTTTTCTCGTTAAGCAAGTCGAGGGATCGAGGGAGGGGAGGAGGGACAGGATAAAATATCCCGCGTTGCGCAAGATTTGACGAGGGTTTATTATCGTTATGAGTGCGCGTTCTTAGGTTTGAAATGTCAGGTTTGTGTTCCATATTTCTTTTATACGGAGGAGAATACGTTCATTGGACTCGAGAAAGATGGGATCCTTCGGATAGATCGTTAGAGATTGATCGATCTTAAGATTGATTTAGTCGAGATTAATTTGGTGATTAGATAGTTATCGAAGCTGCAACCAATCTTGTAATGCCTCGCATCTTGTAATTTAACATATTCGAAGTAGTTCGAAGGAAAGAAACAAGAATTCAATTTCTAATGAAGGTGTTCTCCTTGCGCGATCAGAATTCCGTGAATCATTTCTCTGTATACTTTTTGTATTAACGTTTCTAATTCATTTTGTCAATAATATTTTGCCTTGTTAAGAATCCAAATCCAAGAATAATTTTGAAAAATATCAAATATAAATGTGAACAATTACAAGAGTATACAGTTTTACATAAAATTAATTAACAGTTTTTTTTATATATATTAAAATCAAAATTTTTCACAAAATTTTATTAATCAACTTTTAAATTAGACATAAAAAAAAATTCTTTGAAATTTCCTTTCCTAAAGATATTTATAACTGTTATAATCTAATAACAGACTGATACATACACGCTTCCTAATTTTCCAGATACCATCCCATCCGGGCCAGCCTCTAGAAACTGGATCAAGGCCAACTCTTACACAAATCTCCCATCGAAATTCACTAAACCGTCCCTCCGCTTTCTCCTTACGGCTCACCATGAAAACCCATCACCAAAGGAGGAAGGGAGATTCCACGAAGTGGCAAAGATAGAAACGAGTCCCCCGTCCAGTTTAAACGATCTCTTAATTACCCGGACACGGTTGAAAACGATCTCGCGGCCATCTTTTACGGTCGACACCCGTGTACCTCGTAGACGAGAGGAGAAACAAGTGGACAGGGGTCCAATTTCGGCGAGGGAACAATTACAAGGAGGACGTCGCCGGGACCAATTGGCCCCCTTTTCTTCCTTCCTTTATTTTCTCTGCCCTCTCTGCGTTCGAACCATCAACGCTCATCATCTTATCGTGATCATCGACACGATCAAGGTATACACATCTCTCGTGTGACGCAAGGCCAAGAGGTTTCGTTTCGAGGTTTCGGCCCAGCTTTCCATCTCGACGCTTCTTCGCCCCGGAGGCGTTCTATCGGCCCGTCACGGTTCTCACGATCTCGATCGCGCCGAAAATGGCGAGCGCTGGACCCACGAAAAAAATCAATTAATCTCAATCGAGGCGACCGTGCGCGCGCGGAAGGGTAATTTCCAATTTGTCGCGGCCCCGAAACCACGAGCGAGGCCCCCGGGTGTGAGAAACGAAGGGTGGGGAGGAAGGAGCCTCCAGTGATCCCGCGTGACCGGAGAAAGTATCTTCTCTCCCGGATAAGGGCATCGCGAGCCCGCTGGTGACGAACGATTTCGGATGAATAACTTTGGTGTTGAGTGTCCCTCGAAGAATTAAGAAGGGAGAAGAGTTTGGAATGAGTCTTCTTCGAAGAATTAAGAAGGGAGAAGAGTTTGGAATGAGTCTTCTTCGAAGAATTAAGAAGGGAGAAGAGTTTGGAATGAGTCTTCTTCGAAGAATTAAGAAGGAAGAAGAGTTTGGAATGAGTCTTCTTCGAAGAATTAAGAAGGGAGAAGAGTTTGGAATGAGTCTTCTTCGAAGAATTAAGAAGGGAGAAGAGTTTGGAATGAGTCTTCTTCGAAGAATTAAGAAGGAAGAAGAGTTTGGAATGAGTCTTCTTCGAAGAATTAAGAAGGCAGAAGAGTTTGGAATGAGTCTTCTTCGAAGAATTAAGAAGAGAGAAGAGTTTGGAATGAGTCTTCTTCGAAGAATTAAGAAGGCAGAAGAGTTTGGAATGAGTCTTCTTCGAAGAATTAAGAAGAGAGAAGAGTTTGGATTAAATCTTTTTCGAAGATTTGAATTCTTTTTTTATATTATTGTAACATAATGTGTATATTGTAATATGTATATTGTAACATATTATATATATTATATATATTATAATGTATATTGTAACATAATGTGTTGTATTGTAATGTAATTTGTAAAATATATACAATAAAGGAAATGAAAAAAAGAAATTAATGTTGTCTTATTATTGTAGAATAATTTTATTTTATTTTATTTTTTTTTTTTTTTTTGGTTTTAAGTTTTTTTTATATTATAATAAATAAAATATCATCAATTGAATCAACGACAGCAAGGGAGAACCAGACGGAGAACCACTGTGTTAAAAGATATATTATTTCCGCTCTCTGGCGAAAATAATTAATCATATATCGATTATTTTAAATTTTGGAATCAAGTTTTTATATACAATTAATATATTAATCATTTATTAATTTTCTTGGATTCGTTTGAATTTAAGTTATTGAATTAAAAAATTAAATTAAAAAGACACTAATCATAAAAAAATGGTAGAATAACATAAGTATGCAAAAGGTGAAGATCCAGATATATATATAAATTATGATAAAAAAAATTTGTTAAACTAAAAAAAAATGGCAACAGTAAAAAAACAGTAAAAAATAAAAAAAAATAAACGGTAAAAATAAAATAAATACGAAAACATTCTCATTACATTAAATTCTATTAATACAAAATAAAATTGGACAAACGTTTCGATTACCTAAAGTATAACCTGCAAAAAACCCAAGAAGATTAAGAATTGAGTCACATAAGGACTCAGAAATAGATGAAAAATTTTCGATCGACCTCCTTGTATCATGTTCTCCTAATACAAAGTGGAATTTTTGGACAAAAATTTTTCTATCGCTCTAGGAATTTCGAAATCTTTTTTCTTATATATCTCGTTTATTATTCAGAATATTAAAAAACGTTTCAGATAAAAGTTGAATGGTTTAAAAAGGGCTATATTCTGACCTCCACAGTTTTTTAGTAGGTTGACCAATAAGGAGCTTTTTAAGCACAACTTTATTTTTTTTACAGATAACATGTATTTTTTAAGGCGCCAGTCGATAGAGCGTAAAATTTCCTATAAAAAAGTATTAACCTACTTATAGCGAAAAACCATTAGTTTAGGAGATATAGCAAAAATTAAAAATTTGTAGGAGGTCGACCTCCTGTCACATCATGTTCTCCTAATACAAAGTGGAATTTTTGGACAAAAATTTTTCTATCGCTCTAGGAATTTCGAAATATTTTTTCTTATATATCTCGTTTATTATTCAGAATATTAAAAAACGTTTCAGATAAAAGTTGAATGGTTTAAAAAGGGCTATATTCCTGCGCTCTTACTTTTTTAACAGATTGACCAATAAAGAGCTTTTTAAGCACAACTTTATTTTTTTTACTGATAACATGTATTTTTTAAGGCGCCAGTCGATAGAGCGTAAAATTTCCTATAAAAAAGTATTAACCTACTTATAGCGAAAAACCATTAGTTTAGGAGATATAGCAAAAATTAAAAATTTGTAGGAGGTCGACCTCCTGTCACATCATGTTCTCCTAATACAAAGTGGAATTTTTGGACAAAAATTTTTCTATCGCTCTAGGAATTTCGAAAACTTTTTTCTTATATATCTCGTTTATTATTCAGAATATTAAAAAACGTTTCAGATAAAAGTTGAATGGTTTAAAAAGGGCTATATTCCTGCGCTCTTACTTTTTTAACAGATTGACAAATAAAGAGCTTTTTAAGCACAACTTTATTTTTTTTACTGATAACATGTATTTTTTAAGGCGCCAGTCGATAGAGCGTAAAATTTCCTATAAAAAAGTATTAACCTACTTATAGCGAAAAACCATTAGTTTAGGAGATATAGCAAAAATTAAAAATTTGTAGGAGGTCGACCTCCTGTCACATCATGTTCTCCTAATACAAAGTGGAATTTTTGGACAAAAATTTTTCTATCGCTCTAGGAATTTCGAAATATTTTTTCTTATATATCTCGTTTATTATTCAGAATATTAAAAAACGTTTCAGATAAAAGTTGAATGGTTTAAAAAGGGCTATATTCCTGCGCTCTTACTTTTTTAACAGATTGACCAATAAAGAGCTTTTTAAGCACAACTTTATTTTTTTTACTGATAACATGTATTTTTTAAGGCGCCAGTCGATAGAGCGTAAAATTTCCTATAAAAAAGTATTAACCTACTTATAGCGAAAAACCATTAGTTTAGGAGATATAGCAAAAATTAAAAATTTGTAGGAGGTCGACCTCCTGTCACATCATGTTCTCCTAATACAAAGTGGAATTTTTGGACAAAAATTTTTCTATCGCTCTAGGAATTTCGAAATATTTTTTCTTATATATCTCGTTTATTATTCAGAATATTAAAAAACGTTTCAGATAAAAGTTGAATGGTTTAAAAAGGGCTATATTCCTGCGCTCTTACTTTTTTAACAGATTGACCAATAAAGAGCTTTTTAAGCACAACTTTATTTTTTTACTGATAACATGTATTTTTTAAGGCGCCAGTCGATAGAGCGTAAAATTTCCTATAAAAAAGTATTAACCTACTTATAGCGAAAAACCATTAGTTTAGGAGATATAGCAAAAATTAAAAATTTGTAGGAGGTCGACCTCCTCTCACATCATGTTCTCCTAATACAAAGTGGAATTTTTGGACAAAAATTTTTCTATCGCTCTAGGAATTTCGAAAACTTTTTTCTTATATATCTCGTTTATTATTCAGAATATTAAAAAACGTTTCAGATAAAAGTTGAATGGTTTAAAAAGGGCTATATTCTGGCGCCCAGTTTTTTCGTGGGTTGACTCGTAAAAAAATTATCAATGTTTTTTAATTTTCATTGATACGATTGTATATTTTTTATGTTTCAGTCGATATGTCGCGATATTCTCTAGAAAAAAGCTTTAAGCCATATATAATAATAACCCTTTAGTTTAAGAGATATTTATTTTATTTTTAATATCTTTTTATCTATAAGTTTTTCTCTAATATATTGTATATTATGTCGGCGTTTATGAGAGAAAAATCGAAGTATTCTAAATAATGGCGATACTTGTATTTTGAAAATTTTTAATTAATAAAAAATGTATTAAAAATAATAATGCATCTTAGAAACAATTGTAATGAATCCTGACCCTCACGCGCTGCGTCGCGATCCCGCTAGGGCCTATCCTTGGAGACCACCCTTCTATGCAACGATTGTTTCCCCAACCCCCTCTCAGTTTGTATCTTTTCCGCAGAAGAATTAAAAGAAAATCCAAGGCTACCAGAGTCTTGCAGTTGCGTTAAAATAGAAGTAGAAAACTAGGCGTATAGAATTCAGAAAGTATATATTTTATTTCAAAACTATAATTAGTCATATTATATTATTTCCGTAATTTTTGGAAATTTCAATTTTTTTTCAATTGAAATTACTTCATTTCCAAGAACTATCAGAAATACTCCTATCTTAGAAACTTAGATGAAAAATGTAATAATTAATGTTTGCCAAAATGAGAAAGTACTGAAATAATAGTATGGTAAATATCTAAATGATAATTATTTTTAATATTTTATATTTTTAATAAATTTTTAGTGCCAGAAAGGACAGTAGCTATAAAAAGAAAGAAGTAAATGAATGATAAGTATTTCTGGAATTGAAAAAACTGCTGAGTATTTAATATTGCTGAAACAATAATTCTAAAAAGGTATGTATAAAATATAGTCCGATATAATTCTATTATCCATTTTTTTCCATCCTGCATATTCCTGTCTTCTTATATTCCTACTATGCATATTCTTCCATCCTTTATATTCCTATCTTCTTATACTTCTATTATTCATATTTCTCGTTCCTATTATCCTATGTTCCTATTCCTATATATCAATATTTCTTCATCCTGAATATTCCTGTATTCCTATAATCCATTTCCTTATTCCTTATCCTGAATATCCTACATCCTGAATATTCCTATGTTCCTATGCACTTATTATCCATATTCCTTTTCCTGTATTCCTATATTCCTTATCCTGTCTGTTCCTGTATTTCTATATTCCTTTAGTATTAAGAAAACTGTTAAAAAACAATTAATTAAGTAGCTGTAAAAAGGTAAGTAATAAAAGGTAAGTAAAGGTAAGTATTTTATAAACAATTTTTGAAATTTTTGAAAATAAACAATGTTTGTAAATAAATAAAAATTTTAGTGCCAGGCCCTTAAATTTTCGAGAATTTTACGTAAATAAACATTGGAAACATAAATAAACAAACCGAGAATGTAAATAAACATTGCAAACGTAAATAAACCGATTGTGAATGTAAACAAACATTGAAAATGTAAATAAACAGATGAATGTTTGGAAACGTACATTTGTTTCTATACTTAATTTACTTAAATCTAAAAGATTGGAAGGAATATAGGTTTAGGAATAAATATTTTTTAAATAAAAAGAGAGATTAAACGATCTCTTAATTACCCGGACACGGTTGAAAACGATCTCGCGGCCATCTTTTACGGTCGACACCCGTGTACCTCGTAGACGAGAGGAGAAACAAGTGGACAGGGGTCCAATTTCGGGAGGAAACAATTACAAGGAGGACGTCGCCGGGACCAATGGCCCCTTTTCTTCCTTCCTTTATTTCTCTGCCCTCTCTGCGTTCGAACATCAACGCTCATCATCTTATCGTGATCATCGACACGATCAAGGTATAACACATCTCTCGTGTGACGCAAGGCCAAGAGGTTTCGTTTCGAGGTTTCGGCCCAGCTTTCCATCTCGACGCTTCTTCGCCCGGAGCCTCTATCGGCAGTCAATTTATTTTATTGAAAAATAATATTTATTGAATATAATTTACAATTAATGATACATATGTTTTAATAACAATTGATTTAGTTTATTTGATTTATATATACTCATATTATTCTCTATAATATTAAAAATTGTCCGAATAAAATTGAATGGTCTCAAGAAAATTATGTTCTGTCCTGGTGCCTTCAGTTTTTCGTAGGTAAACTCATAAAAAACTTGTCAAGCTCAACTTTATTTTTTTTTAATGCATCAGTCCATATATCGTGGAATTCTCTGAAAAAGAAAAAAAGAATTTATTTAATGTCAAAAAAATTATTGAGAGATAATTAAATATAATTGAATATTATTAAATAATGAATTTTATATATTACTTATAAATTTATACATACGTTGTTAGTTTTTTGTAGAAAAATAATTTTTGTTTTTATTAGGCATTAAAAAATATATAATTTTATTTAAATATAGCAATTTAAACTTTCATACAGCTTTGTATTATCCGAAGAGAAAAAATATTACATAATATTATGTTTCTTTTATTGAAGTATTTTTTATATTCCAAAAATAACATGATATTTATATGTATTCAGATATTATTAATCGAATTAATTCTCCATATATTATATTATGTAATCGGTTATATTTCATTAACATTTTATAATATTAAAATATATATTAGACAAAAGTTGTATGATTTTAAAAAAAGGATACTCTGATATACTAATTTTTTCACAAATAAACGTATTGATAACTTATGAAAGTTAACTTTATTCTTTTAAATATAAGTAAGCATTATTAAATTGAGTCAAACAGAATTCAAATTTTTTAAGAAATAATTTAATTAATTGATTTAATTTTATTTTTTATTATTAAATGAATTTAGAATCTAATAGATCATACTATAATTGCTCATTAAAAAAAAAAAAAATTTAATTGAATTTTTTAGAATTAAAACTTTCATTAAAACTTCTCCTTTTTAACATGTAATTTATTCAATTGAATATACATGTGTAATAGCATCATGTTTATGTATAAATAATAAATTGTAATGCTTTACTTTGAAATATCGTGAAAGTTTATATAAATTTACTTACATTTATTATATAGACATTTAAAATTCTCTTTGAATGAATGAAAATACATAGATATTCGATAATATTCGAAACGAATGAAATGTTTTATAATCTAGTGAGAACATAAATTGTGGCCGTCACGGTTCTCACGATCTCGATCGCGCCGAAAATGGCGAGCGCTGGACCACGAAAAAAATCAATTAATCTCAATCGAGGCAACCGTGCGCGCGCGGAAGGGTAATTTCCAATTTGTCGCGGCCCCGAAACCACGAGCGAGCCCCCGGGTGTGAGAAACGAAGGGTGGGGAGGAAGGAGCCTCCAGTGATCCCGCGTGACCGGAGAAAGTATCTTCTCTCCCGGATAAGGGCATCGCGAGCCCGCTGGTGACGAACGATTTCGGATGAATAACTTTGGTGTTGAGTGTCCCTCGAAGAATTAAGAAGGGAGAAGAGTTTGGAATGAGTCTTCTTCGAAGAATTAAGAAGGGAGAAGAGTTTGGAATGAGTCTTCTTCGAAGAATTAGAGAGGAGAGAAGTTTGGAATGAGTCTTCTTCGAAGAATTAAGAAGGAAGAAGAGTTTGGAATGAGTCTTCTTCGAAGAATTAAGAAGGGAGAAGAGTTTGGAATGAGTCTTCTTCGAAGAATTAAGAAGGGAGAAGAGTTTGGAATGAGTCTTCTTCGAAGAATTAAGAAGGAAGAAGAGTTTGGAATGAGTCTTCTTCGAAGAATTAAGAAGGCAGAAGAGTTTGGAATGAGTCTTCTTCGAAGAATTAAGAAGAGAGAAGAGTTTGAATGAGTCTTCTTCGAGAAATTAAGAAGGCAGAAGAGTTTGGAATGAGTCTTCTTCGAAGAATTAAGAAGAGAGAAGAGTTTGGATTAAATCTTTTTCGAAGATTTGAATTCTTTTTTTATATTATTGTAACATAATGTGTATATTGTAATATGTATATTGTAACATATTATATATATTATATATATTATAATGTATATTGTAACATAATGTGTTGTATTGTATGTAATTTGTAAAATATATACATAAGGAAATGAAAAAAAGAAATTAATGTTGTCTTATTATTGTAGAATAATTTTATTTTATTTTATTTTTTTTTTTTTTTGGTTTTAAGTTTTTTTTATATTATAATAAATAAAATATCATCAATTGAATCAACGACAGCAAGGGAGAACCAGACGGAGAACCACTGTGTTAAAAAGATATATTATTTCCGCTCTCTGGCGAAAATAATTAATCATATATCGATTATTTTAAATTTTGGAATCAAGTTTTTATATACAATTAATATTATAATCATTTATTAATTTTCTTGGATTCGTTTGAATTTAAGTTATTGAATTAAAAAATTAAATTAAAAAGACACTAATCATAAAAAAATGGTAGAATAACATAAGTATGCAAAAGGTGAAGATCCAGATATATATATAAATTATGATAAAAAAAATTTGTTAAACTAAAAAAAAATGGCAACAGTAAAAAAACAGTAAAAAATAAAAAAAAATAAACGGTAAAAATAAAATAAATACGAAAACATTCTCATTACATTAAATTCTATTAATACAAAATAAAATTGGACAAACGTTTCGATTACCTAAAGTATAACCTGCAAAAAACTCCAAGAATAATGAAGATTCCAAGAATTCGACGTCACATCCAAGGACTGCAGAAATACGATGAAAAATTTTTCGATCGACCTCCTATTGTATCATGTTCTCCTAATACAAAGTGGAATTTTTGGACAAAAATTTTTCTATCGCTCTAGGAATTTCGAAATCTTTTTTCTTATATATCTCGTTTATTATTCAGAATATTAAAAAACGTTTCAGATAAAAGTTGAATGGTTAAAAAGGGCTATATTCCTGCGCTCTTACTTTTTTAACAGATTGACCAATAAAGAGCTTTTTAAGCACAACTTTATTTTTTTTACAGATAACATGTATTTTTTAAGGCGCCAGTCGATAGAGCGTAAAATTTCCTATAAAAAAGTATTAACCTACTTATAGCGAAAAACCATTAGTTTAGGAGATATAGCAAAAATTAAAAATTTGTAGGAGGTCGACCTCCTGTCACATCATGTTCTCCTAATACAAAGTGGAATTTTTGGACAAAAATTTTTCTATCGCTCTAGGAATTTCGAAATCTTTTTTCTTATATATCTCGTTTATTATTCAGAATATTAAAAAACGTTTCAGATAAAAGTTGAATGGTTTAAAAAGGGCTATATTCCTGCGCTCTTACTTTTTTAACAGATTGACCAATAAAGAGCTTTTTAAGCACAACTTTATTTTTTTTACAGATAACATGTATTTTTTAAGGCGCCAGTCGATAGAGCGTAAAATTTCCTATAAAAAAGTATTAACCTACTTATAGCGAAAAACCATTAGTTTAGGAGATATAGCAAAAATTAAAAATTTGTAGGAGGTCGACCTCCTGTCACATCATGTTCTCCTAATACAAAGTGGAATTTTTGGACAAAAATTTTTCTATCGCTCTAGGAATTTCGAAATCTTTTTTCTTATATATCTCGTTTATTATTCAGAATATTAAAAAACGTTTCAGATAAAAGTTGAATGGTTTAAAAAGGGCTATATTCCTGCGCTCTTACTTTTTTAACAGATTGACCAATAAAGAGCTTTTTAAGCACAACTTTATTTTTTTTACAGATAACATGTATTTTTTAAGGCGCCAGTCGATAGAGCGTAAAATTTCCTATAAAAAAGTATTAACCTACTTATAGCGAAAAACCATTAGTTTAGGAGATATAGCAAAAATTAAAATTTGTAGGAGGTCGACCTCCTGTCACATCATGTTCTCCTAATACAAAGTGGAATTTTTGGACAAAAATTTTTCTATCGCTCTAGGAATTTCGAAATCTTTTTTCTTATATATCTCGTTTATTATTCAGAATATTAAAAAACGTTTCAGATAAAAGTTGAATGGTTTAAAAAGGGCTATATTCCTGCGCTCTTACTTTTTTAACAGATTGACCAATAAAGAGCTTTTTAAGCACAACTTTATTTTTTTTACAGATAACATGTATTTTTTAAGGCGCCAGTCGATAGAGCGTAAAATTTCCTATAAAAAAGTATTAACCTACTTATAGCGAAAAACCATTAGTTTAGGAGATATAGCAAAAATTAAAAATTTGTAGGAGGTCGACCTCCTGTCACATCATGTTCTCCTAATACAAAGTGGAATTTTTGGACAAAAATTTTTCTATCGCTCTAGGAATTTCGAAATCTTTTTTCTTATATATCTCGTTTATTATTCAGAATATTAAAAAACGTTTCAGATAAAAGTTGAATGGTTTAAAAAGGGCTATATTCCTGCGCTCTTACTTTTTTAACAGATTGACCAATAAAGAGCTTTTTAAGCACAACTTTATTTTTTTTACAGATAACATGTATTTTTTAAGGCGCCAGTCGATAGAGCGTAAAATTTCCTATAAAAAAGTATTAACCTACTTATAGCGAAAAACCATTAGTTTAGGAGATATAGCAAAAATTAAAAATTTGTAGGAGGTCGACCTCCTGTCACATCATGTTCTCCTAATACAAAGTGGAATTTTTGGACAAAAATTTTTCTATCGCTCTAGGAATTTCGAAATCTTTTTTTCTTATATATCTCGTTTATTATTCAGAATATTAAAAAACGTTTCAGATAAAAGTTGAATGGTTTAAAAAGGGCTATATTCCTGCGCTCTTACTTTTTTAACAGATTGACCAATAAAGAGCTTTTTAAGCACAACTTTATTTTTTTTACAGATAACATGTATTTTTTTAAGGCGCCAGTCGATAGAGCGTAAAATTTCCTATAAAAAAGTATTAACCTACTTATAGCGAAAAACCATTAGTTTAGGAGATATAGCAAAAATTAAAATTTGTAGGAGGTCGACCTCCTGTCACATCATGTTCTCCTAATACAAAGTGGAATTTTTGGACAAAAATTTTTCTATCGCTCTAGGAATTTCGAAATCTTTTTTCTTATATATCTCGTTTATTATTCAGAATATTAAAAAACGTTTCAGATAAAAGTTGAATGGTTTAAAAAGGGCTATATTCCTGCGCTCTTACTTTTTTAACAGATTGACCAATAAAGAGCTTTTTAAGCACAACTTTATTTTTTTTACAGATAACATGTATTTTTTAAGGCGCCAGTCGATAGAGCGTAAATTTCCTATAAAAAAGTATTAACCTACTTATAGCGAAAAACCATTAGTTTAGGAGATATAGCAAAAATTAAAATTTGTAGAGGTCGACCTCCTGTCACATCATGTTCTCCTAATACAAAGTGGAATTTTTGGACAAAAATTTTTCTATCGCTCTAGAATTTCGAAATCTTTTTCTTATATATCTCGTTTATTATTCAGAATATTAAAAAACGTTCAGATAAAAGTTGAATGTTTAAAAAGGGCTATATTCCTGCGCTCTTATTTTTAACGATTGACCAATAAAGAGCTTTTTAAAAACAATTAATTAAGTTTAGCTGTAAAAATACAGTAATAATGTAAGGTAAAGGTCAAGTATTTATAAAGCAAGTTTGAAAATTTTTAAAATAAAAAATGTTTGTAAATAAATAAAAATTTTAGTGCCAGCCCTTAAATTGAGAATTTACGTAAATAAACATTAAACATAAATAAACAAACCGAGAATGTAAATAAACATTGCAAAGTAAATTAAACCGATTGTAGAATGTAAACAAATCATTGAATATGTAAATAAACAGATGAATGTTTTGGAAACGTACCATTTTGTTTCTATACTTTAATTTTACTTAAATTCTAAAAAGATTGGAAGGAATATAGGTTTAGGAATAAATATTTTTTAAATAAAAAAGTCATTTATTTATTGAAAAATAATATTTATTGAATATAATTTACAATTAATGATACATATGTTTTAATTAACAATTGATTTAGTTTTATTTGATTTATATATACTCATATTATTCTTCATAATATTAAAAATTGCTCCGAATAAAAATTGAATGGTCTCAAGAAAATTATGTTCTGTCCTGGTGCCTTCAGTTTTTCGTAGGTAAACTCATAAAAAACTTGTCAAGCTCAACTTTATTTTTTTTTAATGCATCAGTCCATATATCGTGGAATTCTCTGAAAAAGAAAAAAAAGAATTTTATTATAAATGTCAAAAAAATTATTGAGAGATAATTAAATATAATTGAATATTTATTAAATTAATGAATTTTATATATTACTTATAAATTATACATACGTTGTTAGTTTTTTGTAGAAAATAATATTTTTGTTTTTACTTAGGCATTAAAAAATATATAATTTTATTTAAATATAGCAATTTAACTTTCATACAGCTTTGTATTATCCGAAGAGAAAAATAATTACATAATATTATGTTTCTTTTATTTGAAGTATTTTTTATATTTCCAAAAATAAACATGATATTTTATATGTATTCAGATATTATTAATTCGAATTAATTCTCCATATATTATATTATGTAATCGGTTATATTTCATTAACATTTTATAATATTAAAATATATATTAGACAAAAGTTGTATGATTTTAAAAAAAGGGATACTCTGATGATACTAATTTTTTCACAAATAAACGTATTGATAACTTATGAAAGTTAACTTTATTCTTTTAAATATAAGTAAGCATTATTAAATTGAGTCAAACAGAATTCAAATTTTTTAAGAAATAATTTAATTAAATTGATTTAATTTTATTTTTCATTTATTATTAAATGAATTTAGAATCTAATAGATCATACTATAATTGCTTCATTAAAAAAAAGAAAAACATTTAATTGAATTTTTTAGAATTAAAACTTTCATTAAAACTTCTCCTTTTTAACATGTAATTTATTCAATTGAATATACATGTGTAATAGCATCATGTTTATGTATGAAATAATAAATTGTAATGCTTTACTTTTGAAATATCGTGAAAGTTTATAATAAATTTACTTACATTTATTTATATAGACATTTAAAATTCTCTTTTGAATGAATGAAAATACATAGATATTCGATAATATTCGAACGAATGAAATGTTTTATAATCTAGTGAAACATAATATTGCTATTAGAAGTTTATTATTATTACATAGAATTCACGTTTGCTAATGTTTATGAGATTAATTGCTCGATTAGTTAAGATAAAAATTTCTTTAAAATTCTAAATTCAATCTAGAAAATAGAGATAAGACTAGTTTGGATGTAAATGTATTGAAAGATACATTTCATTGACTGTAGTGTTCTTGTGAAAGATTTCTTTCTTAGTTGAAAAATTTCTTTCTGTTTTAATATATTAATACATTTTTTGTGTTTTCAAATCTAAAGAAACACTGTAATATATCTTTTAAATTTATTTGGATCTTTTTCTTTGAATTTTTTAATCCATTACCTATGTCCTAAATAAAATGTAAAATAGAAATCATAAAATATTTCTAAGTAATTCATTATATGCAATGATTTGAAATTCATCAGCATAAAAATTTTAAATTAAAAAATACTTACTTTTAATAAAATTAAGATCAAACATAGAGATATTGTAAAAAAAATTTTTTAAATTTCTCAATATTGAAAAATTCCTTGTAAATATTGAATCTCATTGATCTTTAGCAATCGAATAATTTTCAATTTCAATCGATTTATTTTTCAATTCTTAAATATTCATTCAGTATGCATAATATCTATATTTATTAAAATCAAGAGATTAAGAAAAAAGAATAAAAGAATGCGCGAACAAATGAATGATATGCCACAGCAGCAATATTGTAATATGAAAAATTTGCATAATCACTCGATGTCATCGATATGGATTTGCATATACAATTCGTTGTCAAACCAGTCGAAGGTGTGCAAAATATGCGATCAACCATCTTCAATATAATTTGATTCCATCCTTTTCCTTTTTTTCTTTTTTTTTTTTTATTCTTTCAAGAGTATCATTGATCTTTTGCGACATATGAAGATATCATTCCATATCGATGTTGTTTTAATAAAATGTAGGAATGCAGAAAAAAAGTGGTATGTAGCTACATTACGATAGCTTGAAAATGGTGGTCACTTTTTTTCCACAATTTTTACAAATTAAAAGTTTCATTATTTATACCATTTTTCTTATTGATCTTCTCGTTTAATTAAATAATAAATTATCCAATAAAAGTGATAAATGTATATTTATAAATAAAATATTTATAAATCAAATTCAATAGAAAACAATTTCACAAGAGTTTAGTATATAATATATATAAGATGTAGTAATCTATTCCAAAATGCTAACTTCCAATATTCTAAATATTTCCAAAATGCTTGATTCTTGTACACTGATTTTAATCTGAGAATACTTGAAAATTTTAAAAATCTACTATTATAAATATTCAATCGAAATAAAAACCTTGTAATAACGAGAATCATTTCTTTTCAAGAATCGATTATTTTTTAAAAAAATAATTATTTAACGTTAATTTTTGCGTTTTGAATTTTCCGAATATTTTTATCATTTAAAAAATTTTTAAGCTTTTATACTGGATTAGAAAAATATGATAAATTTAATTATATTATTATCAGCAACTGTTCAAGCATTCCCTTATAATTTTCAACAATATTTTCTTCAATAAATTCCAATATTTAATTTTATTTCAAAACTTAGAATGGACTTTACCAATTATTAGATACTTGCTTCCAATGTTAAATTATCAACGCGTTAAACTCATTCGGTATCCTGTCGAGACTTCAACGCCCGCACAGACGAGCTCACACCTCCGCTCTCTGATCGAATCTGGATCAAAGTTGCGCTGAACGAACCCATCAAAGGCGAGGATCGTCGACACGATCACGATAGCACCGATTACCCCCGATCAAGAAATAATCCTCCGTTCCACGCGTGCGCGTCCGCCAGTGGCGCGACGCTTGAAAACATCGAGACACGATCTACTTACCTCCGGTAGCCGCTCGATCGGAAAGCAATGAGCGGCAAAATGCATCGATCTACCCACGATCGTCTCGTATATCCGCTGTCCAATCACCGCCGCCACGTACAAAAGGTGCACAACCGGCCTGCGAACGTGTCCGTCTTACGAACGATCCAACGCGCCCGCGTGCACGCTCTATCACTCGCCTCGTGTAGGTGTCTGAAGCGGACCTGTGCAACGTGTGTAGAGGCGCGCGAGCGGTGCATGCCGCAATACGCGATGCACAAGCTTCATTAATGAGTCATCGAGTCGACGCGTTTGCCAGATACACGAGCCACTATCGAGCGGCTCGGCTTGCGCCCCGCGGCGAGGAAGGTGAAGTACACGCGAAGCAGAGATGGCCGTGATAGGGCGGCTGGAGCAGTCGAATTCGCGGAAGTGCGGTGAACTTCGTGTGAATTCATGGTTATGGAGTAACGGGTCTCTCGTGCATTGATACCTTGCGATTGCCTTTATGTTGCAACATTTAATGAGATGCATTCGGGAACGCGAAAAGAGAAAATGTAATTGGCTTGGCATCCCATGACATGGAATCAGGAGGTTTTTGTTTTTTTTTTTTTTTTCAGATTCGAATGGATGTTAAGGTTATTGATGGTGTTATCTTTAATGATTCGATGAAAAGGAGAATCCTTTTTCACGTGTAATGATTCGTCTGAGTGATTTAAATTATTAATTTTTGTATGGAGAAAATAGTCATCGATATCTCAAAATATATCTCGATTGATAATATATAAATATTCATTTTACTATGAAATTAGAAATATAGTTCCAATCGTTATAATCAGAGCAGCATGAAAATAATGAATTAATTGTAAAGTTACTTGTCTCCTCGATGATTAAAATAACATTATAATCTATAAAAATTGTATAAAACAAAATTTTACACGTACTCTATATTCAATTGGACATGGAATACTTTATAGTGTTGAAAGGGGAGGATCGTGAGAAGAGAATCTCTGAAGACAAGCTTGGAGATCTTTTCAAAACGATCATCTTGCTGAATAACTTTCCCCGGTAATTATCATGCATACGTGCCTGTACTTTATAAGATCTTCGTTCCTTAAGCATCCGCAGCTTTCCACCGAGTTTCGCCCCCATTCCCTCGCGTTTGTTACGGTGCCGCGCTGAGACCTTAACGAATAGTCGTACGTCAGCGTATTATTATATAGCGCTTTAAATGGTAGCGATAAATTATGGCCGCTACACCGAGCGTTAACCGCAGTTCGCCTTTTCGGCCACAAGGAAAAGATCCGAACTCTTCTGTGTCCCTTGCGCATCAAACTTCCTTTTCAAGAATCTGTTCCGATTATTAAAATTCGTCCCTGTAAAAACTTCTGGAAAGTTGCAAATTTCTTTGAATATTTATTCGTTAAAATATTAATTTTTAAATAAATTTTAAAATTTAAAGAAATTTATATGTATTTTTTTTTTATATTTTTATTTCTTTTTTTTTATTCTTTCTAATCTATTCTTTATTAGATTTATCGTGTAAATTATTATTTTATATTGCTTGAAGTTATTTTAAATGAAATATTTCATCGATATGACAATAATTATGGAAACATTTATACGATGTGAAGTTTTCACTCTTTAGAAAATTTCTTTTTTTTCTTTTTCTTCAAAAGTTTTAAATTAATACATTATTTATGTTGAAATAAATTATGAATTTCTTTGAATTTATAACGACAATGATTATAGAAGCGTTCATATTTATTTGCATTAGTTTCTTATTTAGAAATGTCTACTTTCTTCGAATCTACTGTATATTATTTATATCAAGAGAAATATAAATTTTTGTATGCTTATGCAAATATTAATATTTACAGAGACACTTTTTTTTTATAAAATAATCAATTTTATCTCCTGTTTTATAGATATTTATCTATGAATATTTATTATATTTTTTTTTAATACTGCGAATTATACTCTATCATAATATTTTATACTAAATTAAATAAATGCGGCACCATCATTTTTTGTATTTCTTTTCCTTTCTTTTTTTTTTTTTCTTTTACGAGTGATTCGATTGATGATCAAATCAAGGTTATTTTTGCTTCTTGTGCTTAACATCATCGCGGACGGAATCCGAAATTGGGACGAAGAGGAACACGAAATCGTAAAAACTCCACCTGTTTTTTATCCTTATCTTTACGATCTATCGGGAACATCCGATGGAAAAAATGTAGTCGAGTATGTTCCCTCGAATCGTAAAGATCGTGAAAAGAAAAACACGTTTCGGGCATTGTAGGATCATTCGAGTTTCGATCGTGCCAGAACCGTCAACTTTTTTATTTTTTCCAGCGTAAAATAAATTAAATAAAAATGAATAAACAAATAAAAATTATCCAAATAATAAAATATATACATACATATAATTCTCGTAATAAAAGGATTATCCTAGAAGAGAATCACAATTATCCAACAGGCGTAAAAATCATTTATCTCTTCTCGCCCATCTCACAAAGTTCGCCAAATCATCCTCCGACTCGAACAGCTCGTGAGCAATGCTCGATTAATTAAAATCATAAACCGTGAAAACCCCGGCCAACAGAGAAATCTACGCTATTAACTAACGAAGATCATAATTTCTCGGCAATCATCGCCGAGGAACGCGGCGGATAATTTATCTCTTCCGTGTTATCGCGAAACCTTACCAAACCCTCGTGGCCCAAATTCAGTCAGAGTGCACGTACGCCAAACTGAAGAAGAAAAAAAAAATAACAAAAAAAAAAAATAAGAAAAAAATGAAAGAAAAAAAAGAAGCGTCAGAGATCTAAAGAGCAATCCCCGGGTGCTTATCAACGAGCCCATCGGAGGAGACTCGAACGATGAAAAGTCAGTGTCCTTACCCGGCAGCGAAAGAGAAAGCAGAAGAGGTTTCCGGCTCGTGGCACGCCGGATCATTACACGGAATCAGTCCTCTCAGATTGTATCGCCGGTATACAAAGTATATTTCGATGTATCCCAACGAGGTTACAGAATCGGGAAGCTGGAGATCCCGATTGGATATTGGATGCACACGGTGGTCCATATAGGGAGTAGAGTAGCGAAGGTTCGTACGAAAAAATGCGTATGCAAATTAATAAGCCACGATCGAAACGGTGCCGCGACACCTTCGAGAGGATTTTCTCGTTGGATCGTCGCAGGTAGATCCCTCATCTGCAATGCCGCTACTCTCGACTTCCTGTTCGGCCTCACCAACGCCACCCACACGCTCGAGAGCTCGGATATGTATATATATGCGCAATTTTGTAATTGGAAGGCTTGTTTATGGAGGAAATCGTAAAGTTGCGAAAGAAGAGTTGATCTCCCTTTCTGGGAGGGGGAGGGAGGAGAGATTTTTCTGATGCGTGGAAAATGGCGAGTTTGGAATGTTGATTGAGATTTTTTTCCTCTTCTCTGATGATAGGGTGTTGAATTATTCGCGATTGTTTGATTAATTTGCTTACATTCGAAAGGAAAATTGAATATGATTTGTAGCGTCGTAAATTTTAATTGCACTTTCTTTAATCGACTAGATCAAATAATGTATTTTAATGAAAATTGTAATTTTAATTTCAGCCACGAATGAAAATAAGATGAATCATTTATATAACATATTCCTAATCTAAAAATAATTTCCACGTATAAGGTTGGATAACAAAAAAAATTGTTCAGATGAGATGATTAAATTAGACTCGAATTATATTTATAATTCGAGAATTGATACTTCGTGTTCCACATTAACCTAGCAAAAATTCCCATTTTCTAAAAAGCTAGGAAGCACGCTAATTCTACACATTATTTATCTATTCAAATGAAACCACTTAAAGCGACTCCATATAAAGGAAGATAGAATCCTCCCTATGCTGATTTGAATAAATCTGAATACCATTACGTGCTCCACGGAACAACGGCAAATCAATTGTAATTGTTAATAATCGTAATACGGGCGCCGTGTCTCGGATGCGTTTCTATCTCTTCGTGCAACGTGCGCCTCTTTATAACCCCCTTTCTCCCTTGTACACCCACCGGCGAGCTCGGTCGTCGTGATCTGGTTACATTGCTACCCGTTATGTCGCCAGTTCGAGCTACATTCTTATCCGCTCCCCTCGTTCTCTGAATCTGTGCACGCTCTCACCCACCATCTCTCCTCTTTTCTCTTCTTTTCGTGCTCGAATCGCGTGCAACCCTCTCGTTCTTGCCCTCACGACACGAGATACAGCCATGGTATACGTACGTACATCACTCTGACCGAGCTTCCTCTTCCGCCTCTTTCTCTCTCTTTCCTTTCTGAACTACGGATCGCTGATTTCTCTGCATGAAATTACGTTTTGAACCTTCGTGAAGAATAAGTTTTTATCATTGTCGATCATATTTTCCGTGTTTCTTGATTTATTAACATATCGTTAAATGTTTGACAATTTTGTGTTTCGATTTTTTATAAATCATTTTTTCAAATCGAAGTTAAAGAATTTTCATTATTGAAATCAAAGTGATTCTTCAAAGAGAATTGAAACATGAGAAAAATTTCTCAGAGTTTTCGATATAAAGGATATTTTCAAACGGAGAAATTCCAGAATTTCCGTACGAAGGATCGTGTACACACCTTTATACCACGAATCGTAAAAAATTAGTACCAAGATCTCGAAACAAAACACACGATCGTGGCAAGCTGATCGATAAAGGATCTGGTGACGTTTGATTCCCAGTAAACCCGGAGTGCCGCCATTAGGTGCAGGCGGAAGTTTCTTGCCGATTTTTTGCCGGTTCGCGCGCGTCACAGCAAGAGGAGGCTTAGCGAAGCGGGATCAAAGCGCGCGGACCGATCAAGGGCACCGATCTTCTGCGTGCCCTTTTCCAGACAATTCGTTCCACGGGGTTGTCTGGTCAGTACACGTCTGCCTCGAATCATAAGCAGAGCTCGTTTGTCGCGCCTGTGTTGCTTTCGCCGAGCTAACTTGGCTGCTTGAAACTTTTAATTGGCTTCGTGTTCCGCTTGTTTACCTTGTGAGAAGGTGCATTGATATTTATGCGAATTTTTATTATTTTAACACGTTAACAAAGTTGTTAACCATACTGTTGTTAAAAAAAATATATGCTCTCTTCCATGGTATTAATTGATCACATAAACATGCGTCCTTTTTATATAAAAATTTCAAAGTTATAAGTTATGCGTATAAATATAAAGAAATAAATGTTAAAAATTACGAATAACGAGAAATTTATATTGCTAAAAAAAGGATCATATTCTACACACTTATTATTAACTATTTCTCAATCTTTAAATTTCATTAATAAAAGAGCTGCTTAAAATTATTCAATACCAAATATTAATCGCTCGTGCAAAAGCAAGTCAGGATACTGCATTTAAAGGAAACTTTCAAAATAAATTGGAATTCCTCCAAGAGATAAATTCAAATTTCCTTCCCCGCACCGCATACCATAAAAGTGTAACAACCCCATGAATCTCCATCACGATCAACCATCCCAACGAACGAATCCAACCAGCTGCAAAACACCAACTACTCGTCCCCTTTAAATACCCCCTCGCCCTCCGATCATGATCGAGGAATTTCGGAATACGAAACGAATAATAAACATCGTCGTTCGGATCGAGTCGCTCACCTCTCACCACAACGAAAATTAAATCTCGATTCGCGGCACGATATTTACGTTCGTAAGGTGTATAGCTCTCGGGGGAGGGCGGGGGAGGGGAGGGAGAGAGGAAAGAGAGATGCGTGTCGGGCGTAAAGCCGGTGGGGAGTCCGTGCTCGAGGCGCAATGATTTTAAACGGGCCTCCACCGACATCATTGTAAATATCAGCGGCTATATGGCCTCGTAAACAACCCCCTTAGTAGGTCGAGGAGCGGAGTCGTCTCAATCGCGAGGAGTGGGCCCTTTCAGCTCCGCGTCGCCACGTTCAGGCGTACCGACGCCGCGTTGCACCCCACTGTTTCGAAACATCGAGCCTCGTTTTTTTAATAGCCCTCGTAAACGCGAAAGGACGGCCGCTTATCGCTCGCGAGCACTTAACGTCGCGCCAAGTTCGAGCGTCGTTAAAAGTCGTCCGCCGATCAATGTTCCGGAATAAAGTGGAGCTATGATGATGCACAAGTATCTGGAAAAAAAAATGAATATTTTTTCGTGAATAAGTACTTGGAGTGCTCTACATACAGTAAAGAACGTGCGAAGAATTGTAGAGTAGTAGCAAGACGAAGAAGTTGAGGGTATGTGTTTTAATAATAAATTTGTTCGCTATGGAAAGTGAGTAAACAGTTGCTTTCAGCGTCGATATATCCTTTATCTATACCTTTGAGTATCGGTAGAAATTGTATATGGAGAATTCTTAAATGGAATGAATTATTGATCTTCGAACAAATAAAGTTGAATCGTTTCTAAATAAATATGTTATTTATATTCATTTATATACTTTGAATATCGTTGGAAAATGTGGAGTAGATGTTTGAAGAATAAAATTTTTATGAAGTCGTTGAAGTTTTGTTATTTAATAAATTTGCTGTATGGGATATGAGTAAAATTCTAGAGTGTACTTTTACATTTTATTTCGTATATTGAGAAAATCAGGTAAATTCACTATTTGCTCTAAGGTATCACCTTACAAGTGCAAAGAGACATGAAGAAATAAAAGAAAATATCATTCTTTTCACAGTAATATTCGTGGTTTAAAGATAACTTATCGTCATTAACGAACTGTAATGTATCTGTCTTGGTAAAACGAGGTATTAAAAGACGGTCTGTTATATTTAATTGTTATGACGGCTATTCGTTTCTGTAATCTTTGCAGATATGCTTTCATCTTATTTGCACTATTACCCGTTAATGGAAACATTCTGTACTTCGTCCCCGCTTCTTGATAACGAATATTAAGAAAACAAATTAATTTTATGATCTTAATCCATATAACCTTTCCTTAACACTTATGAACCAAAGTTATAATATCCCCAGAAATCGAAATGTTATAGAATAATTCATAATTATTTCTTATTTTAATTAACATGATTACTGTACAATCAACATATATATTATCTACACAATTTAATATCAATTAACTACCATTATTCGCATAATAAAATCTATCTAAATACTGTTCGAACATGCTCCTATCGTCTCTTTAACAACCATTAAGTATTCCAAAACGAAATATACACGCGCGATTAAGACGCTCGCCCCCTTTAATTAGTCGAAAATGGATCGTCGTTTGAAATAGCGGCCGGTTATTTTTTTTTTTTCTTTTCCCTGAGTATCCCGCTGAATATCCCGCTGAACAAACGTACGATAGCGTTGCTCGCCGTGGACATCATAAAACCGCAGTTACAAGTTAGAATCCCATTCGACCGGGACAAGTGTCCCGATACAATCGTATATCCGAATATAATCGTCGAATCTTTCCATTCGTGGAGCCCGATTAACGAACCCGGGCCACGTCCCTCGGCCGGTTTAAGGTGTAATAAACGAGCCACGGACCAGCTATTCGGTCAGCCTGCATTGACATTCCGCCAACGAAAATATATGGGGATCTCTGATACGGATATTAAAAAGCGGGACGTGTATTATTGTGCCCCGCGGATCAATGAACTTCTGTACGGAATGATGCTGAGTGAATTTAATTTGTCTTATTACGATTATTTGAATGACGAGCTGGATATATTTGCTTTATCTATCGAATATTATATTATAAGAAAATACAGTTAACTATTTAACACTTGTTATTGTAAAATTTTTAAATCAAAGAGAAAAATAAATAATTATGATCACTGATTCATTACAAAAGTATGTTAGTTTGATTTTTATTTCGTAAATTATCATTCAATGAGCCAAAGATAATACAACAGACAACTATGACACTTATATTTATTAATTAATTTCAAAAAACGAACGCATCAACTCAAAAATGAATTCCGAATTTTGATTATTATATTCTTCTCGATACAAAAATATTTGAAAAAAAATATACAATTATTATATACAATTATTTAATAATCAATTATCATGTTTTCGATATCAAAGATGGAACAATGAATGATGCCAGTAAAAAGAAATCGATATATAACTGCTCTAGATTCCAGACAAATCCCTTCGAAAGAAAAAGTACACGATACACCCGTGGAAAGAGTTACGCAATCGATGTTAACCGATCGTTTCGAGGTCGCGATCGCCGATAAATTTCATCTCGAGCGGATAATCGAGGGCTCGCAAGAAGCCCTCTCCCTTCCCCTTCCTCCCCCCTCATCCTCCCCCTCGAACGAAATGAACACGAGGCACGACGGACGTTTCTATTTGTCGTTGATTTATCGTCGGCCGCGCTCGTGGAATTTCAGATTCAGCCTCGGACGGAGGATGGAACGCGGCCGAGCCGGGCAGAAAACGGGTCCTGGAGCGCCACGTTTACAGGTAGGAAAAAAGGGAACGGATATTTAGCCACGGAGGAGGAGGAGGAGGGAACCGGATGATACAGTGCCTCTTATATGGGACGAGATGCCGGCCATAAGTCGGGCTAATTAAAAAATATGAATTCAACGGTGGACGTTGCGACAGCGGAGGGCTGATTTGCGTCCGGCCAACGTATCCAGACGATATTTTTCTCTCCGCCCCTCCCCCCTCCCCCTCCCCTCGCGCGCATGTGGAACAGGGGGTGGGGACACGAAACTGGGGAACTTTCTACGCGTCCTACGCGTGGGTGGGCGAAATCAGGTCCCTCGGTTTTCTCCTGGGACGGTTTAATTGACGATGAAGGGAGAGAGAGAGAGAGAGAGAGAGAGAGATGGTTTGTTTCTGAAAGCGGGAATTATTGCACGATGAGTTTTTCCCAAGACGGTCGCAAAAATGGGGAGTTTATTATCTGGTCGGGAGGAATTTCTTTTTCGAAATTGCGTGCGAAGTTAAAGCCTGTGATGCGGCGTGGCGTGGTAATGTTTGGTTGTAATGTTTTGGGTGAATTAAAATCTTTTACTGGTGACGAGGTGCAGATGTGGACGAATTTTTATGGGATTTCCTGATGTTACCGTGAGATAAGAGATATAGCGGGAGAGAAGCTGGTTTACTTGTGTTGCGTGTATGGTTGTTATCGTCATTGTATTTTAATGAATAGAAATTAGATATAATGGAATACCTTAATAAACTGATTGTAAATGTTGCATGTTTAAATTCAATGAATAATTAATAAATATGGATGAGATTAAAAAAAAATGCATTACAAATTATTTTAAAAATATCGTAGAATGTAAAAAAAAAATTGGAGGCTCATAATAAAATTTCCAAACTTATAAATTATTGTATAAATTGTATATAAATTTTTGAATTTTTTACTTTTGATCTTTCAATTATGCATGCAACTAACATTGATCATTCTCTTAATTGATATAGGTATGTGTATATTTTCATAATAACTCAATAAGAATATTTCATAAAAAGATTAAAAAATTTGCACCAAAAAAATTAGTATTACATAATAAATAATCTTAATCCCTTGAATTTATTATTGTGATAAATTACATGGAGAGAGAATAAATTTATAACGAAGGCATAGATTATAGACTATTATATTAAACAAATCATTCATTATGTATGCAGCTGAAATTGTACATTTCCAATTTCTCAAAGATCACTGATCGTGTATAATATTGAAATATCATTTACTATTTTAACTTTGTATATCCCTTAGAGTAGAAAGAAGAGAAATTTTTTTAAGGCGATAGTGATAAGTTGACGTAATTTTGCTTCAAGTATATGTTAAACTGACATTAAAAAAATTTTAATAAGACAATTTATTTCATTCCATTCAATCAATTAATTCATGCATTAAATTTTAAACGAAACCCTCGCGTAGTCACCTCTTTTGACATCGAATCAAAAAGTGTATATTGAATTTAAAATATTTTAATCCCCTTAAGCTTTAAAACAAATCTAAATAAATACTTGAAAATTTTCTGTACACCTCATTTTCTACGTGATATATCTATATGACACTGACATTTTGTTGAAAAATAATTTTCAATGCAAAAAGATTTTTAACATCTTTCAATGCTTTTACTTTAATTTCAATTATGAAATTGAATTAGAATTGTATTGTATTGAAATTGAATTGTATTTCGCTCAATGAAAAACATATATTACATAATTATACAACGAGAAAAAATATTTTTTTCCCTATCTAAATTGCTCTCTGAACTAATTCCATCGCATACCTCGCATTTTCCACGAATACGCGCTTACACATTTACATCAGCGCGGAAGCCAGAATGTTACATGAAATATTCGATCTAATGGGATCCCGTGGCGTACTGTGAGAACCGTGGCACCGATCGATCGTTCGATACAAGACGAATAAGCGTATGTATGACTTCATTCGAGCGTGTCAGTGGGCGATTATGAGAAATTGGAAATCGAAAAAACGAAATCGCTCCAGGGATCGCGAGATCTGCGATACTTCTCTCTCTCTCTCTCTCACTCTCCTTAAATAATAAATTACCCTTATCGACTGTTGCGATCGACGCGTTCGTTCTCGTAAGTAATCTCGATTTAAAAGGAGAAAATTGAATGAGACCGAATGAATTTTCGAGGGAAAGTCAGGTTGAAATTTATCGCGGCCTGAAATTAGCGCGACGTTTTTAGAGGAGGTAATTAAGATTGTTTTTTTACGGTTTTATACCAAAAGAGAAAGAAAAATTGAATTGTATGAATTACTCAGGAATTTCTGAATTTCAATGGAGTTGTAAAATTCGATGGAACACGAGAAATGTCCATTTGTTATGAATAATCCATTTATGCATTTTTCATTGATACTAATTTATTCGAATTATAAACTTTCGACTGTCAAAAGGGGCAAATTATCTTTGTTTCAATTTCAACTTTCAAACAAGACTTATCCAAGATCATATCGATGAAAATTCAATATTTTGGAATAAAATAAACCTCACATCTCACTTAACATTTCATACTTTATTAGCCGTCAAAGAAAATTTTAAAATCTCCTAGAATCGATTAACAAAATTCCAACTTCACCGAATCCAATACTCTACTCTCCGCTCTCGAAACTCTAAGCCAAGAAAAAAGAATCCATTAATGGATTCAAACGAGCAACCTGAATAACGCAACAGACCAAGCCGTGAAAAATCCTCTCCTCGACGTTCCCCTGTCAAGAATCTGGATCACGTTGACGTTTCTAAGCCCGTAAAGAATCTGGATCCTTTCCAGAATGATTAACGTTACAGTTTCACGAGCCAGCTACACACGCACCTCCTTCTTTCGTAATACCAACCCATCGAGCGTATCTGCGTACTTTCACGGGTGTCCTCACCCGCGTACTTCCATCCGTGTCTCCATCTCCGTCGTAATAATATCGATCTTATCAACCGCCGGTCATTATCTGCCGCGAGCTCACGTCCCGTTAGCCTGAAATCTCTCTGGAACGGGACCTTCCTCGCCCTCCAGGAATATTCACGAAACGACGAGGATGGTGTGTCGCGACCATGTCGTGCAATTACGTCGTGTAATTGGGCACCGCGATCCCAACTGTGTAATTAACGGACGCGGATGGGACGCGACATCGATAATTGCCCCCTCCTCGGAATGGCCGAGGTGAAATTTCGGAGAAAACCTTCGGTCTCCTCTGAATATTGATCCCTCCCGCAGAAGTTAACGCGTTGCCCGATCGTTGTAAATGACGGTGACACGGTAGATTTATAAAGCAGTTTTTCTCCGGTTTCGGCCATCTCCAAGGTGGAGAGAACTGGTATCGGTTTCATTTTGGTTTAATTTCGAGGATATATTCGTGGAGAGATGAGCGGATTCGTGGTGGATGGGTGGTACGGTTGATTTCACGTTAAGATTGATTAATGGGCGTTTTACGAATTCTGACTCCGAGTTTAATGATGGAATCGTGATAATGATAGTGGACACGGGTGTGATTACGAGGTGGAGTTACGTATGTTGATATTTAGCCGTGATATTGTCGAGCAATGTACGAGATATGATCTGGGTGAGTTTGGATTTTGATGATGCTGGATGCTGGAGAGATGAAGGCGTGATCAAATGTTCTTTTGATTAGAGGTGATAGTCGTAGATGTGTAAGCTTTTTTCTTTGTATCTTGAACTTGAATATAAGAATATAGAATTACGAAATATGATGGATATAATGAAATTAATACAATTAATTAATTAATCTTTGCAGTGATCGTATAATTTTAATTTATTTTTAAAGTATACTGTAGATATACTTTGTCAAATAAAAGAAAAAATTTTTTTAAAAATTTTTTTTTAAATTTGTAAAGTGATTTCAAACTTTCAGCAGAAAAAGTAATACAAGTTGAAAAGATGGATATTTTCTACGAGAATGAAACAAAAGTATGATTATATCGATTTTACCACTGCTTATAAATTTTCACTTTTCACGAGCAAAATGACAATTTTTGTCGATCATTATAAAAATTCATATTCGTGAAATTAGAGAAAGTTTGACATGATCGCGAGAGTAGTGATCAGCAAATTTTAACCGATTAAATTCGATGAGGTCAAGAGATTTCATAAATACGAACGATCATCGATCGACCGAGGCAGATGTCCATCGTTCCCAGAAGCTTGGTTCATTTCGTAACGTAATAAGGATCCTCTCGAAAATTTGGAATTCCTTTCTCAATAGCTCGAACCTGTTGCAACTCGTAATGCACGCCTCCATTTCTGCTCGGATTTAATCGCGACCTTTTATCGAATGGAAACTCCATACCTGGAACGAATTCATGTTTTCGCAATATCCATAATAAAATTGGATAACGTTCTCATAAATTACACGAGATAGGAAAACTAGTCGATTTTGAAGAATTTTGTTCGTATAATATGGAAACAGTTATAATACACGATGTTATTTATATTATTTTTATATTATATTATTGCACAATATTACATTACATATAACGTATTTTATTATGTATCGATCGGATTTCAAAATCACTGATTTCAAAATTTCGAGGAAGAGTTTATAGCAAAGATCAATCGAAATATTCACAAACTCTATTAAAATGTAAATTCTATTAGATTTTGACTTTGATTTGTTTAATTAACATCGCCGATTTGATCATTTACTTAGTTTATCCTTATATGATTATAATAACTATCATAAATATCATATTACGGACAGGCTCCAAGATTTCATAAAAATAATCGCATTAATCGTAACATTTGAGTCAAAGTATTCCAATATTCTACTTAATTTATTTCTTCTATTTGAATAAATTTCATCCTATATCCTGTTGCTCGCCAATTCTTTTCAAATATAATCAAGTTAATAAATATTCATACGAAAATATACGAACCTGACAGAGAACGATATTCATATAATCTTATTGTTTATATAATAAAATCTTCTTATATCTATCCTCCAATATTTATTTATTTTTCGTTCATTTCGTAGAAATTCGTGTATAATAATATTCCAAATTCGTAAACAATACAATGCCTAATGAATTCTTTCCAATTACATTGATAGTTTAATAACAGAAGACCGAATAATATTTAAATAGCCTGTTATCTAATAATATTATTAAATTAACACTCATTATGAAACATTTAACACGTTTCTCGATCTTCAAATATCAATATCTGTATTCAATCACGATTATTTCGCACAATGCTACATCTCATCGAATAATTCTCATCCACTTTCCCTCCATCGACACCTGTTCTAACTATAACTACAACTTCTTCTCCTTATACTTGAAATTTACGCAAGAGATGTTCATTATTTCTCGTCGCCTCGAATCGATTATGCGATCGTCAAGAATCAACTTCGATCGAACAGCCCTAATTATCTGGGATCGCGATGCACCTGAGCGAGGAGGGGACGATGGAGGTCGTCGAGGTCGTTCTAATGGAGGAGAAAGCACGTTCTTTCGCCACGAAGAGGGAAAGAAAGAAGTGGACAAACCTGGACGAAATTTATTTCAAGCAATAACTTGAAAATAATTATTGACGTTAATTAAATGATGTTAATTATTATCTGATAAGTAATGCATTTCTGTCCATGTCACTTTTATTTAGTCCTTTAAAAGGAATTTGAGGCAAAGGAAATATTTGGGGAGATAATAAAAATAAATAACGATAAGTGATAAATAAAAATAAGTATTGAAAATAAAGTATAAGTAATAAGATAAAAATTTCAAGCTCAATATTAAGAAACCATTTATTTTATCAGTTATGAAACAATTTATTTCACAAAGTGACAAACATATCATCTGATTGCAGATACACTAATTTATTTTCTACATTCTCATGAAATATTTTTTTTTATTTCAAAAATAGATCACGTGTCAAATAATTTTAATGCAATTTAAAATTTCTTCAAAATTTCACCGTCAGATTTGGTGGTAAGAACAGTGAAAAAGAAAACGAGTGTTACAAACCATTTGTAATTACCATCTTCGTTTATGCGACATAATTTCGCGGAAGATCAAGGACGACAAGTGGGTAAACCGAAATGGAAGACGAGAAAAAAGAAAAAGAGAAGAAAGAGGAAAAGAAAAAGAAAGGAGAGGAATGTGGAATGAAGAGAGAGTACATAGGTATGAAGAGATTCGTACCACCTCCGGATTCTTCTTGTGTAATCGCGTTGGATGACCTGAAAACAGGAGCACAACGTGTTGTTGACGAGGTGAACCGCACGTTTTCACGCGATGGAACTGCGTATCTTGTGCCTCCCATCTGCGTGATCGCCCCCGTTCTTGGATCAGGCACAATTAACCCGGCCCCGCTTCCCTAATTAATAGCCGAACTTGGGCTTAACGACGACAATTTTTTCGATAGTGAAATCGAAATTACGACACTCGCTTTCGTTTCGTTCCATCTCAATTCGGAGCGTCTTCTCTCCCAGGTTTTTTACCTTGTGGAACTTATCGAGGTCCAATAAGAGAAAACTTTACGAGAATTGTCGATTAGATGTAGTATTTTATAATACGATAACATTTTTATATTTGAATCATTTTTTCAGATTCATATAAGATAATTATTATCTTTAAACTGTTTGAAATTTTTCAAACTTATTATTCTTTTCAATCTCTATTTGTTGTTTTCGTCTAATTCTCAATCATTGAAAAAATAATTTGAAAATTAAAATTAATTATTAAAATTATTTAAAGTAAAAAATCAATTTTAACGAATAAAAAATTTCGTACAATTTAATGTTTATAATTCATGATGTATATTGAAATTAAAAACGAAATTTTTTCCTAAAATATTCAAGCAATAGCATATTTATTAAATTAATTTATAATACTATAATAAATAATATCAGAAAGTATGTTAAATTCACAAATATTTAACAAGGAATCACAATTTAAAAGGTGAAATCCTGCTTATTTATTTAATCGTTCCACGATTCCATCTCTTCACCAAAAGAAGAAACAGTGATGCCAGTCCACACATTCAAGAGAATAACTTTGTGCTACTTAATTCCGACTCCGATCTGTAGAGACATTAGCTCCCTCGAATACGAAATCTTAATATTCGAAAATGTTCCACAGTAGTTCCGACTAATTCGAATGGGGCGATTAGATATTAAATTAAATTCTACGCTTTCTCCGTCGAATCGTTACTCGGAAAGCGACGAAAAACAGGGAGTCCCGAGGAACTCGAAGAAGGCCCATTAGGACTCTAAGCCATTAAACGACGCTCGCAATCGAGATGAATTCTGTTTGGGCCCGGGGCGATCTTCGAAGCAACGTCACAAACGTGTAGATCTTCTCTTCGTTCACGGTTCAAGGCAGTAAAAAGATACGTGGCAATAAAGGCCAATCTGCTCTCGGTATCAACGAGCTACGACCACTTTTCGTGTCATTATCGGCGCTCTTTCCTATCGGATGAACAGGAAACGACCGATTCGCCGGCATGGCCGTAATACGTCGTTACCGGTGCCAGTAAAGGTGATCGTAAACGCGAATCGATTACGAATATCACTTTTTAATTCACGATTATGGCTTGAAAGCAGACATCATGCCTTCGTGGTTCAATGATCGTGACATAGCTACATACCCGAATGGACACGCTTGCGTTATGATGAACGCTCGTTGAAATTTGTAGATTAGACGTATTATATATCGCGCAGATTTATGCAATGATGATTCCTTGCGCAATTTTGCCCTTTTCTTTTAATCCTTTTAGAATTTTCTAATTCATTTATATCAATAGATAATAGTTTTCATTTTCGAATCTGTAATAATATAATCTTATTTTAAAAATATCTCACTAACTCTAATCAATAAATAAAAATCTTTGTACATTCAAATTCTCAATCTTAAAAGCTATTCTCATCTTCGATATCAAACATTTCTTCAACAACTCTTTCAAAATCCAAAACGACTAAAGATCCAAACATTCCCCTTGTACAACACGAATCCGCTCTAACCGCAGACATCTCCCACGCGCCACCAACGCGTCAGAACAACCGTCAACCACCGTCATCCGGGCAAAACAATCGAAGCAACGAAAAAAACCGCAGGAAATCAAGATCCCAGAGAGGCAGAGACTCTCTTAGTGCTCGAGATACGAAGGAAGCAAGGGGGATCGATCGCGAAAAGGGGGAGATCCTCGCGGAGGTGCTCTCGGAGGTCACGAGCATCACGAGTCAGCGGCGGTAGCGAACGTGGTAGTCGGCCAGGCTGAATCATGCCTCCTTCGAGGTATATACGGGAGTCAATTGGACGGTTACGCCGTCCAAGGGTGCAGCCACGAGCGGAGGCGCCTTCATCTTTACGACAACGCGTCCTCGTAACTCCTGGTCGTCCTCCTCCTTGTCCTGCTCCTTCTTTCCCTCCGGCTTTCGGTACTGCGGTGGATCCGCCGCTTCCCCCTTCGGTCGTGTTGCATACCGAATGCGCCGGTATCAACGTTAGATCTCTCTATTCGCGAGAGGACGTGCACGCTGAATGGATCCATCGAGGAGGATTCGCTTGGATACGGTTTCAGGAAAGGGATGGAGAAAATGGTCCAAAGAGATATTTTCGCACAGTTTCGAAATTATATTGGGCCATTTGAATAAATTACGATTGGATATTAATATGCTGAAATGTGCATATGTGATGTATTTATGACGCTTTTTTGGAGAGCGAAAATTGTTTGCGGTAGTTACACAGAAATGATATAGAGAAAATGTTGGGAAATAGAATGTATTGGAATATTTGTGTGTATATTTGACTTCGTTCCATTCATTTTAATGGATCAGAATTGAGTATTAAAATTCTTGGAAAAATTAAATTATGTCTGACTATAAAATTACTTAACTTCACTGCTAATACGTCGAATTGCTTAGAAATATTTAAAAATGAAAATTCGTCTTTGAATATTCAAATTATAAAAACTAACTATTACATTAGAAATATTGGTTTTCCTTTTATTTTAAATTATCAGGAAAATATGTTACAAGATTATTGTTTTAAATTGAACAAATCAAATATCAAATTTAATTATCTAATTTAAACAATTATTATTAATTTTATAACATTATATTTATAAAGATACTATATACTTTATAATTTTTTAGACGTACTTTATCTTTTATAAGCAATAATCTTACACATTATTAAACTATTAGAACACCTTTACTCTTGATAAAATTTCATAAATATCAAATTACACGTACGTATGTTGAATATATGCTTCAAACCATTGCTTAATGTTTTCCAACGTAGAAAGTAAACACAACAGAAGAGTTATAAAGTCTTCCTTCTATATCACATAAGAATATATATTCCAAAATCAAAACAATGAGAAACGAAACACAACAAGAACGAAATCTCACGAATCACGAAATGGAAAGGGAAGCCACGAATCAGGAAACGGATAAAAGCGGCCTAGGTTGAAGCACAAAGTACGCCGATCGTAGCTCAAGGTGCGCGTTCAAGGTGTATTGAATATCGAGGCAGGCAAGCGTAACGGGGATACTTACACAGAGCGCGGAAGGCACAGCATCGAAGCAGCCGCGTAATGAGTACCGGTACTCGCGAGAGGTCGAGGCGGCCGCTCGTGATCAAGCCGTGCGAAAACAAGTGCCGATCGCTCCAATTACACCGGGTACCGATACCGACCGAGTGGAAGGGTGCTCGCGGGTACCCGGAGGCGTCCAAGCAACACGAGGCCCCCTCGACTGCCAACAAGAGCTACGCGAGCCGTCGTTACACGCTACTCGTGAGTGTTGCGTCGATCGCCAATCCGAGGACCTCGAGGGACACTGTTTCGCTTCGATCTTGGAGAACCTGGAATAAGGAATTTCAGTGAGATTGTTGCTAAACGCTAACGAGGAAATCTTTTTTTAAATACCAATCTTATGTTTTTAAATCATTGATAATTGTTAAAGATTGAAGTTGCTGAATGATGAAAAGATATATTGATTTGGAATCATATCTTTCGAATAGACTTGAAATGAAATTTTTAAAATGAAATGTTTAAAAACGGTGTATTAGCACGATCAAATATTGTTTCGAATAAATATTTTTGAGAACATGACATTTTATCACAAATTTAATTTTAATATCCGAATATAAATTATTATCTTATCTCAATCTTTAAGAAATTCCTCCCGAAAAATACATAGAAGATTCGGAAACAAATCAATAAATCACATTTAAAAATAAGTTACATAATTCAAGCTTTTTAATTATTTGATTCTTGAATTAATCACATTTCGCATACATAATAGAGAATGCTTTACACTGATTGGTTTTTCAGACTCTCCATACATCGATACTGACTCGATTTTATCACTGACTAAGCTTTATCGTACGAAGCCTTCCGATCTTCAAACGATATCGCCTTCTATCGACGAATCCAGCATCCAATAACGCTTAAACTCGCCCGGTTAAATCAGTTCGCCCGGTTTCCCGGTAAATCCTCCCCACACGATCCAACATCTGTCGTCGCTCCTCGTGGCAAAGGTAACCGTAGGAACGAAACGAGGGAAGATACACGACTGGCCGGCCCGGTCCCGTGGAAGGGGCTGAAGAAAGCGAGAGCAATTTGGTGGAGGAGCCGGCGAGGGCGGTGGGCCCCGGCGCTGACATCTCATTTGACTCCGGCGAGCAGGCTATTTTATTTAATCCGTGATTTACGGATGCGAACGAGGCGGCCGCCTCGGCATGGCATCCCGTGTCGGCCATCTAAGCTTATAAAAGGGAAGATGCCCCGCAGATAAGGCCCCAGCCTATGGAGGGAGAGGTAAGGGAGGGATATACCGAGCGAGATGCATAACTTAACCCGTGAGCTCGCGCCGCGGAGCGAGAATTTAATCTTCGGAGGAGTACCGTGTCGTGGCAGCGCGACCTCCAACCCCCTTTCAGCCCCCGAATAAAATAAATAAATAGGACGAGTTCGAAATATGTCCCCCGTCCGGCTGATATATATATAGAGCGGACTACCATACGGTTGGAATTCACTGGCCGTGCTTTTGTTGTTCCGCTTTGCCTCTTCTTCCCCTTTCTCGAGGGCGACGTGT
Source organism: Apis mellifera (assembly GCF_003254395.2). NCBI lineage: Eukaryota > Metazoa > Arthropoda > Insecta > Hymenoptera > Apidae > Apis > Apis mellifera. The sequence continues at coordinate 2,092,441 of NC_037647.1, forward strand.
GTATTTCTTCGGGGAGATCGAGAATTCCACGCTAGCGCGAGATACTTCACGGCTACGAGGTATTCGTGGCTGAGATTTAAACATGTATGCGTGGCAAAGGTAAGGGATAAAGAATTCTCGTCATGAGCATCTTACTGGTGGAATATCTGCAAGAGAGAGAGAGAGAGAGAATCGCGGATTTTATGCAAAGTTAAGAGATTTAAAATCACTTTTTCATTCGATTATTATAATAAAATTTTAATCTTATCTTAATTTCGTAAATTTTTAATATTTTTAAAGTTTATTAATATTTTAAAAGGAATATTATGTTCCTCTTATAAATAAACGAAATAAGAATTTTTATAAAATAAAACAGTTACATTTCTATGTTTCGTTCTAGTGTTAAAAAGAAACAACGCAAACGTGTTCCCTGTATCGTATCCTCGTTGCGAACGACACCCTTCATCAAGTACCTAGCAAATTGCGCACAGATGAATCACGTACAGGGCATCTGCACATGACGACAACAGGTCGAATAAATCAGAGTGTTGGAGAGATCACGTACGGGTTAATCGAGGGCAAAGGTCCCGTGATCTAGATGTGGAAATCACGCGTTGTGGACACCTTTCATCATCGTCATCATCGCCAAGCGTATCTCGTACGGTTATCATCGGCGAGCCATCGATACCCGGACGTGTGTTGGTATAGATCGCAGCTTACGACGGCCAGACGACGACGTTTCGATCCGCTCGTGCACACTCGATATCGGGTGATGACCTAGCCACGATCGGGCCATCACGTCCTCGGCGTGCTCTGGCCATCCGTCGACTCGCTCCATATAATTTGGAGCGCTCACGTGACCCTGAAACGACCAGGGTCAACGCCACATTTGTAATCTTCGGGACGCCGGCGCGACCTGTTCGCACGTTGTTCTCTCGTTGCCCGCCGTTGCAGGCAGACGACAACGACGTCCAATGATCGTCAACGAGCCTTCACGAGTTCCAATATCGATGGAAGGTTTTCTTTTTTGTATCATCGATTTTGTAACACTATTAATGCACTTGCATTATTAATTCTTCCAAAAGTAATTTTTTTTTAAAGGTAAGATTTTAAATAATATAATTTATTATTTGGAAATTTTAATTAATTTAATTAAAGTATTACATTTCGTTGATACATTTAATCTGGAAAGATTAAATTTTTTTAGCTTGTAGGAAAATTTCTGAAAATGATCACTTTGTTCCTTAAGATAATTGAGAATATGATAATTAAAGGATCTATTAAAGCCCTCGAGTAATTCTATCTAATATATCAAGAATTGCTTGAAATTTTGAATTATTATTATTAAAATATAAATTCTTTTACAATGTAACGCCAATGAAGATGTACACTTGAAAATATTGTGAAATATCAGAGTGAATAAGCAGTGAAAAATAGCAGTGAAAACAACGTGGCAATAAAAATGAGAATGCATATATCGCGAGTCCTTGAACGCTTCTCGTTCAAGCAGATCGCAAGAAAACGATGCATACGCATAATACATAAAAATGCAAATAAATCGCAAATGTATTTTATACTTGTAACTTCAGTGTGAATCATACGAAGAAGGCCACGATGTGCAAGCAACGACGTCCCCACTCGACGCTTATCGAAACTCGCTTTGATAATTTTTCAAACGATTCGAAAAAAAAAAACATCCATAAACCGACCCTCCCTCCATCTCCTACCTCTATTTCAATTTATCCATCATTGACAACGTTTCTGCAATTTTAATCAAACCTGTTCCACCCGTGCATTACCTGTTTCCAGTAGTAACAGGTCAACTCTTGTTGCTTCCACCTAACAATCATCGATAAGTTAAGAACACGTGGGATAGATATAATTTCGTCTCTCCATCGTCTCTCTCTCTCTCTCTCTCTCTCTCTCTCTCTCTGGACACCATAAGATTTCGCCAAGGTGAGCGGTAACAAGACGTTTTGATACGATATCAACGCTGAGTATCGCAGGTGGAAATTACGGTACGAGACTCCGGGCCTATCAAGCTCGATGATGCATTGGCCGACCGGGAGTGTACAACCGAGCCTTATATACCGTTTCCACGGCGATGCTTTACGAGGAACGTGTACGTAAAAATGGCTGATTTACACTGGCGACGAGTGAATTAAAATACAAGTTGCCGATCGGACGGTGTAGGCGTGCAATACGATATCGATCTCTGGCGCGCGATTATAACGAGTCTTTCGTATATAATACACGCTCGTGTCGCGGAACGAGCGTGGACAAGCCGCGACGCGGGACCGCGCGGCGTGTACTACGACGAGCTTGGGCGACTATTAAACGTAAACATCTGGTGGCTCGAAATGTTCGGTCATTTGCGTAAATCACGATGATAAATAATAATCTACGCTCTTTAAGTAAGTTCTAGGCAATAATTTAGATCCGCGGCAAGCGGGCCCGGGCGAAAGAACCTGTACAATGGATGAACCGTTGTAAGGAAGGATCAAAGGTTATATAATCCCTATACGTGTCTTGTGGGAACACGATTCATCTCCGGCGTTGCAATCGTAATGCCGCGTTGCAGCGGGGACCGATGCTTCTGCTTAAAATTCATAATAAACTGCACGCCTAAGACTAGGCGTAAAATTGAGTCGAATTAATTGCGGCTATCAGCCGAGAAACAGAACTCCCCTTCGAATAAGGTTGGAGTAGGTTGACAGTTGAACGCGAGATTGGCAACTTGGCAATAGTGGTTTCAACGATGGGAATTTTGCACGGAATAGATTTGTAGATGTTACTAAATTGTTGTCACATTAAGAAATGTGACAACTGAAGAAACAAATTTAACGTTAATAATACATCTTTTTCTCATCAATAAGAGAAAACGATAAATAATAAATTAATCTAATCTAACTCATCCATAACTTATTTTATTTATTCAATTTATCATTAAAATATACTATGTATAATATAATTATGAGTAATACAATATAATCGAACTACTATGTTACTATTAAAAAGTAAAAAATCTATGTTACTTTGATAAGCTTAATGATTCCAATGTTAACCCGTCAACCTGGCACATCGAGTCGTAACTAAAATATCTACGTACACGCATCCAACGAAAAGTAATCCCCCACCCTGATATCATAAGTTCCCGCGAACATAATTGCGGAGTCGGTCATCCGACGAGCTAACCTCTCGGACAAAAGGAAGACACAGCGAGGATAGGCTTGTGCACGAGAATCGGGTAAACACAATGCATTACGATGCATCGTGGCACCGTGGTCTCGGCTCATGGCAGGGAACACACGAGTGGCAAGAGTCGGTGGTCGTCCTTTCTACGTCCCTCATGCATGCACCACGTCCCAGGCGAGCAGCGTGTCGTAACTTACGTGGCAGATGGCGATCCTTGGCGAGGAAGGCACCCAACGGAGATTAGATCGATTTTTCACGGTTCACCGAGAAAATCGCTCGGCGGAGCACCGCTAACAAGCATCCTAGATGCAAATCTTGGCGGCGCGGTCTGAACGCGCGTAGATAACGCTCCGCGAAACTCGCGGGAAACACTCTCTTCATTTCGCGCCGACTGCAGCTTGGAACAGAGAAATCATCCTCAACTAGATCCGGTGTCTCTACGAGCTTAATCCCCCAGAACGCGGGAATGTTACGAGCTAATACGTTCAAGCAATTAATTATGTGAAATTTACGAGTGCTCTTCGGAGGCGAACTCGGACAAGCGAGGCGGTCAAGCGACTAATATTTCACATGGTTGATCAAGCCTCGGTGCACGCGAGATGCCGGATGTGGAGCGATTTATGGAGCCGGCTACCGTTTCGTTTGCCTGCAATTACAGCGAGGAGTGGTCTATGATTGCAGAGAATCGCATAAATATCGCGTGAATTGAGATAGATGTTCTAGGTTTGAATTTGGATTTTGGCTTCGAATTTTTAATTTGCGATGCCTTGGTTCTGGGATTTTTGCTTGGATTTGGATTCGAAATTTAAGTCAAAATTTATTTAATCAAATGCCTTTCGATTGTTCCAATTTGGAATGATAGTTTGATTCTGCAGAGTAGTAAATTATCTTCCTTTTCCTTACTTTCGGTCTCTTAAATAAGAGCTCTCTTAATCTACGTATAAATCAGCAGGCTGAAAATGTTGTTTCTTGAAACATATCACTCTTGTTCGTATGATCACTGTAATTTACCTTCCTGAATGAGATTCGTCATGCTGTTCACTTAATCCGTTCTCTAATTTCCGTAGCCGTACAGCCTTAGCTATCATTGTTTCGTGAAATTTGCTGTCTTATTCGAGTTAAGCGTTAAGTGTAACCGAACACAAGATCGGCGCTGTTACATTTCTCTGATCGTTTCGTTCCCTGGTGAATATAATTAATAGTCTGAAATAACGAAACTCCAGATGATTTCTTATGCAGACGTTATATTTCTTTGATATACGGCTGTTTTAAGCTACTTCTCTCCATTAATCAATATTTTTATTTCTAGTAAATAATCTTATTTTCTCGACCAACTTATTTTCTCCATCTCTCATAATTTTACATCCATTTTTAAATCGCAATCTTCCACACCAGCAAAAAGTTTTTCCAATAAATCTCTTTGATCTTTGAACATTTTAACATAAATATTATCCCGCGCTACAATCAATCGGATTTTCCCGAAGGAAAACAAGAGATTTGATTAATTGAATTCGAGTTTCGATTGGAAAGAAATGAATTTGGAATCAAAAACATTACGTTACGCGTCTCACAACAAAAAGATTAATTGCGAAAAATCCGATATAATCCGCGAAACTCGTATCGATCGTCAACATCTCGGCCTGTCGAAAGGAGGGAGGCGAGTACCGAGATCGATAAATCAACGAGTGCTGGCAAATGCTCGCGTCGGTGAGGGCGTATATACCCACACTCTTGTACGGAATACGGCTTACAGGCTGCTTTATATGAATCGATTCGGATCGTTGGTCGAAAGAAGAACTCGTAAGTCGTGGCTCACGGCCAAACGATACGAATCTGGCTCGATGTAATATTTAGCCGATCGCCGCTCCCCATATGCCGGCGGGACGTGGCCGGTGAAATGTATCATGGAATAATGGCCAGGAAATCGGCCGTTCGACTAATCGTAAATTTAACACCGATGCCACGCTTCAAAAGGGATGCGGAAGATTGATCACGCGCGAATTAACAGGGAGAGAGAAAGAAAGAGAAACGTCAGCCGTTGCAATATCTTTATATCTGTTAGACTTTGCCAGATCGACTTCTGTATTTGATAAATCAATCATCTGCTTATACTCGTTCGAAAATTCTTCTTTTAACGCGTAAAAGTTTATTCAATTCGCCCTCTCCAATGAAATTTAACTCAAATTTAATTCGATTTTCAAAAGTATTAAAAAATTGAATTAAAAATCTCCAAACTAATCTATCCAAACCTCGTTTCATCTTTTCCAGAACGAAATGAATAAAGTATTACATTGATTGACAATCCTAATTTCATAAAATATAGCAAGAGACACTATTTTTCAATTTTAAATATAAAAAAAAAAAAGAAGAATTCGCCTTTTTCTCAAAATTTCTCCAATAAACAATCGACCGAAACCTCGATCGTCCAAGGAGATCCTCCGCATCGATCACTCGCCAGGTGACACGTTGGCGCGGCGCAGGGATCGCTCGCACGTGCGCTCGTGCAATTTATTACGCGATAAACAAACCCCCGTGGCCGGTATATTGCATAGGTGTGCGCTCAGGTTGGAAGCTGGCGCAAGCCGACAGGAGTCGCGTTTGGCGCGAGATCGGCGAAGCCTCCTCTCGGAGTCGGTGTCGTGGCTCAGATCGCGTCAGATCGAGGCCGCCGCGTTGAGAAAAACTAGTAGCGGTCCCATAGATCTGTCGATCCCCGACTCCCTTGCGTTCACCACGTACCGTCTTCCCTTTTTTCCCGAAACCCACTAAGCTCCCCGGCCACGGCTCGATCCCGCGTGGCCGTTTGTCGCGGCGGCGGAACCGCACCATCTCACCCTTTCTTTTCTGTCGCGGGCACTCGCGACGAAACCAGCTTGCTTCTCTCTTTCTCTCTCATTCTTTCTCTCTCTCTTTCTCTTTTTCGTTTATCGATCTTGCTCGCGCTCTCGCCGCGGCTAATAAGCCGCTACCTTCTGGACATTAAAGCTCGTATTACACGCCGGCCCCGTCGGTAATTGGACGCGTATTCAAGCCGGCAAGTACTGTTGCCGCTCGATCTACCGCCTGTTCCGAGTACGCCGATACCTTCTTAATGAAAGGACACAGGAAGCATGAGAGAGAGAGAGAGAGAGAGAGAGATGCGAGCGGAAAGTTTGAGGCTGATCGCTCTGTTGCACGGAAAGAAAGGATTTTAGAACGAGAGATGGTTGTTTGTTTGGCGGGTAGTTAATAGGAGGAGTGTTTGTTTTGTTGCGTGCGTGGATGTGAATGTGTTTTGGAATGTGTTTCGATGAATATTTAATCGCTGGAGTAACAAGGATGCTCTCAGAGTGGATAAATAATGGACATTTATGGATCTTTTTTTAGAGTTACGAATGTGAAGTGTGACTCGATCAGGAGGATCGTGAATATATGATGAAATGGTGACGAAATGGAAAGAAGATTTTTATAGTAGGGGATAAGAGATGTGTAAATGTAATGTGAAATATCAAGAAATTTTTTTATTTTATGAATTTATATTTACTAATGATATTTAAATTAAAACAGTGAAAAATAAAGAGCAATTTTCTATAGAACTGTCTCACAGAAATATCGCACGATATGTAAGCGATAGGACAATAATAACAATTATATCGTAATATGAAAACACGACCTTCGATATTGATATCAATTGATGTCAAGATCACCAAATACTTTCTAATTTAAACATAATTTATCGATAATTAATTTATATATGTTTTTTGTTTAATGTTACAATTAGATTATAAATATTTGTTTAATATTTTTTTCACAGTAATTCTTTCTTTCATTTAATAATACAATCTTATGAAATACGGAAAGAATAAAAATATTTAAAACACTCTGAGAAACTATATATATCTTTTTTAAATTGTTTTAATGAATTATCTATTATTCCAATATATTTTTTTATATCTTAATCTAATAATATATTATTCCATTTGCAATAAATTTATAAAATCATTGAAATATAATGTGTTCGCTTACAAATCAAATGATTGATTAATATCAATATTACAATTAAAGCCATAATTTTCATTATTAATTGAATGTACGTACAACTTCAACGTTTCAATAAAACTATTATCAAAAAAAAAACGCCATTAAATTATGAATAATAAACCACGAATCTTAATCTCATAATTTCATCTGACAAAATTCTCCACAGATCTCGTCGCTTTCGTAAATCAGTCGAACCAAGACATTTTTCCTCGATCATTCCTACTTTCGATCAATAATACAAGCAACGATCAAGTTTTGAATTTTCGGTGGACCGAGATTTTTTTTTAATGACGGCATATAAATCGACCGATAATCCGTCGGATGGATTCCCACGTAGCATGCAAATGAGCGTGAGGGGACCTTTTTATTCAGCCTTTTATTCAGTATACGTGTAAAATCTACTTAATAGTATAATTTCGCTATTAATCTCCGATCAGTTTCGACCAAGGCGAGGACAGTTTTACCGATTCTATCAATCCCTACGTGTATTCGTGCCCGTTCCACATCATTTCTGTGCTCGAAAACTCTCTTCCACTCGTTCGTGTGCAGAGACATAATGTGTACGACATAACGCAGCCTAATTATACACGATTCGGTCGCGATTTAGCGCCGTTATTCCGCCATCAATTTCGGCCTTATCCGAAGCAGTCCATGGCTTCTACCAGAGGCCCGAGGACACTGTGGATCCATCAGCCGAGCCTCGAGTTTTACGATCGGCCGTCCCAATATCGCACCACGTCGGGAATAAATAATTCGATTTCGAAATCGACGCGGTTTCGTCTCTCTTTCGCCACTCTTCCTCGTCCATCCTGTGTCTCTCGAGCGCGAGAAATTGCTTCTTTTCCCTTCCTTCTTTTTTTTTCTGATTTCGGATTCTTCGCTCGGTTTTCTCGTCTCTCTTGCTCTCCTCGTTGGTAACAACGTGGAACGGTACAGGAGGAGGATCGTCCTGGTTCTTTCGGAGGCGAGCGAAGCGTGCACGAGAGGTAAGAGATAAGATGGTTGTTCCGTTAAAAGGCGTAATTCTGTTGATACCGCGTTATTAGTCGTAATGTTTTAATTCGATTCTCGGTTATTTTTTACTGGGAATTGCCGGATCCTTTTACTGTTGATTCGTCCGGGGATTTATAGAGACATTATGTGTCTAAAGTGATCCTCAGAGAAGACAAATAATAATGTAAGAGGAGATAAAAACAAGGGGATCTCTATTTATAGAGATTTAAATTGCTCAAATAATAAGAAAAATATGCGATGAATAATTAACATAGTTAAAATAAAATATATTCAAAATATAACCTTGATAATTGTCAATTTTATTTTTATAATGACAATTTTCATTTCTTTCTAATCTAAATATATCAGAATATTAAAAAAACCAATGGATATCATTAACAAGATGTGAATTATTAATTTTATTCACTCTTCTCAAGATATCAAATACTTTTCACACTATTCCATACAATTTTTACGAATGACTCTCTCTTGCACGATAATTTTCAAGAATAAATTCCAAGACCTCCACGAAGCACAAGAAAAATTATCAAAATTACTTCCGAAATCGCAAACTGTTATCAGTCATTACCGTTTATCGCGATCAATTCCTTCCATTGAATCGACTCACGATTTTGCGTCACGTTATTTCTCCATCGATTCATCCTCTTACCTGGCCACATCGTTCTCTCGATTTCGTAACGAGCGACATGAGATTTTAAAGTCTTGTCTCGCGCGGATCGCGCGAGTTTTACGATCCTCCGCCTCGCGATCACATACCGATCGAAATAAAATCGCGGGCCTCCGATCTCCAGCAGGCTTCGTTCCAAAATTCCCCACCGTGTGCCATCCTTCTTTTTATACCACTACGATCGATATCTGCAAGCTGTAAATAATCCCCCAGAGGATGTAAACGGTCGCGTAAAGAGGCTTCCAATCGCTTTTTCGGCCAAAAAAGAATCTCTGCAGTTAAGTGTTTGGCCATAAATTAAACGCACGAATGAAACAATAACACTACCGACAGGAAAAGAATTATAATTAATCATATTTGATACGAGAATTGTAATTGTGATCGATTAAAATCCAAATATGACGCGAGACATTATTTGTTTTTATAAGAAAATATCGCAAATTCAACGTCAATTATTAGAAAGCTTAAATTGCATTTGTCTCTAAAATTATCTCACGAATATATTAATATTCTATACGTGCAACATATAAAAATTTTCCTTTTTTGTATGATTTATACGCTGCAACAAAGAATTTTTATTTTTAGATTTTAATACCCACCAATTCCCAGAGAGAATTAAGATGAAAGAAGTATCCCATTCCTCTCCATTGGAAATCTCCAAGTGGAATGCTCGATCAGTAGCTAAAGAATTTTCGGTGTCGCTGAAATTCAGGAATCAGAGCGGAGGAATGCTCGCAGATGGAAGCGTACGATTACTCGCCACGATTTCCTGGAAGGAATGGTGGATGGCCGTATCGAGGCGATCGGCGGCCGGTCTTGCAAAATTATTCAAATAGAGAGAGGCCGATTTCGGTAGTGTCATTAGTTATCTTGGACCCTGGCCAGCCAGCAGGATTTATAACTTAGTTAATTTCGTATGGATCGAATCGTCTCTCGGAGGCCGAGATAATCAAATTACGTAAGTCGTGGAGACGATCGAATCTCGGGCGACGGTGGATGAAGAAAACGATGAAGATGTGGAATTGAAACGTTAGCGGGAATATCAACGTGTGTGCGATTCGTTGGGATGACATCACTTGTGAGTGAGTACACACGGTGACCGAGTTCGTTTGATTTAAACGCGAGTTGTACCGAGTGGGCTGAAATATCACGTAACCCGCATGTTGGCTTGCATACGCACAACTTGCACGAATTATTAATGCACCGAATGCACTGATCTGTGACGCCTCGAGAATCGTGAGAATCTGGCTACCGGTTGAGATTTCACGCTTCATTATATTATTCTTTTGATTTTGATTTTTTGCATCGTTACACGTTGGTTAAAGACATTGTTTTATCATTTAAAATTTGAAAAGCGTGATTTACAATAATGACAGGGTTCGATTTTTATTTTGAATTTGATATGATCCTTAATAAATATTGAATAAATATAGTAGATAATAATTATGACTTGCTAATTTCACTGTTTAAAATATGCGTGTATGTATATTATCTGAATATTTATACCGGAATACGTAAAAAATTTATTAAATCATTTACAACCGAACATATTTACCTCTCACTGTAAATTAATTCGATGCATTAACTATGCATTTATTAATACATTCGTTGAAATTGAAAAGTATTGGCTATTCTTTCTTTGAAGTTGCATATTTTAATCATAAAAAGTATCTTCATTTTAGCCAATAACATTTATTTTAATACATTATGCATTTTAGTTACGAGTTTCTTTTTTATTACAATAAAAACAAGATCGCAATAGTTGCGTAAACAACATTAGATAAACGAATGCAAACATACGTCAGAAGAAACGAATTTATTAACTCAATCAATGTTGGAATCTTCGTATAAAATAAGTAACATGTTATACATATATAAAATGTAAAATATAAATAAGTGAGATATATATACGTTCCATTTTATGCTATTAAATTAATTCGAAAAGTATTCAAAAGTATTAAAGACGATATTTGAATTTGAATAGCGGATTTAACAATTTCGAAAATTTAGCTATATTTTATTCAATCAATATAATATATCAGCTTGTTATTATATTATTAATTTATTTTATTCGTCAAAATAAAAAGAAAAACGTATTCAAATCACAATATTACAGCACATTTGCATTCAAATGGAATATTGAACTCCTATTTCCTTTTCAATCTTCACTTAATATCATTCTAACATATGTGATTAATTATAACTGTATTAATTTAATTCGAGTGATCAAACAATCCAATTAAACATCCTGCTCAACAACGAAACGTTGCAAAAATGAACTATATTTACAACCACTACATAAAACCCTCTCGAAACTCTGCGCAATAAATCTTCGCGATTACCAGCGAGCTGAAACAACTATCTGGCCCGCGAAAATCAAGGAGGAAGCCTACTTTTAAGTGGCACTCCCTTCGAATGCTGCCTCCAATCGAATCGGTAACGAACGGTTCGAGATACGGTACGAGAGGGCGTTATGCGGCGGACCACACACGAGGCGTCCGCGCTATCCTCGACCCGGTCCCACCAGGTAATGTTTCTTTTAAGTGCGAACACAAATTGTAACTGAGACGATGGGGCTTTCGCCCTTTCTTCCCCCCTCCTCCTCCCCTCCCCCTCCCTCCACCCCGTGCCACGGGCCACAGCCCGGGCCCCGGGAACGAGAAATATCTGGCGGATCCGATTTCAAAAGCCGTTCGTTTGGATTCACGATTGTAGCAGGAGGCGAGGAGGTGCGCGCGGGGGGAATCGTGTCGCCGCCGCCATCGAGCCGAGCAACCCCAAACGAGGGATCCTCGCGTTCTCGTTCCACCCTAAGAACCGCCGATCCCTTTGACGTTGTTACACGCGTCCACCACGTCCGCCGATTTATTTCGCCACGGTGACAATAAGAATACGATTTTACAAGGTGAAACGTCCCCGAGCACACACTTTTCGGGGGATTCGGGGATTAAGTATTACGGGGAGGGGGAGAGGTGGGGAGGATTTGTGGCGTTGCTCGTTTAAAAGTTTAAAAAGTTTGTGTTCATTTCGCGTTGTTATTATCTGGAGATTATAACCGTTATTGGATTGCGAATGTTTATGGAAATTCTACGTGTTTCTACTTTGTAAAGATCTGATCTTGATCTTAATATTCCGTTGAATATTTTATTCCGGAGATTTTGAAACTTTTTATTATCTCCCTACTGAGATTTTAGTGCTACATCGAAGAATATATTATAGATCTGATCTGACAGGAAAGTATATATATATATATATATATATGTTTTTGGCTAATGAATGAAAAATGATTTTTTTTTTGTTACAAAATAAATGTGTATTAAATAATATTTTTAACGATAAAAATTTTCCAAATCCGAATTTTTATATATAAAAAAGTATTTAATATTCAAAGTTATTTAGAACGAGACTCATTCTCCAATTTATATACAAAAATTTTGGATATGATGAAAATTTTGGAATATTAAAAATTGGATAAAAGAATAATTATAAATTAGATATATGTTATATAATATATACTTGCATGAATAAAAATGGAAATAATTTTGCTACATTCTTTCAATTTTAGTTGTCCCATCTTCCCCGTCCCAATCTTCGTCTCATCTTATTAAACAAAAAAAAAACTTTTAATATTTTATGAGAAATTTTAGCATAAAAGTGTTACGATAAATCACGATAATTCTTTCATATTCTTCAATGGAAAAAAAGATAATTGAGTCGAAAATGATTGAAGAGACATAGCAAAGTTAAAATGTTACGTCTTTTTCAAAATTGTGCTGCGATAAAATATGAAACAAGCTGTTTATGTGATAAACATGAATTTAATGGCTTAATTAAAAGATAAGGCTCACTCGCTCTTTGCAATTTAAATTTGCAATGCATCGTATATGACAAATTATTCATTACTATAATATACATGGAGAATAAACTGTCTTCATCTGTTAATTTTAAAATTCAATATTCATAATTACTTTTAATAACAATAATCGAACCACGTTTACATCACTTTCATGTATATTTGCCAATTTTACGATACAATATTCAGAATATTTTATGATTCAACATGTTTCGTTACAACGATTAAACGATTTTCCCTTCTAAGTATTTAAAATATTATAACTTCCTTCACAAAATGCATAAAATACCTAATGCACCAAACTTTTTTCACAAAATAATGAAACTTCTTAATTGCTCGAAACGTCTTCTTAAAACACCTAAATGCCTACAGTATCAATCTTCCTTCGCAAAATAAACTAAACTCCATAAAGATGTAAGATATATTCACATTCGATCGACACAAAAGAGAAGGACCCTTCACCCCAAAAAATTTTCCATAAAAAAATCCAGTCAAAAGCGCGTGTAATCGAAGACACGTACTATCCAGGAATTTCCTTTCGAACCGCGAATTATCGCATCGAGACCGGTTGGCTTTCGGTCATTCCTTGCTTTCACTGGCGGGCAGAGGTCGAAAAACAGGTAACCGAGGCGCGTGGTACACCTGGCCGATCCTCCCTCGCAAGGAAGATCGAGAGTGTCACGCGAGGTTTCATTTCCACGCGGGTACAATTATCATTGTGCCAGTGTGTTACGCCACGTGGCACTTTCGCACGCCACGCCTTCGGCGCGCGCTCGATCCGGCGTGTACGCGTGCCAATTATAGGAAAAGCGACTTTTTTTTTCTCTTTCTCTCTCTCTCTCTCTTTCTTTCTCTCTTTATTTCTTCCTTTTAACCAGCGTGGAATTCTTACGTTGTTCGCCTCGTGTCAAGGTGCTACGTTCGTCATACACGCGAAAACTGGTTCGAGGGGAGTCGGTTTTTACGAGCACGTTCTGGAAAAGCGTATCTGGTGGAATCGAGAGTGATTCGTGATTGGGTTTGGTAATAATCTGGTTTGAGTTGTTGCTGCAAGAATTGATTAATCGTTGTTATCTCCTCCCTGTGGATTGTTCGAGACGATGATGGACACTGCGATATTTATGCACACATCGAAAGATATCCTCTTCTATTTAGAGATAATTAATTCGAGATGCTTTGCGGAAAAACTAAATAGTTTCGAGAGATGTATAATTTGACGTTCGAATATATCGGAGAAAATAATTTCAAATAATGGAAATGTAAGATTATGAGATGTATTCATTATCTATTATACAACGAATACGCGATTTACGAAAACATTTTAATATTAAAAAAAAAAACGTATAAAGGTTTCTTGCAAATAATACAAATTTTATATACACAGATATGATATTTAACTTTTTTATGAATGTTACTTCATTCTTCGTAATGAAAATAACAGATTTATCAAAAACATCGTAAATTTATGTGGCCAGCTGTTCGCCGGCCTCCGAGATGACAGTATTTTAATAAAAGCCAATTTACCCAAATTTATCCACCGAGAGAACACTGTCTTACTGGCCCTATCAACGAGAGATAAAAACGTATTCACAGTTGCACGAGCGCGAAAAATATAAAGTAAGGGCAGAATTTACATAAACAGAGGATCCCATTAACATACACGGGGCCCGAAAACTAGCGATCCGAAACGAAATCGAAGAAGGTGTTCTCCATCACCGGCCCACGCGTTAAAAAGCGTCGTGACGCGGGGCCACGGCGTCCTCGATACGATTCCAAATAATCTTGGCAATTGATCGGCCGCTGCCGGACGATTAAACCGCGCGTTTTAATGCTGGCCGCCGGCTAACGCCGCTTTCATAACTTAAAACCTCGCGTCCCGGGGGCCTTCCACATTTTATGATAATGGCGCCCGGTAAATTATCGCCGCCGCGCGAGAAATGAATTTTCAGAAGCGATCCTTTCCAGAAGGCCCCGCGTAACGGGCCCCGCGATCCCGCTTGCGTCGTTAAAAACGAGAGGAAAAAAAGGGAGGGGGGGAGGAGGGCGTCGCGAGACTTTTTCCTCCGGGTCAGGAGTAAAAGGGAAAAATGTCGTCGGCTTTATCAGAGATCGCCTCGTAAACTTTTTACGCTTCTTTCGGAGAGAACTTTCGAATCGGCCGCGCTTCTACTTTCGCTCGAACACTTGTAATCGTGATGTAAAGTCCGTTGAACGGTTCGATGGAGTCTATAATATTTTTCGAGATGATTATTTAGTAAGTAAGATACGTAGTTATTGATAAAATTTATTCGAAATGTGCGTTAACTTGTCGAGAATGCTACTTTTTTGATATTTTATTTCAATTTGTTCGTATATTTATAATAAACTGCTTTCCCTTTATTTTAATGGTTTTATTTTTAGTCGATCCTTTTCCTTTCTTCTCTTTTTTTCTTTGTTTTTAGTCATTTTTTAAATTGTACGAATAGATGGCGATTCTTCTAAGAAATGAATGTTGTTCTTAAAAATTTTTCTTCTTCAACATACAAGTATCAAATTTTATATATAAATGTAAACGAATAAAATTATTGGAAAGTAATTCACGATTTAAAAATGGAGCGGATATATAAGTATCCAAAGGGTGGATACAAGAATATTGAAGGCAGGATAAAAAATGTAGACATTTTAAGCGGTCAGCGATAATTTGGCAAGTATAACGTGGATTAATACATCGAGCAGGTTTAATGTCCTCGTAAATTTTCAATATAGACGTAATTTTTGAGTTTTAAGTGGCTCCGCTTAATACACCGATGCAATTACGATAAGGAGTCGTAAATTGTGTGATTCAGTTTTGTTGCCCGATATTAGGCCTCGAATTGTTACAATTATTTTCAATATATTATTCCTTGGCAATCTTGGTGGCCTTAGCTTACATTCTGCGAATGTTTATGCATTTATGGTAAATTTAAACGTGCAAAAATCCTATAAAATCTATCTACATAATGCACAAAAACATTTTAAATATTCAGAATAAGGTGTTCGTGATGCTTCGAGGGTAAAAATGAATCTTTATTTAGCCCATGTTATCGGTAGTTAAAAAATATATAAATTTGCAAAGATATTTGCAGTTTAACATTTAGTTAATCGAAGAATTTCAGTTTAGGTTCCATTAGGGTGCGATAAATACGAACAATTAATTTGTCGATAAATAACCTATAAATGCGTCTTTCACTCAATCTCGCGTCCTTGGATGAATTTAAACTGATGATGACTCGAATGAAAAACTTAAGTAATACAGATTGTCACGATTGATAATTAAATGGAAATCAATTTGCGGTCGTTAAAATTCTGATTTAATTTTACAACATCCAGTTCAATAACACTCGCAAGAATCAAATATCTTTAAATAGAAAAAAGAAGTAATAAATGCTCGAGAAATAATGTAAGCAGAAAAAAAAATTGCTTAACGAATATTACTTAATAATACTTAACATCCATTAAAAATTAAAAATTAAAAACACTCGAGAAAGAAACTTCTCAATTAATAGTTTTATAATATATACAATATATTACGTATAATCAACTGTCCTTAATTTTATTTATAAAACTTTCTTAAAAACGAATATCTATATAAAAAAAAATCGTCGTTCCATAAATCCAAATATTATCAATATATCGTCGATTTTCTAAATTTTTCTTTCCTTTCCTCCAATTCAATTCACAGTAAAGACATCTCAATTTACTTTTTCAGATTATAAATTATAAATTATAATTAAATTCAATCGATCATTATCGACAATCAGCAATAATCCACAACAAAACAATCGGGATGCTATACCACTATCCATCCACAGCTTATGATCCGAACCAAGGCCTAAAGCTCATGGACATTTAATCGGACGCCTAACGTGGACCACACCGGAGACGATACGGTCCGAAGAATATCATCGAGCCGCGTTATCGCGACCTATTAGACACGGTTGTAGTCTTACGACCTGTCGTAACCGAGCCCACTACGTCGCTTTACCAGTTCTCGACTTACACGAAACAGGCCCCAGAAGTCAGGGGTCAGTTCCTCAATGCTGGGACTACCGGTAAGGGCTGGGAGTCGTCAGGTGTCCTTGGCCACTGCCGATCGATAGATCGACATTAAAATGGAAATTAATAAGAGAATCAAGGATATTAAATTTGATGATCTAAGTTTGACAATTATTTTGGATACTTTTGATGCTTGGGATCGGAAAAGAAAATGATTTTTTCTTTTTTCTTTTTGAAAAATCGATATTATTTTTGATGAGTGTATTTGGAGTGAAGGATTTTCGATCTATAAAGAGAATTTAAATATTGTAGTAAAAATCTGAGATTCTGATAAAAGAATTAATTTGAATAGAATCGAATTAATTATTTGTTCGGGAGAAAGTTTAAACGCTTCGATGTTTTCTACTTGATTTAAATAGAATTAATTTCTATAGCTTTTAGGATCCATTACGATTTTTTAATTTATCAGAAACATCGTAACCCGGCTTAAACCCGAGAAACGTTCCATCGTTATTACCATCCAAGATAAAAATAACGGAAAGAATCAGCCGTCCAATAGAAATCCCATAACCAATATTAAGAATCATATTAAAGAACATCTACTCGATGCAACCAACATCAGATGAAACGTCTCGCAGGCGCAGCGCATTAAAGGATACCGGAGAGACGTAAAACGGTATTCGCGTCGTTAAAAATCATCGAATGCTAGGATTTCTGCTGGGAAGCTCTCTTGGCAATTGCCAAGCCTCGAAAATAATCCAAGCGACCGACCGGCCAGCGACTGTCGGCTCTTGTTGTTCGAAAATCCGGGCAAGGCTCTTCGGCTAAAGGTCTCCAGATGCGTTGACCTCTGGGGAGACCATTAAATGATGAATATTACCGGCAATTACGAGTATTCCAGTCATTGTGCGTGTGAATCGGCCGAGGCAGTGTTTGCCCGTTATCGCGCGCACGCATGTAAGTACGTACGTGCACGCATACGGGGTGAGAGTGCGGATTGAAAAAAAGAAGAGACAACCGGTTGTGCTATGCGCACGGGATCATAGAGCCCCACTCTCGAAAGCGACCTCTTCGCGGCTCTACCGCGAGAAGATAACATCGCGGTTCTCAACCTACATCCTCTCCTGGAATCTGTTTCTTCTCTTCACTTTTTTTATCCTCGATAAAAATTTTAATATTCCATCAATTCGTCTACTGATATCACTATCAGTCGTCGTAATTAGAAGAAAAGAAGATACATGATACAAGAGAATAGTCATTTGTTCAGTTGCATTTCCAGTGCATCGACCTAAAATCAAATATTGCGATATATATATATATATATATATATATATATATATATATATATATATATATATATATATATAGAATTTGATTCCTCCTCACGAAACTAAAATCAACAACAGCCCGCATGCATAAATTCACAATGTGCATATAACATCTAGACGGAGAGCCTCGTCTTCGGATGTTTGGTCGTTCGAAACGAGGCGCATTAGGATGGCCGCGAGAGCTATCATTTTCTCTCTTGAACCACTTCCTCTAATTAATGCGCCGTTTCTCCCGCGTTAATCGTGTTTTTTCTTTCTTTCAAGTCGCGCGGTTCATCGCGATGTCTCCTATGGTAGGAATGGAACAGGCGTCGAAGAAGAGTCTCCAACGCGCGAGCGACGAGGACGATAATAGAGGGGGGACGATGAAGAGAGAGAGAAAGAGAGAAAGAGAAAAAAAGTATTCCGCGTGCCGAAGCTACGAAACCGTTCAGAACCTGGCGAACAGAAAGACCATGGGTGAGCAGAATCGTCGACAAGGTCCCCTCTGACCCGACGGCGATGGCAAACGATCGGCGCGCAAGAAGCGGAGCCTGATTTATGGGCCGGTCGCGAGGGCTGCGTCTCTTCGCGAACTCAGGCGTTCTGTACTTGCACGTACCTGCTCATACGCGTGTACATATATCCTTCTCTCAATCCTTCTCCTCTTCTCTCCACGCCACTCAACCTGTGCGCGCTCCAGCCCGGATAATACACGTACGTGGATAGGTAGTGTACGCGTGCACACGTCCGACCGATTCGCATAAGGAAAGATCTCCTTCCGGCCAGTGTGCAGCTATCTCGATTCCCCGCGGGGGAAAGCTCTCTCAGGCAAAACGCGAGAGATGTCTCTGAAACAGACACGCTCTCTCTTTCTCTTCCTTTCTCTCCTCGTTGTCGCGATATCGTAGTTACCGCGATTGCTTCCGAGAGAGAAGCACTCGCGAAAGAGGACAGAGATGCAGTTCACGAGTACTCTTACCACGATGCTCCTCCACGTTTGTCTGTCTTTCTCCTTCCGCAACAGAATCCACGTCGTCGATCGATCGATCGCGCAAGATCGATTTTACCAAACGAAACGCACTCTGGTTTCACCGATCCAACGAGGGGGAGGGGGGGATCCTTTCTTGTCGATCGGATGAGTTTCTCTCTTTTTCCTCTCTCCCCCTTTTATCGATTCGTTCCCCTCTACGTTGTCATGAAAGGGATCATGAAGGGGTCGCGATCGCTACCTCTAACTCGATCCGTCCTCCTTTTCCCTCTATCTCGAGGAGAGGAGATTCCCTCTCTTCTCGTCCCTCTTCCTCGTTCGACTGTCTTTGTCCGGCCTCGGGGCTCGCCTCCGGTAGCCGGCAGCGTTTACATTAATGTATGAGGGCAATCGTAAAGCTCGATGTGTACATACGTCTCGATCGGGGGCCCCGGCTACGGCGGAGATTTTCTCGTGCGGGCAGAGGAGGAAAAGAAAAAAAAAGGCCACGACATGCCGCGACGACGTGTACCCGATCTAATGCACTCGCCTATCCGTCCGTCGAGGAACGCGCGGCCGGGCCACCGGTGCGCGCCGCTCGCACGAGAACCGCGGCATTATAATGTGAAATCGTGACGAGGGGTTGCCTCGTCCCGGTTCGACCATTCGCCGATGGCCCGTTTCATTATGCTGATCGCTGTTTCGAGCAATTAACATACGGAAATACAACTCGTGCTCGAGGAGATATGTCCAGATATTGAACGGTGGCGCTGAATGGGGATGAACATTTTTTGGGAATGATTCGAATGATTTCATTCATTTTCTTATATACTTATGATTAATTGAAGCGATATATTCGATTTCGTGAATTTAGAAATAATTATTTTTTCAATGAATCGAAAGCTATCTAACTCCAAATCTAGAAGAATTCAAAAGAAGAAATTCTTTTTCCCTAAATTAAACCGAATGTAATAAAAAATCTTCAATCTTAAATCTAAATCTCTTAGAGAAATATAAAAACTATATAAACTAAATATTCAACTTTTTATCTTCGATTTAAACCTATCTATAACTCTAAAAAAATTTTTATTTTCTTCAACCAAACTGTACTCCATCTAAAAAAAAAAAAGAACCAAACCTTTCTATTCTCTAATCTCTAATCACCAACCATTAAAAATCTCTTCTTCGTTAAACCAATTCCGTGCCTACTTTCCAACTTTCTAAGCTTCGATCCCAACCTCTCGCACAAGCTAAAAGAATGAGATTACCCGTGTCCCCAGTTGCATTACCAGACGTTCCTCCTCTAAGAGGAAGATATATATACGCGTGTGCACGGATTGTACAACGGTGGACGGATATATATTTGCAAGGTACGTGTATTACCCGCGGAGAGGAGGCTGGTGGAAGAGGTCGGCCGAGAGGTCGCTCGGTAAATTGGTCGCCGCGGCGTTACCGTTGATCTACGGCAACAGACGCGATAGTTATGGAAAGGTTACGGTGGAGCGGTCGATAAAGCGTCGCGCTGCCTGTCCTCGGGAATCCGCGACGGCGGACCGACGAATCGTAAATCGCTGAATCGCAACCGCTCGGCCTGTGTTCGAAAAAGAACAAGGAACCAAGCGAGAGAGCTCTCGTGAAGTGGGAGATCCACCAGTCCTCTGCACGTATTCCGCGATCGCACGATTTCCTTCCGCGTGTCCCACGACTCGCTTCTCAGATAAGCGATTCAGCTGGAAATAATAAGAATGATAAGGGGAATTGTGACAATTCTAGTTGAGTGACATTGCGAACATTGTTCAAATCAAAATCAAAGGAATTGGAAAAATATTTTTGGAATTGATGTGAAACAATAATGTTGGATTTTCTAATTTTTCTTGAATAATTTGTTATTGATTGCCAAAATTGGACATTTCGAATTGTTCGAAATTCATTGATTTGTGAGATGAGATTCGTTGAACGATGATTTAGCTAATTTGGGAAGCAGTGAAAGCTATGAGATGGCATTTTCGTATCGGTGTTTACGTTCTCGGTGACTTATGACTTATGTTTGTCAGACCACTTGAGGAAATGTTTCAAGGTATTATCAGGATCCTATCCGGGAATGGCTTCGCGAAGAAAGATGAGCAGCCAGTTGACCGACTAAAAACCATACTTGGCGATCAATGATCTGTGAAATGAATACAGGTGCTTCGAATAAATCACGAGCTTAACACAACGGCATCCGATCTCTGATGAAGGTACTTGCTACGTTAATAGAATGCACACGATTTTTCGAAAGAATGCGGATATGCTTTCGTAATAAAACTGTAATAAGTGAATTAATAAATGAGCAAAAATAATTGATTTCATGATCGAAAACAGATCGTGAAATAACAATAATACATATTTTCAAAATGTAAACTTTCTACCTAAGCTTTTCCAATCTATAATATTTATAAATCATCTTTGAAAATATACTACACAATTCGTATCATCGAAACGTATTAGAATCACAATTTTTGAATCACATTCGCAATGCGAAACTAAACAGCACAGCTTGAAGAACTATTCGTCTCACGATGCGAATAAGTTTAAACGACGTCAAGTTGAAAAATCTCGATTCTCGAATCGTAAACATCGATTTTCGAACGAACACGGTTGCAACAAAGAAACCAAGACTGCTCGTCTGTCACGTGTCGGAAGCAAGACTCACTCGTTCCGAGAGACAGCTCGAAGATCGAGGCGGTGCGAGGCCGTGGATTTTTGCGCTCGAGCCGAGGCCGTTTTAATCTTCCTCGAGGTCGGCTACACCCACGCCCGTGTCATCGATATATCACACGCGAGGCGTGCTTGCAGGCCCGCGACGAATCTCGCCCGCGGCCGAAGATTCCGCGTTGTTCTCGATTCGAGGAGAAAACGGACTGCCCTTTTTTGGCCCGTTATAAAAGTGACGCAAGAAGAATGAGGGAAGGGGGGAGAGGGAGGGGGAAGGGAGGGAGGAGGGAGAGTCGATCTCTCGACAAAAGCAGGGCGCCGTTGGATCATCCGACCGGGGCCATAAAAAAAATCTTCACTGTTGGCCCTTATTATTATTGGTCCTCCGATGAATCCGTTTCGGAACGCGAGCCTGTGTTGCGCGACAGGTCAACACGTGTGGGCGGAAAAGTCGTAAAACAATATTTCGTATATTGAATTGCGGAATGATCCTTTCGAAAGAGAGAAATTATTCATTGGATTGAATTCGTATGGATTGATATATGTACGTATCGATGAAAGTTATCGATCGAGATTCATTAATTCAAATTAATTTAATTATCTTATTAAAAGTATATTTGTTAATCGTGATTGATTAATTGTATTATTTTATTTGTAAATTAGTAGTTGTTAATTACCTTTAAACAATATTTGTGAAATATTCAAATTTGGTTGCATTCAGAGTCTTCTGGAGACAAATGTGCAATTAATTGTAACTGTAAGTATCGAAAAAACAAAAATTAGATTTTTAAATCTATAAAAAATATAATATATTAATTGTATAATTCAAAGCTGCAGAAATTAATCTTTCAACTTTTTCAGAAAACATCCAAGATCATTCAAGAATCTAAAGACAGTCCCATCGTTGTTTCATAATTTCAAAAAGAAAAAGAAAAGAACTGTCCAATTTCTACAACTTGAAATTCACTCTCATCTCTCTGTATCATAAATATAATTCGAGGGAATGGAAATTAATCAGGTATTCGATTCAAACCTAAACATACAAACATACAAATATTCAAGATAGATTTCATCTCTGATATATGATCGTCCCGACAGATGAATATCGGAGATAAAGCAAGGTAGAAAGTGGAAAATCGAGGAGAGCATCTACGAAGACCTACGCCTATTCCGGATGCGATTGGATCGGGACGCCATTAATAACGACGCACTTACCGATCCCATGGCAGGTGGTAGACCGCATGAAAGTCACGACCTGACATTTGCCTGGGTTGCCCGCGCCCGACTGCGTCCCGAGAACCGATCGCGATGCAATTTTTCTACACGCCGGAGAAGCAAGAGAGCAATTTCAAGTGTAACAGCCGTCGCCACCACCGACACGCGGCGTGCCATAGCTTTCTCTCACTCTACTTTTCTCTTTCCCTTTGCTCCTTCCTTCCTTCTTCATTCCGACACCATCATTTCACTTTCGATCACGTATACAACTCTCCGCGATCTTTTCTGAATATCCCAACCAAACAAATACATGTTCTTCGATTAGATTTAGATTTATTTTTATATAATTGTTTCTTAAACTCTCGAATAAATGGCAAGTGTTAATATGATTATAACACATAATGTATAAAGTCAAGATGCTAATATATAACCATATATATCACTTGATAATTGCCATTTATTAGAGAGCACAAAGTTAAAAATTATTATAATGTACAATATAAGTTCAATAATGTAAAAATATAATTAGATAAATTGTTAAATAAAAAATATGTAATTTTAATTGTAAATTATATTCAATAAATTTTATTTCTTGACAAATAAAAGAGTTTTTTATTTAAAAAAACATATATTCCTAATCCTAAATTCCTACCAGTCCCTTAGATTTAAGTAAAATGTTAAAAAATGAATATTGAAAATATTAGAGATTCGAAAGGTAAGTATATGGTAAGTACAAGGTAAGTATAATTCTCATTTTGAACTACAATACACTATCAAAAAATCGAAAAACTGAAGAAATATTGCATTAGCAGAATATATTCCAATGAGACTAACAAAACTCATGAATAGTTTAGAAAGTAATTAAATATATCTAATTATATATCCTTTAAACAAATGATTCTTTACTATATAGATATTTTTTTCTAGAAAATGCCTGGATATATGGACTGACGCATTAAAAATTACACGATTCCATTTAAAAAAATAAAATAGACAATGATTAATTTTTTATTTGCAAACATACGAAAACACTGAGGGCACCAAAAGATAGCCCATTCCAAACCATTCAAGATTTATTTGAAACATTTTTCAATACACAGAATAATAAACGAGATATATAAGAAAAAAGATTTCGAAATTTCGGTGACCGAAGAAAAATTTTTGTCCAAAAATTCCACTTTGTATTAGGAGAACATGATGTGACAGGAGGTCGACCTCCTAAAAATTTTTAATTTTTGCTGTATCTCCTAAACTAATGGTTTTTCGCTATAAGTAGGATAATACTTTTTTATAGGAAATTTTACGCTCTATCGACTGGCGCCTTAAAAAATACATGTTATCAGTAAAAAAAATAAAGTTATGCTTAAAAAGCTCCTTATTGGTCAACCTACTAAAAAACTGAGAGGGTCATAATATAGTCCCTTCGAAACCATTCAATTTTTATTTGAAACATTTTTTAATATTCTGAATAATAAGCGAGATATTAAAAAAAAGGTATAAACGTCGAAATTTCGGTGACCGAAGAAAAATTTTTGTCCAAAAATTCCACTTTGTATTAGGAGAACATGATGTGACAGGAGGTCGACCTCCTAAAAATTTTTAATTTTTGCTGTATCTCCTAAACTAATGGTCTTTCGCTATAAGTAGGTTAATACTTTTTTATAGGAAATTTTACGCTCTATCGACTGGCGCCTTAAAAAATACATGTTATCAGTAAAAAAAATAAAGTTGTGCTTAAAAAGCTCCTTACTGGTCAACCTGCGAAAAAATTGAGAGGGTCATAATATAGCCCTTTCGAAACCATTCAACTTTTATTTGAAACATTTTTTAATATTCTGAATAATAAGCGAGATATTAAAAAAAAGGCATAAACGTCGAAATTTCGGTGACCGAAGAAAAATTTTTGTCCAAAAATTCCACTTTGTATTAGGAGAACATGATGTGACAGGAGGTCGAACTCCTAAAAATTTTTAATTTTTGCTGTATCTCCTAAACTAATGGTCTTTCGCTATAAGTAGGTTAATACTTTTTTATAGGAAATTTTACGCTCTATCGACTGGCGCCTTAAAAAATACATGTTATGAGTAAAAAAAATAAAGTTGTGCTTAAAAAGCTCCTTATTGGTCAACCTACTAAAAAACTGAGAGGGTCATAATATAGTCCTTTCGAAACCATTCAATTTTTGTTTGAAACATTTTTTAATATTCTGAATAATAAGCGAGATATTAAATAAAAGGTATAAACGTCGAAATTTCGGTGACCGAAGAAAAATTTTTGTCCAAAAATTCCACTTTGTATTAGGAGAACATGATGTGACAGGAGGTCGACCTCCTAAAAATTTTTAATTTTTGCTGTATCTCCTAAACTAATGGTTTTTCGCTATAATAGGTTAATACTTTTTTATAGGAAATTTTACGCTCTATCGACTGGCGCCTTAAAAAATACATGTTATCAGTAAAAAAAATAAAGTTGTGCTTAAAAAGCTGCTTATTGGTCAACCTGCGAAAAAATTGAGAGGGTCATAATATAGCCCTTTCGAAACCATTCAACTTTTATTTGAAACATTTTTTAATATTCTGAATAATAAGCGAGATATTAAATAAAAGGTATAAACGTCGAAATTTCGGTGACCGAAGAAAAATTTTTGTCCAAAAATTCCACTTTGTATTAGGAGAACATGATGTGACAGGAGGTCGACCTCCTAAAAATTTTTAATTTTTGCTGTATCTCCTAAACTAATGGTTCTTCGCTATAAGTAGGTTAATACTTTTTTATAGGAAATTTTACGCTCTATCGAATGGCGCCTTAAAAAATACATGTTATCAGTAAAAAAAATAAGGTTGTGCTTAAAAAGCTCTTTACTGGTCAATCTATTAAAAATATGAGATCACCGGTATATAGTCCTTTTTAAACCATTCAACTTTTATTTGAAACATTTTTTAATATTCTGAATAATAAGCGAGATATTAAAAAAAAGGTATAAACGTCGAAATTTCGGTGACCGAAGAAAAATTTTTGTCCAAAAATTCCACTTTGTATTAGGAGAACATGATGTGACAGGAGGTCGACCTCCTAAAAATTTTTAATTTTTGCTGTATCTCCTAAACTAATGGCTTTTCGCTATAAGTAGGTTAATACTTTTTTATAGGAAATTTTATGCTCTATCGACTGGCGCCTTAAAAAATACATGTTATCAGTAAAAAAAATAATGTTGTGCTTAAAAAGCTCCTTATTGGTCAACCTACTAAAAAATTGAGAGGGTCATAATATAGCCCTTTCGAAACCATTCAACTTTTATTTGAAACATTTTTTAATATTCTGAATAATAAGCGAGATATTAAAAAGAAGGTATAAACGTCGAAATTTCGGTGACCGAAGAAAAATTTTTGTCCAAAAATTCCACTTTGTATTAGGAGAACATGATGTGACAGGAGGTCGACCTCCTAAAAATTTTTAATTCTTGCTGTATCTCCTAAACTAATGGTTTTTCGCTATAAGTAGGTTAATACTTTTTTATAGGAAATTTTAGGCTCTATCGACTGGCGCCTTAAAAATACATGTTATCAGTAAAAAAAATAAAGTTGTGCTTAAAAAGCTCCTTATTGGTCAACCTATAAAAAATGAGAGGGTCAAATATAGCCCTTTCGAAACCATTCAACTTTTATTTGAAACTTTTTTAATATTCTGAATAATAACGAGATATTAAAAAAAAGTATTCGAAATTCCTGACCGAAGAAAAATTTTTGTCCAAAAATTCCACTTTGTATTAGGAGAACATGATGTGACAGGAGGTCGACCTCCTAAAAATTTTTAATTTTTGCTGTATCTCCTAAACTAATGGTTTTTCGCTATAAGTAGGTTAATACTTTTTTATAGGAAATTTTACGCTCTATCGACTGGCGCCTTAAAAAATACATGTTATCTGTAAAAAAAATAAAGTTGTGCTTAAAAAGCTCTTTATTGGTCAATCTGTTAAAAAATAGAGGCAGAATATAGCCCTTTTAAACCATTCAACTTTTATTGAAACTTTTTTAATATTCTGAATAATAAACGAGATATTAAAAAAAAGTATTCGAAATTCCTGAGCGAAGAAAAATTTTTGTCCAAAAATTCCACTTTGTATTAGGAGAACATGATGTGACAGGAGGTCGACCTCCTACAAATTTTTAATTTTTGCTATATCTCCTAAACTAATGGTTTTTCGCTATAAGTAGGTTAATACTTTTTATAGGAAATTTTACGCTCTATCGACTGGCGCCTTAAAAAATACATGTTATCGTAAAAAAAATAAAGTTGTGCTTAAAAAGCTCTTATTGGTCAATCTGTTAAAAAAGTAAGAGCGCAGGAATATAGCCCTTTTTAAACCATTCAACTTTTATCTGAAACTTTTTTAATATTCTGAATAATAAACGAGATATTAAAAAAAAGTATGTCGAAATTCTAGACGAAGAAAAATTTTTGTCCAAAAATTCCACTTTGTATTAGGAGAACATGATGTGACAGGAGGTCGACCTCCTAAAATTTTTAATTTTTGCTATATCTCCTAAACTAATGGTTTTTCGCTATAAGTAGGTTAATACTTTTTTATAGGAAATTTTACGCTCTATCGACTGGCGCCTTAAAAAATACATGTTATCAGTAAAAAAAATAAAGTTGTGCTTAAAAAGCTCTTTATTGGTCAATCTATTAAAAAAGTAAGAGGCAGAATATAGCCCTTTTAAACCATTCAACTTTTATTTGAAACTTTTTTAATATTCTGAATAATAACGAGATATTAAAAAAAAGTATTCGAAATTCCTGACCGAAGAAAAATTTTTGTCCAAAAATTCCACTTTGTATTAGGAGAACATGATGTGACAGGAGGTCGACCTCCTAAAATTTTTAATTTTTGCTTATCTCCTAAACTAATGGTTTTCGCTATAAGTAGGTTAATACTTTTTTATAGGAAATTTTACGCTCTATCGACTGGCGCCTTAAAAAATACATGTTATCAGTAAAAAAAATAAAGTTGTGCTTAAAAAGCTCTTTATTGGTCAATCTATTAAAAAATGAGAGGGCAGAATATAGCCCTTTTAAACCATTCAACTTTTATTTGAAACATTTTTTAATATTCTGAATAATAACGAGATATTAAAAAAAAGTATCTCGAAATTCGTGACCGAAGAAAAATTTTTGTCCAAAAATTCCACTTTGTATTAGGAGAACATGATGTGACAGGAGGTCGACCTCCTAAAATTTTTAATTTTTGCTGTATCTCCTAAACTAATGGTTTTCGCTATAAGTAGGTTAATACTTTTTTATAGGAAATTTTACGCTCTATCGACTGGCGCCTTAAAAAATACATGTTATCAGTAAAAAAAATAAAGTTGTGCTTAAAAAGCTCTTATTGGTCAACCTACTAAAAAATGAGAGGGCATAATATAGCCCTTTCGAAACCATTCAACTTTTATTTGAAACATTTTTTAATATTCTGAATAATAAGCGAGATATTAAAAAAAGATACGTCGAAATTCGTGACGAAGAAAAATTTTTGTCCAAAAATTCCACTTTGTATTAGGAGAACATGATGTGACAGGAGGTCGACCTCCTAAAATTTTTAATTTTTGCTGTATCTCCTAAACTAATGGTTTTTCGCTATAAGTAGGTTAATACTTTTTTATAGGAAATTTTACGCTCTATCGACTGGCGCCTTAAAAAATACATGTTATCAGTAAAAAAAATAAAGTTGTGCTTAAAAAGCTCCTTATTGGTCAATCTACTAAAAAATGAGAGGGCATAATATAGCCCTTTCAAACCATTCAACTTTTATTTGAAACTTTTTTAATATTCTGAATAATAAGCGAGATATTAAAAAAAAGTATATCGAAATTCCTGACCGAAGAAAAATTTTTGTCCAAAAATTCCACTTTGTATTAGGAGAACATGATGTGACAGGAGGTCGACCTCCTAAAATTTTTAATTTTTGCTGTATCTCCTAAACTAATGGTTTTTCGCTATAAGTAGGTTAATACTTTTTTATAGGAAATTTTACGCTCTATCGACTGGCGCCTTAAAAAATACATGTTATCAGTAAAAAAAATAAAGTTGTGCTTAAAAAGCTCCTTATTGGTCAACCTACTAAAAAATGAGAGGTCATAATATAGCCCTTTGAAACCATTCAACTTTTATTTGAAACATTTTTTAATATTCTGAATAATAAGCGAGATATTAAAAAAAAGTATACGTCGAAATTCGTGACCGAAGAAAAATTTTTGTCCAAAAATTCCACTTTGTATTAGGAGAACATGATGTGACAGGAGGTCGACCTCCTAAAAATTTTTAATTTTTGCTGTATCTCCTAAACTAATGGTTTTCGCTATAAGTAGGTTAATACTTTTTTATAGGAAATTTTACGCTCTATCGACTGGCGCCTTAAAAAATACATGTTATCAGTAAAAAAAATAAAGTTGTGCTTAAAAAGCTCTTATTGGTCAACCTATAAAAAATTGAGAGGGTCATAATATAGCCCTTTTGAAACCATTCAACTTTTATTTGAAACATTTTTTAATATTCTGAATAATAAGCGAGATATTAAAAAAAGTATAAGTCGAAATTCGGTGACCGAAGAAAAATTTTTGTCCAAAAATTCCACTTTGTATTAGGAGAACATGATGTGACAGGAGGTCGACCTCCTAAAAATTTTTAATTTTTGCTGTATCTCCTAAACTAATGGTTTTTCGCTATAAGTAGGTTAATACTTTTTATAGGAAATTTTACGCTCTATCGACTGGCGCCTTAAAAAATACATGTTATCAGTAAAAAAAATAAAGTTGTGCTTAAAAAGCTCTTATTGGTCAACCTACTAAAAAATGAGAGGGCAAATATAGCCCTTTGAAACCATTCAACTTTTATTGAAACATTTTTTAATATTCTGAATAATAAGCGAGATATTAAAAAAAGGTATACTCGAAATTTCGTGACCGAAGAAAAATTTTTGTCCAAAAATTCCACTTTGTATTAGGAGAACATGATGTGACAGGAGGTCGACCTCCTAAAAATTTTTAATTTTTGCTGTATCTCCTAAACTAATGGTTTTTCGCTATAAGTAGGTTAATACTTTTTTATAGGAAATTTTACGCTCTATCGACTGGCGCCTTAAAAAATACATGTTATCAGTAAAAAAAATAAAGTTGTGCTTAAAAAGCTCCTTATTGGTCAACCTGCTAAAAAATTGAGAGGGTCATAATATAGCCCTTTCGAAACCATTCAACTTTTATTGAAACATTTTTTAATATTCTGAATAATAAGCGAGATATTAAAAAAAAGTATAAACGTCGAAATTTCGGTGACCGAAGAAAAATTTTTGTCCAAAAATTCCACTTTGTATTAGGAGAACATGATGTGACAGGAGGTCGACCTCCTAAAAATTTTTAATTTTTGCTGTATCTCCTAAACTAATGGCTTTTCGCTATAAGTAGGTTAATACTTTTTTATAGGAAATTTTACGCTCTATCGACTGGCGCCTTAAAAAATACATGTTATCATGTAAAAAAATAAAGTTGTGCTTAAAAAGCTCCTTATTGGTCAACCTACTAAAAAATTGAGAGGGTCATAATATAGCCCTTTCGAAACCATTCAACTTTTATTTGAAACATTTTTTAATATTCTGAATAATAAGCGAGATATTAAAAAAAAGGTATAAACGTCGAAATTTCGGTGACCGAAGAAAAATTTTTGTCCAAAAATTCCACTTTGTATTAGGAGAACATGATGTGACAGGAGGTCGACCTCCTAAAAATTTTTAATTTTTGCTGTATCTCCTAAACTAATGGTTTTCGCTATAAGTAGGTTAATACTTTTTTATAGGAAATTTTACGCTCTATCGACTGGCGCCTTAAAAAATACATGTTATCAGTAAAAAAAATAAAGTTGTGCTTAAAAAGCTCCTTATTGGTCAACCTACTAAAAAATTGAGAGGTCATAATATAGCCCTTTCGAAACCATTCAACTTTTATTTGAAACATTTTTTAATATTCTGAATAATAAGCGAGATATTAAAAAAAAGGTATAAACGTCGAAATTTCGGTGACCGAAGAAAAATTTTTGTCCAAAAATTCCACTTTGTATTAGGAGAACATGATGTGACAGGAGGTCGACCTCCTAAAAATTTTTAATTTTTGCTGTATCTCCTAAACTAATGGTTTTTCGCTATAAGTAGGTTAATACTTTTTTATAGGAAATTTTACGCTCTATCGACTGGCGCCTTAAAAAATACATGTTATCAGTAAAAAAAATAAGTTGTGCTTAAAAAGCTCTTTACTGGTCAATCTATTAAAAATATGAGATCACCGGTATATAGTCCTTTTTAAACCATTCAACTTTTATTTGAAACATTTTTTAATATTCTGAATAATAAGCGAGATATTAAAAAAAAGGTATAAACGTCGAAATTTCGGTGACCGAAGAAAAATTTTTGTCCAAAAATTCCACTTTGTATTAGGAGAACATGATGTGACAGGAGGTCGACCTCCTAAAATTTTTAATTTTTGCTGTATCTCCTAAACTAATGGTTTTTCGCTATAAGTAGGTTAATACTTTTTTATAGGAAATTTTACGCTCTATCGACTGGCGCCTTAAAAAATACATGTTATCAGTAAAAAAAATAAAGTTGTGCTTAAAAAGCTCTTTAGTGGTCAATCTATTAAAAATATGAGATCACCGGTATATAGTCCTTTTTAAACCATTCAACTTTTATTTGAAACATTTTTTCATATTCTGAATAATAAGCGAGATATATAAGAAAAAATATTTCGAAATTCCTTGAGCGATAGAAAAATTTTTGTCCAAAAATTCCACTTTGTATTAGGAGAACATGATACAATAGGAGGTCGATCGAAAAATTTTTCCAAGAAATGACGTCAAATTCTGGGAATTTCCAAATTTCTTGGAAGTCACGTCCAATTCTTAGAAATTTCCAAATTTTCGAACGAACGAAACTTTTGTCCAAAAATTCAACTTTGTATTAGGAGAACATGATACGACAGGAGGTCGATTGAAAAATTTTTCCGAGAAATGACGTCAAATTCTTGGAATCTGTAAAATTCTTGGAAGTGACGTCAAATTCTGAGAATTTTAGAAATTCCATGAATTAAGGTCGAATTCTTGGAAATGTTTTGATGTGTTGGAACAAACGAAACTTTTAGCCGGGAATTCGACTTTCTATTAGGAGAGCATAGTTTTGAAGGAGTTTTTTCACTGCTATCATTCATTTACCGTTCTCGTACTTACTTTTTTATCGTTTTTTTTAGTTTTTCCATTTTTTAAGAGTTTTAAGTCCTTTTTTTTTTACAATTTATATATATTTTGATACTTACTTTTTTCAAGCTTATTTTTTATCGTGAAGATTTTTCGTACGTTTTTTTAACATTTTTTTTATTTTTTATTTTTCAAGCATTGTAATTCTATTATTTAGATTATCTCGATTATTTTTAGTAATTTTTGATATATATTTTTTGATGTCCGAATTATATAGTCATCCAGTTTTTTGATTTTTATATTTGGAGTTTATTAGAGTATAATTTAAATTTGAGTTTTATAGATTTTTCTTATATTTACCTTTTCCATGCGTACTTTTTACTGCTACCATTTTTTTTCTTGATTGAAAATATTTAGAATCAATTAATTATAGTTTAGTAAACTATTACGTAATTTTTATCTGATGAGAATTTGAAAAAAGAAATTTAAAAAAATGTAAATTTCGGAATGTAGCAAGCGATTTCGTATCTTTTAATGATATGGAAAGTGATAAGGATATGGAAAGAAATATACTTCAAATATTTTGTTAAACATATAATTTATTGAACAATATATTACAAAGTTTCGTGTACATGATATTACAATCTCTATAAATATATTTATAAAAAAATACTATATACAATTGTGATTTCCCTATTTAAAATCTAAATATATGATATTGTCCACTTGAGCTGTGAGAAGATAGTAGAGGTATCTTGATCATCGATGTATCTTGATCCCGATAGTCTTCCTTGCGATGATTTTCGAAAGTCTTGGAATCATTGTACCATTTCACAGGGTCGTGAAGTGTCTTTTCTTTATCGAACTGGCATTCTTCTTACTCCCCCTCTTTCTCCTGAAGATCGGCCGACCGGTCTCGTTCACCTGAGAACACAGAAAAAGAAAAGGATGAATACCCAAGTCATTCATTTCTCCCGCGGCTGCAAAGAACAATTGTTTCGTTTCACAGGCCCGATCGACGTTGGGCGTAAACGGCGATGGCTCTCCAAGTGCTCGAATATCTATAACGTTACACCGTATCGAACGCAAGTATCGTTAGGTCACTCGTTCGATCCTCCTCCACCTGTAGGCGAAGTACCATTCCACAGCGTACCATGAGTTACGCAAGGGAACGAATATTACGTTGTCTTCCTCTTTTACTTAATAAAAAACCCCGACAGAATAAACTCTTATAAAACATTTTATCCAAAATCTTATTATCAATAAATTTAAAATATTCACTCGAATAGATAATATTATATTTAATATTATAAGATGTTTTAAAAATATTCTAAGAACTTCTTTTCGTATGTTAAACGAAGAAATTGAATCGTCACATAAATTAAATAACAATTAACCTAGTAAATTTATCTTTTCTCAATTTCCATCGATATTACAAAGGTAAAATTCGTGACTAACGTGTGTACCACTTTCCCATCCCCGAAAAGAAACATCAAAGATCGATCGAGGACCTGTTTCGACCAATAATTTACGATCGTAAAACCATAGATATATAGATCGATCTTTCTTCTTCCTTTAACAAACGTTCCATCGATATATATCTTGCGATCCATATATATATATTAATCGTTTTATCGTCCACAATGTAGGACCGCGTTGGCATCGTGGCATTAAAACCAACGATGAAACGAATCGAGACACCGTTGGCCGATTTTTCTTCCGGGAGTGGTAAGAGTGGATCGAACGTAGCGATAACGCCCGATCACGCGCTTAATAATGATAACGCGATCCGACGCGGCGTATCGAATTAATTACCACGTGCCCGAGCGCGAGCGATTTTCTGGTGCACGCCCATCGGGCGCGGGAACGGCGAAACCTGAAATTATTTTTCGGGGCGTGCACACGACGTTACAGTTAATTAACATGCGGTATAATGCGAACGGAAATAATTAACGCCGCGGGGAGATCGTGTACCCGAGATACATCGCGCGAACAGCGTGCACGTAAATCGAATCGAATCGATTTACGTGCGCGCCGCGTAT
This sequence comes from Apis mellifera, assembly GCF_003254395.2. NCBI lineage: Eukaryota > Metazoa > Arthropoda > Insecta > Hymenoptera > Apidae > Apis > Apis mellifera. Next base: position 2,126,645 of record NC_037647.1, read on the forward strand.
CCCCGCGAGGAGATGATATCGACTCGTGTCGAACGCTAAATGTCACTCGATAGAATCTCTTTGGCCGGTCGAGAAGATGAGATGAGAAAAAAAAAGGGAGGAGAACGAAGATTACAATATTGGGTGGGGAAAGGAAAAGATGAATGAAAGAGTAATTATTTCGAATATTTTGAATATATTTACAAGTAAAAATTATTCGATAGAAGATTTAATCGTAATTGTGTGAAATCTCTCTCACAGTCTTTTATTAATTCTGTTCTCAAAAATGAAATTCGAAAGTGTATGGAATAGATACATGTAACTAGGTTACAACAGAGCTTAAGATCATTTCGATATTATACGTAATCGTAATTTAAACGCAAGCGATGGTCTCCTCGTATTGTTTGCACGTGATTGCTACAGACGATGGACGATAATTAACATATTCATAGCGAGGGGTAATGCGAACAGGATAAACAAACGAGAGAATAAAAGCAGAAAAGCCCATTATATAAGGCACGGTATCGCGGAGATCGGCAAATAAGTCCATTACTTATTAAGCGTTAACAGGTTTCCAGAGAGGGAATCAAGGTAAGAACACGACCGGCTATCAACGGGATCGTCGTTCACCTATGCGGCTCGCAATGATACGTATACGATTGCATAAGAGGCTACGAGAAAGGATCAACGAGGAGGGGGTGAGACAAAACATTCGATGATTCAACCTTGTCATAACGTAAACAGACAACTTTCCAAAATGAAATCGAACACGTATACTTCTTCAAACCCTTTCAATCACATAAAATAGATTTGATACAATTTTATAGACGATACAATTGATAATTGGTATATTATTATGTAAAATTTCTAACCTCCTCTAAAAAAAAAAAAAAAAAAAAAAGAAAATAGAAGAAATAAATTTATAATTGCAAACCATCTACTTTCTTACTCAAACATCGAAGCCAGCAAGCAACAAACACGTAAGACTGAATATTTAATCGATTAATTTCCCCTTTGCTTTCGTTCGAAAATAGTTTGTGAATCACGAGTGGCGTGGAGCGGAAATTCGGCGGGTTGGCGCGTGAAAATTGAACGGTTCGCCGCGCGCGTCGATCGGGCGAGCGATAATCGAGCCGAGTCGAGGAGAGCCTCGCCGATATGCGGGTCCATCCCTCTCTCCAGAGACGCGTAAAGGTCAGCCTCGGCGTAAAGGCCTCCGTAAGACGTTCCACATTACCGTGCCCGTTGCCATTTCTGGCAAATAGATCCGCGGTTCTTCTTCTTCGTCCGCTCCTCGGCCTCCCGCGAGTCGACCACCTCGGACGACGATCGAGAAACTCGACGGGCGAGCGGAGGCCACGGGGAGTGGAGGAGATTGGGTTTGCGTTCTCCTGATCGATTGATACGGTTTGATTGATTCCACGGAGGATTCGAGGGGAAATTTGTAGAGTGGATAATTTGTTTTGTGAAGTCGATGCAGTGTTGGCAATGTATACTATCGTAAGTATCGGTGTACTATTATACGAACGACGTATGGGGAGAAGTAGAAATTAAATACGGGAAACTCGTATTCGGTTGTATTACGAAAGTAATTGAAATGGTAAGATAAGAGATGTAAGAATCGATACAATGTTTCGATACTCTGCTAAGAGTATATAAAGACTTTCACATCATTTTTCGATATAATGTACAATAATAATTGTATCCTCTTCTAAATTGATCTTTAAACATACATATAAAAAGAGAACTCTTTCATCTTTCTCAAACCATCGATAAAAATAATTCCCAAAACACAAAATTATCACGAAATTCCTAAAGATTTCATTCCAGAAAAATAAAATTGGAATAATAATTTGATTAAATTTTGGAGATTTGAACTCACTTGGATAAATTCAAGGCCAAACGTGTGCAGGATGGTCTCGATTCACGTATAGGCATTCCACGGGATGACGCGGTTAATGACAGCCAGCCCAGTCCGAGTTACACGCCGTAATGTGTCTATTTCTCAAGTCCTCCATGATGAGGCTGCCGCGTACGGCCTTCCGGCACTCGAGAGCCTCGTGTCGTCCGCTCGCGCGACGATTCGCACGATCGAGAAACGTGTCGATAGATCGCGGGTACACACGATGCTGCGAGGCCTTAGCTGATTGACACGCTTCCGTTAGACACCGGCTGTCCCGCTTAATGGGCCATGCTCGTTGAAATCGTGCCCGAGATAGCATCGTTATGCTGCTCGAGCTGTCGGGGATTCGTCAGCTGGACTAATGCGATAAGTCGGTATCGAGGGACGAATATGTGTACAGGGGAATTTTATCTGAAAATAAATTTTAACGTTTAGCATTATTTTTAACGATGCTCTTCTATTCCAGAATATTTTAATTATAATAAATTTTATTTTCAATAACGAGTATGCTTCCATTGAAATATTCGTTAATGATAGAATTATTCTGATGATAATATTGTATTTGTTATGGAAGAAGATGTATAATGATCTCTTATTAATTTTCTGAAAACACGTAGCAATATAACAAATCAAAATGATCCAATTTCAATTATATTCTTTCTTACTTTTATAAAATATATTTTCAAAAAAGATATATACAGATATATATAATTAAAAATAGATAAACAAGACTTTTTTATTTAATAAAATTATTCTAAAGATGAATCAACATGTATATATAAATTGAAAGAATTATTGTTTAAAAAACACTTTCTAAAAATTAACATCTTTTACGATCTTTTATGATACATCTCTTGCGAAATTTGATATAGCGGCATTAACAAATAATTCGAAATCAGGGCCATCGCGATGCACCTCTTAGCCTCTTCCTACACCCCGAGTCGATGCACCTGCGTTCAGGTGCATCGGTAACGCGGTGAAAGGCCGAGGATGGCATTGCTTCCCGACAACCGTGTCCAGTACACTTATTCGCCACGAATACCGTGGACCAGCCAACTCCGTCTTCTTCTCTCCCGTCTTTGAAAATAAATCCACAAATAATCGCGACGAGTTTCACACACGGTGACGAGGTTTGACCGCAGCCAATGCATACTCATCGGCAATAAAGAGACGCGGTGCCATTGTTCGGGAAGCTTGAAAAAAAAAGAAGAAGAAGAAGAAGAAGAAAAAAGAACGCTTGGTAAATTGCTGTCGGTTTCACGCGTTCACGGCATTCCAACCCGGCGCGAGTTTTCATCGATGGACACATGGAGCCCCTAATGGAGACGTACAAATGATTATTGGTGTTATTTCTTCGAGTGAAAACTCGTGAAACGAGAAAGAATCCCGTGTGCGAGACGCGAGCTTGCGTAACTTGTAACGGTGTCTCCCCGGTGGAGAAGATCGAGAGATTTCTTGCATCGAAATTTATCATTGACTCTAGTTTATCGATCTTCTTGCAGATTCGTTGTAGAAGAGAACGTTTTTACGGAGTATTTGTTCAACCGAGAGAAAGCATGTTCCCTCGAATGAATAAATATAAAGGATAATGAAACGTAGAATATTGTAAAATGCCGTGAATACTGAGGAATATTGTGAATAAAAGTAATGTAAATTATATAAGATAATAAAGAGTTTTATAGAGGAGAGAAGGACTTGAATATCTATTGAAAGATAGTAATTTAAAGATATTCCAAAATTAAATGATCTATTACAATCCATGAATAGCATATTTAATAAGAAAGAAGAATTCTCATAAACGTAAAAAAAAAATAATTCTTTATATCAAATTAATAAAATCTACTAAGAATTTTTACAAAGAAGAGCAAAATAAAAAATGAAACAATACAAGTATAAAATAAAAGTATTCCAATATAATTCATTAAATACTATTAAATTAAGAAAAAAATTCCTTCTACTTATATTCAAAAAACTTTCAATATCAAATGAGAACTGAAAATTCACTCAAACTAAAAATTCCAAGTGAAAGCTATCAAAAAACGATCCGCCATATTGGCAATCATAATAATAACAAATTCCTTGCACGTAAAAAGTATTAAAAATTAATTTACTTCGTCATAATCGATCGATATCGAAGTCATCAAAAAGAAAGTTCCTTCCAATTACGTCTAAAAAAACTCTCAACGTGAAATGGAAATCCGATAAAAACCCATTCCTCTCGAATCAAAAATTCCAAGTGAGAATAATCGAAAAACGGTCCGCCATATTGGCAATTACAAATTCCTTGCAACAACTCGCACGTAAAAAGTATTAAAAATTAATTTACTTCGTCATAATCGATCGATATCAAAGTCATCAAAAAGAAAGTTCCTTCCAATTACGTCTAAAAAAACTCTCAACGTGAAATGGAAATTCGATAAAAACGCATTCCTCTCGAATCAAAAATTCCAAGTGAGAATAATCGAAAAACGATCCGCCATATTGGCGGGCACGGGATACCGAGTTTCCCGCGAAAACTCACGAGACTGTTGGACGTCGTTTGGCCCGACTCCCACGCGTGCACGTGCTCACGCACGATCGTGCGTGCAACGGATGAGTGCGTATGGTAATGACAGGCCAGGAAACGCCGGCCAGGCGCCAGCGTGCTGCCTCGGGCCACGACTACCTGCAATCTCCTCGAAATATCGGGGTGACTACCTTGAGAAACAGCCAAGGCCGTTGCAAACAGAATCAATTTCTTTCTAATTGCGATGCGGAGAACCGGTGATCTTGATGTACGCTATCGCGAGACGTTCCGCGTGTCTGTGTATTACGTGCTCGCGTTACGTGATAATTGGCGTTAGGTTCTGGTTCTCCCCGCTTGTGTTCGAAACCCGGTGCAAAACTCGTTCGTCGCCCGAGGTACAATGTTATAGATGAATTGTAGCGATCTGAAACGTTACGATGTTATCGTATGCCATGGGATTGAAAGATGTATGAGCCTGTTCAGCCTGTTTTTAAGATTGTGCAAAGATTACCTTGCGGAATTATTAGCTTTTAAGGCCATTTTTTTTCCCTTTCTGTTTAATAGATATGATAGATTGGTTTTATTCACCTTCAATCCCCGCTTATATTATACTTAATTTATTACGGTGATTTTGTCGCAATTATATTTATCGCTCAGCTATGAAATTGCGTGCGAAATATAGACTTTTTTTTCCTTTCATTGGATAATTTATACGTTTTTAATATAATTATCGAACGAGTCTAGCTATTAAACTCACAATCGGAGGAAATATATACATTAAACAAGTTGGTTAAGAAAAGTTGGATAATATTTATAAAAGATATTCTTTTTCAATTATTTTTTACACTTCTCGTATCGTTCCAATCATAAGTAATCCGACAAATTTATATTATTGCAACTTTTGTTTTTGCAACATCAAGTAAAAAAAAGTCCGATCGTTTGGAAAGAAAAATTTTTTTATCCCGAACATACCGTAAAAGAAGAAATTCTCTTCTAAAATTAATAGGTTTACGTCAGAAATCGAACGGGCCCCATCGATCAACGAATCCACGAAAGAGAGATCGGAAAATGGGGTGAATACCCAAGGGTGATCGACGTTAGGCAACTGTAACTGGAACTTGGAACTGTCGCGAGCGGTAATTTGAGCAATTACAAACAATGTTAGTCAACGGTGAAAGCGAAGCGGGTCGAGCGGACGTATCTTTCTCGCGGAAAACGGTTTCAGGGGAACGAAATAAATGTGCGAGCTTCGCGTGTTTTCGTGCAGAGAGAGAGAACCGCGGCAACCTTTAATCGTTTTCGCCCGAAACAGGCAGAGCACGCGTGGAACCCCAACAAATCTGCTTTTAATCGACCATTGGACTCGAGTGCAAGGCGTGCACTCCGTGTGTCGCAACCCGACAAGCGGCCACCGCGATTTGTCGCGATGTAATCTCGCGCTTCTACCTCGATTCTCGCAATTCTTTTAGAAAACGTTCGGTTGGCCAACGATCAAAACGGCTCTCGTGCATCGATCACTGGAACGGATGGGCGTTTCACGGAAATTTAACGGTGTCAAGTGGACGCTTTTGGATCGGTAAAAGTCGGATATACGATCGGAGAAAACGAGGGATTATTTTTTACCATTTATGTCGATGCTGAGTTTCAGATCCATTGGGAATTGAACGAGAAATTTTTGAAGAAGAAACGGTTTACGAGACAGTGATTAACACGTTCGCGCTTAAGAATTGCAAGGAAGAGAACGCGTGTGATTTCGAATAAAATATTTTCTCTCTTTCCTTTCTTTGTTTTTATCAATCTTCGATTCTTGATCCAATTAATCGAAAAAATTATTCGAAATTACACTAAGATTCCACTTTGTATCTTATATTTAACTAAATTGCAAAAGATTCGTCGCATAACTAATAGTTTTTTAAATTTCAATCGAATTATTCATATAAATTATCGAGAAGGATATACAAGCGACGGCAGGTATAGAAGACAAGGAGCGCGAACTCGACTCGAAAATCTTGCTACTTCTTACGTGTATAAACAGATAAATGGATTTCTACTTTTGTCGTCGAAATTCCAAACGTCCCAGGCCAAGCCCAATGCTCGATCCAACAAATCACCGTCCTAATAACCCACCTAATAATTCATCCAATTTCCTAAAAGCGACACGGCAACAAATCAATGTTCACAAGTAGACCACGACAAATACAAAGAAAAGGAGCGTGGACAGCAGCCGAGGCAGCAGCCAGAGGCGATCTACGATCACTCGCGCGGATCCAATGGAATCAATTATGTAGGAACAAGAACGAGAGGCGGCTTAACGAACACCGATAGACGAATAATCGAAGAATCAGACACCGAATTAGCGTTGTTTTTTCTTCTTTTTTCAATGTTCGCCGGACCCTGGTTTCACCAGTTTCAGCGCCGACTTCACCCACCGAGGAAGTGAACACCCACGCCCCACACGGCCCAGACGCGTTTCACGCTTCGCTAGTGGGATCGTTCTTTCGCCTCACAATGTAAGAGATCGATATCTGGCCGGCTATCGACAGTGTATCGCGTTTCACGGTTGCACGAGCCCGTTTTCTTTCTTTTTCTTACGCTCTGTCCACCTCGTCAGCGAGCACTTGCCTCCAGAAACGCGTTCACACCTACGGAAGAAGAAAAGTTGATTTTGGAATATCGGTTATTTTGCTGGATCTGGCGACGGTTTCTTAAAAAGTGACGTTCTTTCGTGGGAATATGAAATTAAAAGGAAAGGGATAATTTTGTAAAATTTTTGGAATTCAAACTTTCGAATATATAAGTCGTATTTTGAGGATTTTGAGATTATTACATTGAGAAATTATATTTGTTTTGATAAAGAAAAAAAGTAAAGGAAAGGTAGAGGATAAATATACAGGAAAGCAATAGCTTCAACTTCGCAAACTATATACGGTGCCTCAGGGCTTGCGATAATGCTAACTTCGCAAGTTTACCGTAAAATCGTGAATCATTAATGCTAATGGATCGCTATCGTAGGATAACATTAAACAGATTCCGCGACTGATGCCTATGGCATCGTATTATTGTTACTTATTGTTGCGTTTAATACAACTTTAAGACGGTATTAATAAACCTAACTACTGTAGATGCCTATGAGATATCAGTTGAGAATTAAAATCCAAACATTTCTAAAAAGGAATATCATTTTAAATTAACCCAATTGTCCAATTCATTGACTTACGAAACAAATAATTTCTCGAGCTGATGATAAAATAATTCCGTAAAAAAAAAAAAAAAATAAATAAAAACGAAAGGAACTGATCGTAAGAATACGATCAAGAAATCGAACGTGCTATTTTTAGTTTCCAATCCTGGTGGCAACTTCATCGATATCCAGATAGGAGGCGTTCAAGTATCTCGAGGAAATCTCGCGAAATTTAACGCGGATTGAGTGCACTATAAAGTGTCACGCTGGAAAATGTTTTACGATGATGCAAGTTTATCGTGTCGGTGGAAAATCGAGGTCGAGTTTGCATGGACGAGCGTGCCGTGTGCCTCGGTCGTTTATGCAGCCAGCATATTTACGCCTCTCTTTGCCCGTAACAGAATGCATTGTTAGGTCATCGTAAATGCTGGCGTGTGACGCGCGCCTCTTATTTGACCCTTTTCGGTGCATCCAGGTTTCACCTCGATGCTTTCCACGCGTGCTCGAGCATTCCTGGCGACAATAACAAAATATTCCAATCCAATCCTTGAAGTAGCTTTTTAAAATTACTCTTTTCAAATTTAATTGAGAATTCAACGAGGTCCAAATGTATTATAGATTTTTAAATTCGTTAATTATTATTTGACGAAGGAGAAGAATTCGTATTACATTGAGTAAACAGTAAAGCTACAACATCTTACGTTAAATCGTTGAATACATTTCAGAAGGTGTGTTTTCGAGGATACAAGATTTAAATATCGACCAGCGAGAACGGAGTTGTATCACGTCGGTATATATTGTAAATTGAACTGGCTATCAGTTGAAAAAGAAATTATGAAGCGTAGGTGGTGATCAATGAAACAGTTGTTGAATTACACAATGTTCGTTTACACTTTGAACAAGACCATTAAGTTCTCGTGCTCGCCAAAGAAACTTCCATTTACTCGTTTTACTGAAATGCCATGTACACTGTGGACACTCCCGTGTTACACGTAGGTATAATATTTTCTACGATAGAATGAAACAATCTTTATTAGTTGACAAATTTCTTTCTTGTTATATTACACGATTCTTTTATTTGCAACGCGTATCGATGAAAGGGCAGCCCTCTTTGTTAATTAAAAAACGTCGTGCGATGAGTCGAATTTCGTTACTCAATTCCCATAGCCCGTTACCGATATTGAGGGTTGCATTTACCGATGCCATGGTATATATGAGATAAGTGGAACGACAAAGAGAGCGCATTGTGCGAAGAGGGTCGCGTCGAGGCACGATAGAAAATGTCTTCCTAGAGAGAAAAGAGAGTAAGGGAAGGGCAAGGTGGGCAATAAAATCGAGTTATTATCCTATTATCGCCAGCGTTGGCGAAAGCACGGCGCGCTCGCGTGGGCCGCCGTGTAGACTCATTGTCGTGCCATGTGCACCGCGTAGCCCGGCATCGTTCCAGGATCGATAACCCGGCGTAAAATCAGAGGATCAGAGACGGCGTGTTCCTTCGTGCTCGCGTTAATTCTATCGTTCGTTAGAAAGTAAACAACGGTCGAGTCGTGGGATGAATCTTTGGTCGAGAGGGTTTTCCGTGCTAACAGTTTATGTACTGTTTATAAAGTAATTGGACGATCATCTCTTGCCCGTATGACCAACGATGGCTCTCTGATAGCTCGCAAGTTACGTGGAACGAGGTGTGCATGCGATTTTGTTTACGATAGTAGTGGTCGTGATTTCGACTTGTGGATATTTCGAACGTGGAATTTCGCGCTGGCGAGATTGTAGTAACGTGATCGAATAAGAAGTCTTTTGAATACTTTTACATTTCAAAAATTAAATGACTCGAACAACACACATCTATTCCGATTAAAAATAATTATCTTCGCAGCGATTTGTTTCGTAATTCGTGAACATGTCAATGAGTTGGAGAATTAAAATTTCAAACATTCTAGAAATCACCCACATACAGCCAGCATAGCCAATCGTGTATCAATTACACGCGTACCGACTAACCTCGAAAGAATCGAGAAAATCCACACCGCCTTTCACGAAACGTTCCGTTCTCGCCTTTCCCCGATAACAACAGATCTATCGATCAATCCTCCCGCCGATCCACATACCGATAATTCGGACATTCTATTGCGATTCATTACGCGCTTATCGTATAGAGAAGGGCGTATTCGCCACGAATACCGTGGACCAGCCAACTCTCCGTCTTCTTCTCTCCCGTCTTTGAAAATAAATCACAAATAATCGCGACGAGTTTCACACACGGTGACGAGGTTTGACCGCCCCGCCCCCCACCGGAAGAGAGATATTCGCCACGAATACCGTGGACCAGCCAACTCCGTCTTCTTCTCTCCCGTCTTTGAAAATAAATCCACAAATAATCGCGACGAGTTTCACACACGGTGACGAGGTTTGACCGCAGCCAATGCATACTCATCGGCAATAAAGAGACGCGGTGCCATTGTTCGGGAAGCTTGAAAAAAAAAGAAGAAGAAGAAGAAGAAGAAAAAAGAACGCTTGGTAAATTGCTGTCGGTTTCACGCGTTCACGGCATTCCAACCCGGCGCGAGTTTTCATCGATGGACACATGGAGCCCCTAATGGAGACGTACAAATGATTATTGGTGTTATTTCTTCGAGTGAAAACTCGTGAAACGAGAAAGAATCCCGTGTGCGAGACGCGAGCTTGCGTAACTTGTAACGGTGTCTCCCCGGTGGAGAAGATCGAGAGATTTCTTGCATCGAAATTTATCATTGACTCTAGTTTATCGATCTTCTTGCAGATTCGTTGTAGAAGAGAACGTTTTTACGGAGTATTTGTTCAACCGAGAGAAAGCATGTTCCCTCGAATGAATAAATATAAAGGATAATGAAACGTAGAATATTGTAAAATGCCGTGAATACTGAGGAATATTGTGAATAAAAGTAATGTAAATTATATAAGATAATAAAGAGTTTTATAGAGGAGAGAAGGACTTGAATATCTATTGAAAGATAGTAATTTAAAGATATTCCAAAATTAAATGATCTATTACAATCCATGAATAGCATATTTAATAAGAAAGAAGAATTCTCATAAACGTAAAAAAAAAATAATTCTTTATATCAAATTAATAAAATCTACTAAGAATTTTTACAAAGAAGAGCAAAATAAAAAATGAAACAATACAAGTATAAAATAAAAGTATTCCAATATAATTCATTAAATACTATTAAATTAAGAAAAAAATTCCTTCTACTTATATTCAAAAAACTTTCAATATCAAATGAGAACTGAAAATTCACTCAAACTAAAAATTCCAAGTGAAAGCTATCAAAAAACGATCCGCCATATTGGCAATCATAATAATAACAAATTCCTTGCACGTAAAAAGTATTAAAAATTAATTTACTTCGTCATAATCGATCGATATCGAAGTCATCAAAAAGAAAGTTCCTTCCAATTACGTCTAAAAAAACTCTCAACGTGAAATGGAAATCCGATAAAAACCCATTCCTCTCGAATCAAAAATTCCAAGTGAGAATAATCGAAAAACGGTCCGCCATATTGGCAATTACAAATTCCTTGCAACAACTCGCACGTAAAAAGTATTAAAAATTAATTTACTTCGTCATAATCGATCGATATCAAAGTCATCAAAAAGAAAGTTCCTTCCAATTACGTCTAAAAAAACTCTCAACGTGAAATGGAAATTCGATAAAAACGCATTCCTCTCGAATCAAAAATTCCAAGTGAGAATAATCGAAAAACGATCCGCCATATTGGCGGGCACGGGATACCGAGTTTCCCGCGAAAACTCACGAGACTGTTGGACGTCGTTTGGCCCGACTCCCACGCGTGCACGTGCTCACGCACGATCGTGCGTGCAACGGATGAGTGCGTATGGTAATGACAGGCCAGGAAACGCCGGCCAGGCGCCAGCGTGCTGCCTCGGGCCACGACTACCTGCAATCTCCTCGAAATATCGGGGTGACTACCTTGAGAAACAGCCAAGGCCGTTGCAAACAGAATCAATTTCTTTCTAATTGCGATGCGGAGAACCGGTGATCTTGATGTACGCTATCGCGAGACGTTCCGCGTGTCTGTGTATTACGTGCTCGCGTTACGTGATAATTGGCGTTAGGTTCTGGTTCTCCCCGCTTGTGTTCGAAACCCGGTGCAAAACTCGTTCGTCGCCCGAGGTACAATGTTATAGATGAATTGTAGCGATCTGAAACGTTACGATGTTATCGTATGCCATGGGATTGAAAGATGTATGAGCCTGTTCAGCCTGTTTTTAAGATTGTGCAAAGATTACCTTGCGGAATTATTAGCTTTTAAGGCCATTTTTTTTCCCTTTCTGTTTAATAGATATGATAGATTGGTTTTATTCACCTTCAATCCCCGCTTATATTATACTTAATTTATTACGGTGATTTTGTCGCAATTATATTTATCGCTCAGCTATGAAATTGCGTGCGAAATATAGACTTTTTTTTCCTTTTCATTGGATAATTTATACGTTTTTAATATAATTATCGAACGAGTCTAGCTATTAAACTCACAATCGGAGGAAATATATACATTAAACAAGTTGGTTAAGAAAAGTTGGATAATATTTATAAAAGATATTCTTTTTCAATTATTTTTTACACTTCTCGTATCGTTCCAATCATAAGTAATCCGACAAATTTATATTATTGCAACTTTTGTTTTTGCAACATCAAGTAAAAAAAAGTCCGATCGTTTGGAAAGAAAAATTTTTTTATCCCGAACATACCGTAAAAGAAGAAATTCTCTTCTAAAATTAATAGGTTTACGTCAGAAATCGAACGGGCCCCATCGATCAACGAATCCACGAAAGAGAGATCGGAAAATGGGGTGAATACCCAAGGGTGATCGACGTTAGGCAACTGTAACTGGAACTTGGAACTGTCGCGAGCGGTAATTTGAGCAATTACAAACAATGTTAGTCAACGGTGAAAGCGAAGCGGGTCGAGCGGACGTATCTTTCTCGCGGAAAACGGTTTCAGGGGAACGAAATAAATGTGCGAGCTTCGCGTGTTTTCGTGCAGAGAGAGAGAACCGCGGCAACCTTTAATCGTTTTCGCCCGAAACAGGCAGAGCACGCGTGGAACCCCAACAAATCTGCTTTTAATCGACCATTGGACTCGAGTGCAAGGCGTGCACTCCGTGTGTCGCAACCCGACAAGCGGCCACCGCGATTTGTCGCGATGTAATCTCGCGCTTCTACCTCGATTCTCGCAATTCTTTTAGAAAACGTTCGGTTGGCCAACGATCAAAACGGCTCTCGTGCATCGATCACTGGAACGGATGGGCGTTTCACGGAAATTTAACGGTGTCAAGTGGACGCTTTTGGATCGGTAAAAGTCGGATATACGATCGGAGAAAACGAGGGATTATTTTTTACCATTTATGTCGATGCTGAGTTTCAGATCCATTGGGAATTGAACGAGAAATTTTTGAAGAAGAAACGGTTTACGAGACAGTGATTAACACGTTCGCGCTTAAGAATTGCAAGGAAGAGAACGCGTGTGATTTCGAATAAAATATTTTCTCTCTTTCCTTTCTTTGTTTTTATCAATCTTCGATTCTTGATCCAATTAATCGAAAAAATTATTCGAAATTACACTAAGATTCCACTTTGTATCTTATATTTAACTAAATTGCAAAAGATTCGTCGCATAACTAATAGTTTTTTAAATTTCAATCGAATTATATCATATAAATTATCGAGAAGGATATACAAGCGACGGCAGGTATAGAAGACAAGGAGCGCGAACTCGACTCGAAAATCTTGCTACTTCTTACGTGTATAAACAGATAAATGGATTTCTACTTTTGTCGTCGAAATTCCAAACGTCCCAGGCCAAGCCCAATGCTCGATCCAACAAATCACCGTCCTAATAACCCACCTAATAATTCATCCAATTTCCTAAAAGCGACACGGCAACAAATCAATGTTCACAAGTAGACCACGACAAATACAAAGAAAAGGAGCGTGGACAGCAGCCGAGGCAGCAGCCAGAGGCGATCTACGATCACTCGCGCGGATCCAATGGAATCAATTATGTAGGAACAAGAACGAGAGGCGGCTTAACGAACACCGATAGACGAATAATCGAAGAATCAGACACCGAATTAGCGTTGTTTTTTCTTCTTTTTTCAATGTTCGCCGGACCCTGGTTTCACCAGTTTCAGCGCCGACTTCACCCACCGAGGAAGTGAACACCCACGCCCCACACGGCCCAGACGCGTTTCACGCTTCGCTAGTGGGATCGTTCTTTCGCCTCACAATGTAAGAGATCGATATCTGGCCGGCTATCGACAGTGTATCGCGTTTCACGGTTGCACGAGCCCGTTTTCTTTCTTTTTCTTACGCTCTGTCCACCTCGTCAGCGAGCACTTGCCTCCAGAAACGCGTTCACACCTACGGAAGAAGAAAAGTTGATTTTGGAATATCGGTTATTTTGCTGGATCTGGCGACGGTTTCTTAAAAAGTGACGTTCTTTCGTGGGAATATGAAATTAAAAGGAAAGGGATAATTTTGTAAAATTTTTGGAATTCAAACTTTCGAATATATAAGTCGTATTTTGAGGATTTTGAGATTATTACATTGAGAAATTATATTTGTTTTGATAAAGAAAAAAAGTAAAGGAAAGGTAGAGGATAAATATACAGGAAAGCAATAGCTTCAACTTCGCAAACTATATACGGTGCCTCAGGGCTTGCGATAATGCTAACTTCGCAAGTTTACCGTAAAATCGTGAATCATTAATGCTAATGGATCGCTATCGTAGGATAACATTAAACAGATTCCGCGACTGATGCCTATGGCATCGTATTATTGTTACTTATTGTTGCGTTTAATACAACTTTAAGACGGTATTAATAAACCTAACTACTGTAGATGCCTATGAGATATCAGTTGAGAATTAAAATCCAAACATTTCTAAAAAGGAATATCATTTTAAATTAACCCAATTGTCCAATTCATTGACTTACGAAACAAATAATTTCTCGAGCTGATGATAAAATAATTCCGTAAAAAAAAAAAAAAAATAAATAAAAACGAAAGGAACTTGATCGTAAGAATACGATCAAGAAATCGAACGTGCTATTTTTAGTTTCCAATCCTGGTGGCAACTTCATCGATATCCAGATAGGAGGCGTTCAAGTATCTCGAGGAAATCTCGCGAAATTTAACGCGGATTGAGTGCACTATAAAGTGTCACGCTGGAAAATGTTTTACGATGATGCAAGTTTATCGTGTCGGTGGAAAATCGAGGTCGAGTTTGCATGGACGAGCGTGCCGTGTGCCTCGGTCGTTTATGCAGCCAGCATATTTACGCCTCTCTTTGCCCGTAACAGAATGCATTGTTAGGTCATCGTAAATGCTGGCGTGTGACGCGCGCCTCTTATTTGACCCTTTTCGGTGCATCCAGGTTTCACCTCGATGCTTTCCACGCGTGCTCGAGCATTCCTGGCGACAATAACAAAATATTCCAATCCAATCCTTGAAGTAGCTTTTAAAATTACTCTTTTCAAATTTAATTGAGAATTCAACGAGGTCCAAATGTATTATAGATTTTTAAATTCGTTAATTATTATTTGACGAAGGAGAAGAATTCGTATTACATTGAGTAAACAGTAAGCTACAACATCTTACGTTAAATCGTTGAATACAATTTCAGAAGGTGTAGTTTTCGAGGATACAAGATTTAAATATCGACCAGCGAGAAACGGAGTTGTATCACGTCGGTATATATTGTAAATTGAACTGGCTATCAGTTGAAAAAGAAATTATGAAGCGTAGGTGGTGATCAATGAAACAGTTGTTGAATTTACACAATGTTCGTTTACAACTTTGAACAAGACCATTAAGTTTCTCGTGCTCGCCAAAGAAACTTCCATTTACTCGTTTTACTGAAATGCCATGTACACTGTGGACACTCCCGTTACACGTAGGTATAATATTTTCTACGATAAGATGAAACAATCTTTATTAGTTGACAAATTTCTTTCTTGTTATATTACACGATTCTTTTATTTGCAACGCGTATCGATGAAAAGGGCAGCCCTCTTTGTTAATTAAAAACGTCGTGCGATGAGTCGAATTTCGTTACTCCAATTCCCATAGCCCCGTTACCCGATATTGAGGGTTGCATTTACCGATGCCATGGTATATTATGAGATAAGTGGAACGACAAGAGAGCGCATTGTGCGAAGAGGGTCGCGTCGAGGCACGATAGAAAATGTCTTCCTAGAGAGAAAAGAGAGTAAGGGAAGGGCAAAGGTGGGCAATAAAATCGAGTTATTATCCTTATTATCGGCAGCGTTGCGAAAGCACGGTCGCGCTCGCGTGGGCCGCCGTGTAGACTCATTGTCGTGCCATGTGCACCCGCGTAGCCCGGCATCGTTCCAGGATCGATAACCCGGCGTAAAATCAGAGGATCAGAGACGGCGTGTTCCTTCGTGCTCGCGTTAATTCTATCGTTCGTTAGAAAGTAAACAACGAGTCGAGTCGTGAGATGAATCTTTGGTCGAGAGGTTTTCCGTGCTAACAGTTTATGTACTGTTTATAAAGTAATTGGACGATCATCTCTGCCCGTATGACGCAACGATGGCTCTCTGATAGCTCGCAAGTTACGTGGAACGAGGTGTGCATGCGATTTTGTTTACGATAGTAGTGGTCGTGATTTCGACTTGTGGATATTTCGAACGTGGAATTTCGCGCTGGCGAGATTGTAGTAACGTGATCGAATAAGAAGTCTTTGAATACTTTTACAATTTCAAAAAATTAAATGACTCGAACAACACACATCTATTCCGATTAAAAATAATTATCTTCGCAGCGATTTGTTTCGTAATTCGTGAACATGTCAATGAGTTGGAGAATTAAAATTTCAAACATTCTAG
The DNA here is from genome assembly GCF_003254395.2 of Apis mellifera. NCBI lineage: Eukaryota > Metazoa > Arthropoda > Insecta > Hymenoptera > Apidae > Apis > Apis mellifera. The sequence continues at coordinate 2,143,130 of NC_037647.1, forward strand.
AAATCACCCACATACAGCCAGCATAGCCAATCGTGTATCAATTACACGCGTACCGACTAACCTCGAAAGAATCGAGGAAAATCCACACCGCCTATTCACGAAACGTTCCGTTCTCGCCTTTCCCCGATAACAACAGATCTATCGATCAATCCTCCCGCCGATCCACATACCGATAATTCGGACATTCTATTGCGATTCATTACGCGCTTATCGTATAGAGAAGGCGGAAAAGGAGAGCTTGGTGGAAAATGAGCCGTGGGCACAAGTCGACCGCCAGTCGAACGATCATTATCGGCCTAACCGCGTGCGGTAACACAAAGTGAATTCCAATAAACTGGCCGGCATTTTTCCGCATCCCACGTGGAGTAGTACGCCGAGTTCACGCATCGAAGTCGAGCCCCCCTACTACTCGTTTGGACGGCCGTAGTGCGTACCCCTCCGCGACTTGGAAATATCTCGGGGTATTCGTGCGTCGCCTCTCCTTGCACTCCTGATCCCGAACGTGCACGTGGCTGGAATTGCTCGAATTGCCGCGACTCCCGCTGCCCGATCTTATTTATTCCACCATCTGGAGTACGTTTGCAGAATTCGAGAGGATCGTCCCTCGAATACGGAAGGCGACTCTCGACCGACCCACGACAAACGGCATTTGTTTATGAGAATCGTGAAGTGGGGGAGGGGGTTCCCTCTCCCCGAGTGGTCAGTGTAGATTTTGAGCAGAGTTTATTTCGAGGAATGGTTCGTTAGGTACCTCGAGCAGGTACCACGGCGATGTTGGTTCTTGAATTATTGGATAGTGTGCTTGTTCTTTCTTGAATGTTAAGGGATATGGCCAGGTATCGGCCATCCCCCTCGGGTCTATTCGGTATTTTAGGATTAATGTGGGAATGATCTACGTGTCATTTCAGTTTTTCACGGGATTAACGGGAAACTACAAGTACAAATATAATAAATGGCGTAATATTAGGGCGAGGAAAGGAAATATTTTTATGTGATTAGAAATCTACTAGAAAAACAAATATTTGTAATCTGAATTCTGATCATGAATTCTATATATATAATGATTTCGACAGATTATTATTCAATAAATCCTTATATTTGTATCTAAAATTTTTCACTCTTGATCCATCAATGATTAATAATAATAAAATTCTAACCAAAAAACAAATGAATGTGAAATATGTAAAACGAGAGGTATAATATTAAAACTATCAGTATTTTTAAAAAAATACCTAGATATTATCATTTTCTTTTGTTTAGACATAGATAGTTTTGACGTTGTATCTCTCTCAGATAAAACTGCATCGAGAATCGACGAAGCGAATACTTACGCGAATCCTCGAAATCCGTCAAACTCGTTCAAAACCTCGAGCCGTTCCCTCGAAACGGAGCTACGTCCGTAGAATTTCAGCGGAACCGTCGAAGGCGGAAGACGAGCCGCTCGTCCCTGAGAATTCCAGGACAAGTGGCACAGCTTCGTGGACTCCGCACGACGTGCGCAAGGTGAAGCAAAGTGTGGTCGTTTCTCGTATCTGTCCCCTCCTCCCCCCTCCACCACCCTTTCGCTGCCACAGGTTGTTGTTCGAACCGGAGCTCGCCGGGCCGAGCTGAACCGTGTGGCCATTCAGCCGAAGCAGGTTAATATCTCGACATTGTGGACACAAGTAATGGGGGCCTTTGCGCTTCGGGACAAGCGGATGGAAGCGCGCCGAGATATTTCCCTATCACGACCTTTCCTCATTTTTTTCCACCTCCCGTTCTTTCTCTCTTCGCTATTTACCTCGTCCTCGCTGATTTACCACTTGTATTTGAAAGTTTATAGCCCGGTACGCATTAGTGGACGTACTTTAACAGAGCCGGATTTGGCTATCGGCGTTTGTGTTTGCCATATTTTTTGCTACTTATTGGTTTAACGATGGGAAACCCGCGTTAGGATCATCGTGACTGCAGGAATAACGGTGGATCACGGGGCTAGATGGGTGTATCTAACACCTTTCTTCGTTTATTACTACGCTCTTGTGTTGGAATCTAATGTTCGAATAAGAGGTAACAATCTCGGTGGTGCCATCTAGGTTTTGCTTTTCTGCTCCACGGGCAATCTCGGCCCATCTCTCGGCCGCGTAATTGACGTTCCGCTTTGATGCGTTTCGATAAAAGATGACGGTGAAATTTACTAATGCCGAATTTCGGTACGTCGATGCCAAAGGAGATGTCTAATCGATCGATTAATGTAGCACTTTTCTTCTGTTTCTTCGACGATAATTTTATTTTTTCTCATCTTTTTTTTTTAAATTTTTCATTATTTTACAAGCGAGAACAATGACTACATTCATCCTAATCAAAGCGGTTGAACGGGTCAGAGCAAATTCGTGCCGATATATTTATCGACGTCAGCTCTAAATCCATTAATTCGATTCCGCATTATGCAAATTCAGCGGCGCGAGCCTCAACGTCCTCAACAGGCGCACGTGGGCGAGACACACGGAGCCCGCTACTTGTAGCGTTCGTTCCAGCTGTTGCTTGGATTCGTTCAAACAAATTTGAGATTGCACTGTCCCGGAGGTTCCGCCAAGAAACCTCGCGTAGGCAGTGGAAGTTCTGACGACTCGACAAGGAACAAGGTATTTCGATTTTTTCGACAATGGAATTTCCTGAATTAGTTAATAGACAATTTCTCCTCGAGTCTTGGAATTTTAATCGAGACATTATTGATCCTTTTAACATTCATACGCGGTTCATTCATTCACTTTTTTCATTCATCTTTCAATTTTGAGGATGATTTAACGCATAAAAGTTGGAAAAAATCTTTACGAAGATTAGAAGTCCGTGGGTGTGATCCCCGGAACAGGGGTCTACATACCCTTTGCCAAGGCGCTGTCTTGATTCTTTCGTATCATCGCGTTCTTTTCGCGATTATATAACAGTGTAATCCATGTTATTTACACAATGTCGATAAACAAATTTCTATAAATATCGAAAGAGATTGTTTGACTATCTCTCGAAAGAAGACGTTGAGAAAAAATGGTTGAGAAACACTGTATACAATTCTGTCAAATTGTTTTATTCTCCTCCCGTTATTTACCTTGGAAACGACGATTTTGACCACTATCCACGTCGAATCAAATTAAAACGGCTGATCTCCCCGCGGCTGTAAACATCAAGAGCCGTGCACGTTACACGAATATAAACACCGTTCGTTTCGCACGTGTGGATGAAACGCGGGTCGCGTTCGCGCCATTAGAATTCGTTTTGTCCGCGAAATCGCGGCGAACGCATCGCGCGCTTTCTCCTCGAATAAACGCGAGGAGCCTCGAGGCAGGCAACCCGTTCGGCGAACGTGATTCACCTGCGCGCGGGTGTGACTAATTAGAGTCAGCGGCGAGCCAGACAATCGGCAACCAGCTCGGTCGTGCTTTCTCGGGCTTAATCGCTCGAAAATGGTCCGGGTCAAACGTGTGTGCGTTTACGTAACGCGTGCGCGCTTCGCCCGGCATGCGATGAACTTTCGTGTAATGAAAGTCAAATGAAAGTTCCCTGTAATAACGGCGATTCTTTCCAATCGATCCAATCCTCGGCCGCTCAAATTCTCATGCTCGCCTTGTCGAAACGTTTCACGACGCGTACACGCTCTTAATTTTAATTTCAAAATTTTCTGCTCTATATGAAAGATACCGAAACCTTGAATGTAATTTAATCCCATCCTTACAATCGAAAGTGAAATAATTTTCTTAAGCCTTGGACTAAGTAAGAGTAATTTTTAATATTCTTGATAACTCGTTAAACCTCCGTCTTCTAACAGCGCGTAAAAATACATATCGTACAATTTCGAAACCAAGCCTCGACTTTCTTACCGCAACCTACAAAATAACGTCAATAATCAACGACGAATCGACAACTTCCGACACGAGAAAATACCTTGCTTCTTACCGTAAGAAGCTTTCCATGTAACAAGCTCGTCGACCTCACGAAAATCCCCCGCTTTCCGAGTAAAAGCAGGACGCGTTAGAGTACGAGATGGACCCGCGTGTCCCGATCTTCGGGTCCTCTCGCGCGTGGGAACGAGGCGAGCGAAGCGCGGAAGCGTGATGCCGGCCACGGCAGGAGGGAGACTCGCGTTTTCGTACGTATGATAAATGATCTCATCACCGGCATTTAGAACGCGGCATCGAAAAAAAAAGGAAGAGAGAAAAAGAAACGTCTCGACCTGACCGGTGAAGAAGGGCAGGAAGGGAAGGAAGAAGGGCTCGTTTAGAGCCGAGGGCGAGAGGGCACGGATCGCGTGAAAATATTGCTCGGCAGGGCAGAGGCTGGAACAAATTTAACACGGCGACGCGGAAGTATCATTAACGCCCCGTGAATAGCTTTGATTTCTAATTATAGTGTATAATTATTGGCCAGGGAAATTGTGTGTAACGTATCGAAGGTGTAGTGGGTTATGAGTCAATCATCGGGTTTCAGGCCCGGTTCTTTTGAATTCGTCGTGGGGATCGATAAGCTGGGGAAGAAGTTAATGAAGCGGTTGATAAATGGGAGCCGGGTGAAATCTGTCGTAATCTGTTGCTTTCATTTTGGAGGAATTAATTAATATTGTACTCTTTGATTTGTCGGATCATGGATAATTGAAACAATTTTTGAATTTTTCTTTTTAATACCAGTATTTTATATCAGAACATCAAGTACGGCACGATTTTCAATTGAAGTTAAACAGGGTTTAGATTATTAATTGATAAATAATTTATTCATCCAAAATAAATAAAATAGACAATATTATTATTATTCCTCCTATGCAATAATCGAAACGAGATTTGATTAAAAGAAAAAGTTAATATGTTTAAAGATTACACCACGCAATACCATGAGGGCAAGATAAATTAACACAGATTACTACTTGTCGATGAACCGCTAATAACCCTCGCAGCAATCCCAGCATCCCCTTCGCGTACTCCGCGCTCTCCTCCGCCATCGTTCTGAAACAGAACAAATAAATGAATAGAGAGGGGAGTAGTAGTATACTGATTGGCCCCCAGAAGATTACATTCGACGTTATTACCACGAAATCGACGGAAGAGTTTCTCTCTCTCCCTCCTCCTCTTTCGCAACGAAGAGGAGAAGGAGGAGGAGAATAAAATCAAATGGAACAGAACGCGAAAACTAACCTAACCCAGCTCCATCCACGTCTACCCTCTCCCCATAATGGAGGAAGGATCGTCCCTTGGAAGTGAAAAAGACCGAATATAGATTATCGCGAGGATACTATGGATACGCGCACGCTCTATAACCGTAATAACCAGTTAAACGTTTTCGCGACGACGGGTCGGCCTAGAGAGTGGTCTGCAACGCAGTCCCTTCTTCTTGGAGGGGGCAGAAAAGAGGGTCCGAGACGTGGGACGTCGAAAACTAATATCGAAGCCGGGAGGGCCCCGCAATTGCGGTCGCGAGGAACGGCCCTGGCTACCGTGGGCCGCGTCTTCACCGGGGAACTTTGGTCCACACGCTTGTCCTTGAACGTCCACCGCCCGTTCGGGATCAGGTTTCAATAATTTCGCGGCGGCTAGGACTAATTTTGAATGCCATTAGTTAGCACACGCCGCCTGGGATGATCCAGCCGCCGGAACGGATTGTTATTTCATTCGTTCGTTTCAGTTCCTCCCCTCCCTTCCTTTCTCTCTCTCTCTTTGTTCGTGATCGTTGCGCCCGCACGTCGCTCCAATACACCGCTACCGTGTTATGGAAGCCGAACGCCAACGCATCCAGGCCCTTTCCTTTTTCCGTGCAAAAGCATCTCTCTCTTTCGCGCATCATCCCCTCGCCTTCCTCGCCTCGTGGCGCCACTTGTGATTGAATCGGCTACGCGGCGATATGCGGCGCAGGGATTCGGCCTGCGTGGATCGTGTCGGCGTGCTCGTCTGCGAATTCCGCGGGATCGTTTCTGTCGAGCATTTCCCAGCGCGGATCGGTACGCGCGGTATTGGGTCACTGGGCGCGCGGATGGATCGAGATCCCCTTTGTTCCCGTCTCAGTCGAGCGTTATCGGCTCGGGTCGTCTCGCTTCGACGCCTGTGCGGCTCTTCCGTCTGTGGGCGACGTGTAACAGAGCCCCCTGATCTTTTCTTCGAGCCTTGACGCGCCTCCGTCCGAGAGAGATATATTCGCGATCCCTCGAGTATGTGTCGCTTTAAATTATGCGCGACCATCGATCGAGTTTATTGATCGTATCTCGAGACGAGTTGATTCTTCAGAAGAATTAAAATGTTAAAATTCTTCAACCGACAAATAGATATTCTTGTGTTATTCAAAATGGCCGACTTGAGTAACATATCAAGTTTTGTTATTAACATCTTTCCTTACTTCGTTGCAAAAGTAATAAATATCTTTCGACAATTTTTGTACGAGCAACCGGATTTCGTATATCCCAGGGATAATCGATCTTTGATTGATTATTCAGCGTATCAAGTTTACACGATGAGAATTGATAGAATTCCGGAAGGAGCATAGAGAAAAGGAAGTCACGGAAAAAAGCGGGGAAAGAATAGGATCGAAGGCGGATGGATCGGTCGTCGGCCATTAGATGGTATTCTCGTATCGGCAGCATAGTCTCTCCCTGCTATTGCCCGTACACGGCTACATAGTCGCTCACGTAGTTGGCTTTGATGTGCCGCTTGTGCATTGTAGATGCATTATAATGCATACCCCACTAAGAAATCCGGGGCCTATGTTGGTATTATGGCCGAGCGCCTCCTCTCCCGTGGCTGCAGCTTCGATAATCGAACGCGCCTTGCCCCGTCCCTCGGCCAGGATTATATGAATAGAAAGGCGGCGTGATACGTGATGGGCGTGTGCAATTGAAAATCATATTACGTAAAGGAGCGGGGCCCGGTGAAAATTTGCAGTTTCTTTTTCAACCAGCAGCGCCACGACCTCCCACCCTGCCTGTCGCATCCCTGCTCTCGAGAGTTCCAACACCGTTCCCTCTTTCACCTTTCGCCCGGTTGTCCCGAAGCCAGCGGTCGCGCGGACAATCGCGGCTTCACGTGTCGCGCGCGCGGAATTACGATGGACAGACTGTTGATCGGACGATAATCCTGAAATAAACGCGACTTACATTGGCCGCGCGATCGTTGACCGGAATAACGATCGAGGATGATCAACAGCGCTCGCAGAGCGGCAAGTTTTGTGTTATCGCGTGCCGCGGTATTGGTCCAGCTATTGCTTTATGAATAATTCCTTCCTTCCACGCGAAACTGTGGAATATTACTCTTATTAGCCAATATATTAAGTTAATTGTAAGATTGTTCGAGTCCAAAGTATTGAGAACCCCTTCGCCATCTTCGTTACAATAAGAGAATCAAATTATACTCGATAACACTTCGAGATATTCTTTATAAGAAGATACATCGGGAATCAGCAAAACTATTTACGTTTATCGTTTTCCATCTAAAATTTTACCAATTAAAAATTAACCGACTCGAAATCAACTCCAACTTATTTTCCATGATTATTTCACGACGTCCATCCGACTTCCGGCGGCACGTTCTCGCCATGTTTCGACCGGCTTCCTCGACAGAAGCTGCCTCTCTGGCTGGCCTATAATTTGCGCGGTCGTGCCCGGGGGATCTGCTCCGAGTCGTCCTCGCGGAATGATATTCCGTTCGCCCGGGGGATCACGGGGGAGGGAGAAAGGAGCCCCCTCGATGCCCGGTAGCAGCCACCGGGCGCGGCGCCACCGTCGCACGCAATTACAACGCTCCCGGCCGTTTTTAATCTTGAACGTCCCGGGCAAAAAACGTAATAACTTTTTTGCCACCACGATTACGAGGGGCCCTCTCTTGGACCGGATGAGCTGTTGGCGCAAAATTGGAGACTCCGCCCCCGCGTGGAGATCGTTCGGTCCCTGGATAACGACCAGCCTGTATGCAAATCGTCCTGGCGCAGTAACGATTTTCGCGGAACGTTATATTATATCAGCTTCGCCCCGTGGTATATTATCGTGTGTGTGTATAGACGCGCCACAGAGAAAAACATCAACGCATCAGTGACATCGCCGGAGGGGGGAGAATCGCAGATGCAGAAGAGCTTCTGACAACTTTTTAATGGAACCCCTTCCCGTCGTTTGCCCCTTTGATCGTGCGGTCGAAACGTATTTGCACTGTGTTATTTGGAGAGGGAGATTAGAAAAACTCCTCCTCGGGATTATTCTCTTCTCGCGAAATATCTCACCGCTCGTGATGGATATTTACCCTCCCCGCGGGAATATTTCATCGTCCTATCCTGGTCATATTCGAACGAGACACGCAATACACATCGCCTATTCTCCCCCGCAGTCCCACGGGGGATGGGGGGACGAGATGGAGACAAGGTGTGAGAGTACGGGTGTGAGTCGGCGAAGGTGGAGGCGTCATTGTCGCGGCTCGTTTCACCGTTGCGTCACAGGCGTACGCGACGCGGCCTAGGAGCATGGTAGAAAGCGTACGAATCGAATGGCCAAGCGATCATTTGTCAAGCGAGAACGTCCGCGTGCTGGGAGCCGCAGACGACTACCGCTATCGCGTCTAAACGCGGATTATCGAAGAAGAAGAAGAAGAAGAAGGGGGAGGAGGAGGAAAGGGAGAGGGAGAGGATGGAGGAGAAGAAGAAGAAGAAGAGGAGGAGGAGGAGAAGGAAGAAGGAGAAGAAAAAGACGAAACCTCGCACCTATCGTATCTCGCCTGGGAGAGTGATATTTCTATCGTGGATGTTGGAGGTAGGAACGTGTTAACAATCCGTGCCTCGCCAACCGGCGCGGCGGCGATTGATGACCGTAGAAAAGAGGATTTATTAATCCTGACTATTATCACTGTTTCCCGGCCCGGGGACAAACGACGACTCTATCGATGTTTCGATACTCATTATGTCGATTATACCGACCTATCTTTATTTATCGGACCATATTGACGGAAGCGTCAAGTCATTTGTTGGTACGATGCATGTATCCTCGAAAAGATTCCATTTTCCTCCAATCGAGAAAATTAAACGTGTAATGGAATAACGCGGAAAGAAAAGAAGAAGGTCAGAGAAGATGGAATAATTTCTTATATAGTCTCTTTTTATTTCGAACCTACTTTTCGCGAAAATTATTACATTTATGAATAATAAAAAAATTAGAATGAAATTATTCGGTCCGAATCAGTTGGAATATAAATCTAATGTAAAAGTAAGATAATATTAAAGTAATCAAGTCCAAGTAAGTGACATGGCCGTTTTGAATACCCTAATGCATTCCAGGTGCATAATGTTCCTAGTTCAATTAGGTCACCTGATGCTCCCCCGAGAAATTTTATTCATTTCTGATGGATTCCTTGCGATTTGATGGACCTGATTGCGTCTAATGTACACAACCATTGCCCCGGATGCACTACATATACCGAGTTGAATTAATGAGTTCATCATAAGAGTAAGTTAATCTGGTTTATACGCTATGAAAGCTACAGTAAATTACATTTCGAACCTTAATCTTATCATTGAATATAAAACTCCACATCTTGTGTAATTAATAAATCTTCAAACTTATCAATATTAATCATATAATATAAAAGAGAATGGTATCGATAGATCTGATTTCTCAAAAATTTTAAACATCCTTCGATTTCATTTTACAACAACATAAAACTTTAGAATCATAGATATTCATAACATAAACGATATCAAATATAAAAATCGAATATGTAACAAAGATATTTTAATTCATATATCTCCGAAACAAATTTATACTTGATAATATCGAATTCTTTTTACGTCTCTGAGACTTCACAACATCGTTCATTCAACAAAAGTAAGACAAATTACGAATTAAAGTAAAACCATCACAATATATATAAAAATCAAATAACAGCTGTCTAATAAATTTTAATCTCGTTACACGCAATCTTGGAACGTCTCATGACTGCAAGCCAGGGGTGTAGCTGCATTCTATCAGCACCCTCTCTCATCTTAATTGATCATCACGTCAGAAAGTTCGACATCGCGTTTATCAGCGAACATCGACTCGCCGTTCCCCGTTCAATATTATGTATCAGATACACACAACGATCTTCCATTCCTCCCTCCCTCTCCTTCAGAACACGCTACTTTTTCCTATGACGATCACGAAACTGTGGATCTGTGTTGCGCAATTATCGAGGCGAGGATCCCCCCAAGTTGCTTTCATCGATCCCCGTGGATCCACGTGGAGAGAAGAAGATGTCGATGCGTGGATTGCTTTATTAAATTTTGCGCAACGCAAACGATTTTCCAACAGCGACGGAGCATACGAGCTATAAATCAACCGGTACAATGACATCGGCACGGCGATCCTCTCCGACGATTCTCTCTTTTTCTATTTCTCGTGGACCGTGGCTCGCGGGCAAATCCGCGTGTCATTTACTTACGTAAATGCACTGTAACTTGGCCAGCAGGTGATTACAATCAGGCAGCTAGGTACAAAGCTTCCGATCGGCATTAATTCGCGCCTATTCTGCCGCTCGAGACAGATGTTTGTCACTCTTCGATTAAAAGGGGTGAGAATCGTATATCCAATCGATGGATATACGATTCTGATTGATATGATTATGATTCCATGATATCATTTTGGATTAGAAATTGTTTCAGTGTGCCAGTTTATTATATGAGACAATATTGGAACGAAAGAATATAAAAATATATACGATGAAATATTCTTCTCCTAAATGTTAACTTCTTAAAAAGTTAGTTTCCACGTGACTCGTATACTATCACGATTCTTATTTGTTAAAAGCAGATAGTTTTTAGATTTTGTACGTGATATATACGAAGAAGATAATAAAAATAAACAGGGATATATTTACGAAAGAAAACGGTGCTTAAAAAGTGATACGATTAATTAATGCGCGATACTCGCACGGAGGATAGTTAACGATAGTTAAATAATTAAATTGGACTTCATATAAATCCATGATACTAGCAATATTTTCTGAATGTATAAATTATCGTTTGAATGTACACCATCTATTCACTATCGATTCCAATATTCACCATATTCATTCGAGTTGATCAGTTACAGATTGGTCGGTATAAACTTCCTTTTCGGTCATGAATAAAGGTGGCTCAAAGTGTACAAGATTTATCCATCTTCCATGAAACTAGCGATATTCAATTTGCGTACGTAAGTAATCAACTCGTCTCTATTCCGCGGTTGTGACGTTAATCTTTCGTACAATGGTCGTTCGTTACACGTATTCTACTTCCTCCCCACTATTTTTCCTATTCGAGATTCAACGGGTTTGCGCACCGTTGGGTCTGGTGAAGATGCAACGATTGCTCAAGGATTACTCCTCCAACTGGTGGATTGGATCGACCGCTCACTATTTAGCTAATTTACATTTATAAAGTGAGATTTTTCCGTATACCTGGAAAGCCGCCATTAATCAAGCCAACGTGCGTACCACGTTACGCGTAATCCTGTTTTCAAGTTTTTCCAAGATACGTTGGAAAATATCATTCTGCTGGGAAACCGATCATAAATATCGATGCCGATTTCTCAATCGGAAAATAACGTCGATGAAAAAAAAAAAAATGCATCATCAAATAAATTGTAAAGGGAAAATATCCAATCGAACCAAGAATTCTCGCCAAATTTTAAACAAATTCACAATTCATTTTATCAAATTTAATCTCATCGAAATATATCTCGAACCAAAGCTTTACAACTTTTATATTTAATTGATAAATTAATGGAATAATAATGCTGAAGATCTTTATAAAATCTTCCTCTTTTCTATCTCTCTTTCGAGATGGAAATTAATCTTTGAAACTTCTTAGATTCGCCTCCATCAAAACCGAAAGAAGCCTCGTCGAAAATCACTTTCGAAAAGTCTCACGACCTCCTTTAAAAAAAAAAGAAAATGTACACGCCACGATAAATCACAGCAGAGATCGAGTTTCCGGGGCGCTCGATAAAATTCAGCTCGCCCATCATTATAAATCCCGACAGCCACTTTATCCCAATCGTTCGTACCCGTGGGGCACACTGGAAACGTCCATCAGGAAACGTCGAAAGCCAGCTCTTCTGCGGGGGTGGATACCCCGCGGCCCCTCCACCCTCTCCCTCCTCTCTCTCTCTCACACCCCAACCAGAGAGAGGTTCCACCTTTTTTTTTTTCTCCCTTTTCTCGAGCGCGAGTCGTGGATATCGCGGTAGAATGATTGATAATCGATCGTGCCGAACTTGCCGGCGTCTCGCTTATCCAACGAAGATGAATTCGTTCTGCGCCCAGTCCTAATTGTGCGCAGTCAGTGGTCCGCACAGTGGTGCCGCACGAGGTTCCAGAAAATCCATCCTACGCCTACGCCGCGAGAGAGAGAGGGAGAGAGGACAGGCTTTAAAGATAAGAAGAGGGCGAGGAAGAAAGGAGGAAATAGAAAGTGCGCTAACTAACCTCGAGCTGACCCTCTATCGATATCTTCTCGCCCGACCCCTCTCGTAATCGCGTCCCTCCTTCCTGTTTCGGCGTAATGGATCCGTTGAGCGCGGATCTCCTCTTGTTTGCAATGGCGTCGAACGATTTTTTTGCAGGCGAGGAGGAGGAACGATGCCGAGCGGCGGTATAAAACACATCGGGGTTAATGCACCGCTATAAATATATAATGGCGAAGCGGCTAGCGGCGCGAAATTAATTACGCAACGTATTTACGCCGATGCGATGCCGTTAGGCGTGATCGAGCATCCCGTGCCGCGAAAATGAGGCGGGGACCGGGGCGGTGATGAATTATTGGCCAAATAATCCTCGATAAAGAGACTCTTATCCCTGCACCCCCGTTAATTCGATTCACTTTGCACTTCGTCGACGGGATTTTATAGGTGAAAAATATGGTTTGAGTATTGGTAAGTATCACTTTCGAGTGATACTTTTCTTCGATAAAATGAATTAATAATTTGAAGAATTGAAATGTTAAGATAATCTCGTTCCGCTAATTTAATTCCTTGTTGAGCGTTTTATAAATGCAAGAAAGTTTCGAGGAATTTGTCGAGCAATGCAAAGGAATTAAATGATGGAGAAGGAAGAAAGCTTCTTGTAAATTGAAACTAAAATTGAAAATGAAAGTCGAATCGTTTGAATATTCATCAGTCATTGATCGGTACAAGTGTTTTCGATTCCTCTCCCTTCTGGATATTCCATTGTGAATAACTCTTATATTCGCCCGTATATTCCAACGTGTATGAATATAAATGAAATCAATAGTGTATCTAACACAATTTTCCTTTCGTTAAGAACGAATTTTTACCGATGGAAGACTATCTAGTCGAGACTGGTGCGTACATATCCGAGAGAAGTTTACGGGTCGTGAAGCAATCAGACATTTATTGTACACTTTCTAACGTATTCTACGTGTCGGTGCCTAATTAAGGAAGGAGAGGCACTCGTAAGAGTTCGATCGTAAATAATTCCACTAAAAATTTCTCCTTAACCCAAGTCGACCTCCGCTACGCACGTCGACTCGAGAACCGTCTTTGCTGAACTTGCCGGGTCGATGATAAATATAAAAATGGCGGGATGACAAGTAATTCGCCATTAACGGTACAAGCCACGACAATTCGTGAGCTCGAAGCTGCCGACACAAGTGCCTCTTTCCCTCGATATTGTAACGAGACGATCCGTTTCGTGCTCTGCGAGATGATCGATAGACGAGCCGGTGCTCGTAACATGATCGATAGACGCGACGATTGTCTCTAACGATCCGCCTCAACGATCGTGAACTCGTTGCAACTCGATGTTTACTCGAGAAGAACCTGAAAGAAACGATTTTTGCAATCGATTAGGGGGAAGGGCCAATTAAGAGGATCCTTTAAGAATCGTGTTAACCTCCGATCGATATATTTCTCTTGCGATTTTCATTTACGCTGATTTCGAAAAAATTAATAGATTAATTCGTGACCTCTATTCGAGTTAGATGTAATAATTTTATCGTTTCATTCGTGATTCGGATATCTTCGATTCTAGAAGCTGAAACAAATGTAAACATAAATTAATATAATGTAAAATTGTCGGTTTATTTATTAAATTGCAAACAAGCTTGGCCAACTTTTATTAACTTTGTTCCTGAATCGAAAAAAAATTCCACAAGAATATTAACACCCTATATAATATCGCGCCTATCCAATAATAAATTTTCCAAATTACATAACAACTTGAACCCTGTATCAACATGTCACTTACTAACAAGTTTTCTTTCTGGACTTCCATTCTGAACGTGTGCATCCTCTTCTCGAGGCACGGAGAATCACATTCGTCGAGTAGACGAGCAGCAGCTTCGAAATGAGGCGCCATAAAGGCGATCCTATAAATGCGTTTCCACCATGTAAACCCTGGAGTTTGGATGCTGTCGAGAGGACGGGCACCTGCGGACTTCTTCCTTTTAATGTCCCCACCGACAGCACAATGTGAAACCTACTCGCGACAACTTTATTAGAGAGAGTCGCGGCTACATCGTCGCGTTTCAGATTATAACGCGTATACCACTCGTAACTGTTACAGGGATACACACTATTCCCCTGTCTTTTCTCTTGTTAAAGGTCTTCCAAGGTGTATCGAGATCGAAGAACGAACCGCAAGGTTCGTTACAAATCGTCGGTGGAATGGAAAGGAATTGTGGAAAAGTAAGTCCAATAATAATATCTCGTTTTGCCAATTTTTTCCACGGATGAATTCAATACGAATAATATAAATAATAATAAAAGAAAAATTGAATACTTTTTATACGCAAACGTTTCGAACGATTCCATCAATTATATTTCAACAATCGTATCTCGATACAAATCTCTCTCCCAATTATTCTCATTACAAGAAAAACAACAACAACAACTGACAAGTACCACGAAACCAATTCCACACTTGTCTAGGAAAATGAATAAATCCTGTTGCTCATCCTTTGATATACCACTTTCATCGACGCACAGCTTTCAAGTCAATCAGAACGACCTGTACCCAACGCCATTTATTCGCAATCCGGAATCGATATGCCGATATAATTGAGTTGAACACCTATATATATATATATACACACATATACCGGAGACAGGAGCCGAGATCCTCATCGACAGATGATTTGTTTACGACGATAAGATTTCACGTATCGAGCATCCTAAGCCGCCTCGTGAAAGCGCCTCAGGAGCAACCTCGGCTTAACGATGTGTAACGAAGTAGTCGGGCCTCGCGTCAATCGTCGTAAATCGCGAATCGAATCGGAAACGAAGGATCTACTAACCCTTCGAGCATTGTCCATTGGCCGGATAACAAACGAATGCGAACCGATAAACACGAACACGATACGAACGTGTGATAAAAATGAAAATTTCACCGTGTCGTTACACATAAACGAATCCGAAAGTCGGCGGCGCCGTGAGCCGTTCCATTATCTCGATTGGCAGTTTTCTAAAAGGATTAATCTTTGCCGGATTGTCGGATCCGGATTGGCGAGAATAAGCAAGCGAGTAAGCGCGAGCCGTGTCGAACGATCGACGAGGATCGAATAGGCGCGTGAAATCCCGATTGTAACGAAGAAGTGCGAGCCTTCGTGTGTATACCGCCGTCTCTATTCTCGTTGCAACTTCGCGACCCGTGTCAATTTTAACGTTTCACCGTGATTGCTTCCTTGTACGGCCCGTAGTCGAGAGCTCGAGTGGCCACGAGGTGAAATCACGAATTAAAATCCTTGCCGAGGATTGTCAGCCGATAATGATAACGAGCATGGGAGGGGGGGCGTGGGGAAGTGCTAATAGCTCGACTAGATATCGTCATCGATTTCATCGGGCGTTGAAAAGTGTTGAAAAGGAGCGAAAGGGATTCGCGGATGGACACTCTTTTTGTTTTCGGTGAAGAGTATTGTCCGATATCTGTGAATAGTCGCGTCCTCTTTGTTGCAGGATGCGCTTTCTATGAATTATACTTGCTCGAGGATGACGTTGCGTTGAATGCGTTAATTTGAAGAATAGTTCTTTTAGGCGGATAGTCCAAGGAATCATTAGTTGTAATGCGGAGGGAAAAGTATCGATATTCGGAAAGATTATCAGTTTTTGATCACGTTCACAGTGTTTGAATATATTAATTCAAAGGGTTATTATATGCATCCACTTTTTCTTCTTTCTCTTCCGATAGATGATACGAGCAAAGAATTAAATAACTAAACCCACGTATCGATTTTAATAAAACGGGTATACGCGAAGATTGAAGATTTCGAAAACCAGTTGACAGCTGATATTTAGCACTTTGCTCAAGAAGTCAAATTACATCGTGGCTTGCGAAACGTTTAACAAGGTAGATGAGACTGACACATCGTGTCAATCGGGGTTTAACCGTCGATAAAGGAATTATCGAAAGATTTAAAAAAAGAAGAAGAAGAAAGCAAACATCCAATCGACCACCTGCTCGTTTCCAAAAATACCAACCGCGCGAAGAGCGGAATCAAAGTCCTTCTCTCCTCCTAGATCAATTCAAGCAATCTTAATCCTCAATTTAAGAAAAATACCAAGGATGACACGATATTATCATCTCGATTCCACTTCGAATCATCAAAGATGTTAGAGAGTAGTGAAAAATCGTTTGCTTACTATCAAAGGTGCAAAAGAACTTCCATTTTCTTATCTCTTCCGCGGCAAGGAATAGGAAAATGAAGAGAAATTTCACGTACTATCGCTTTTCGATCTCGTCTAGATGATTCATTGGCTCTCTAATTCTTTCCTCTCGCTTCGACTCGGGGAATAACTCGTCATTATCGCTGCAAATTCGCTCGTGATTAAAAAGAATAAAACAAGTCCGAAACGTTGATTCTCTTTGAAGAGAAGAAAGCGCGAGAATCCCGCGAGCGCGTTCCCCGAGCGGGTTCACGTAATCCGCCCGCGGCGCTCGTTCGTGCCAAAATAAATCAGGGGTCGGCCGGTTGAAAAATAGCCGCGTGGCATCCTAGTGTATATATTCGGGTCGCGAGGCCGAGCGATCCTAACAAATTGGTCCCGAAGCAAATGGGCGCCACGATGCCGATTTATTATTATCTATTTACGACGCGCCTTAAATCACGCGTACCAGGCAGAGTTTGCCCGGCGGCGGCACCAACCTCACGGGCGAAATCGCGAGGAAAGCAGGCGGAGGGAACGGAAAGTGGTATCATAGCCGCGTATTATTAACCGTTTAGCCAATTTGACAAGCGTTGTATACTTTCGAATCGCGCACAACACACGATATAATCGCGCGGATACACGCGCCCCGTGATTTATGCGTAAAAGCGGACCCCTTTTTCCCCGCCGTTTGATCAACAAGGGAACGCGCGTTACACGCGTTATTAGCGGTGTTTTGCGATCGTACCGTAGGCGATGATATTTCCCTCGAGATCGAGCGAAGCGATCTGTTAACACGTTCCCTCCAACCAACACAATATATAATTCTTTCGGCTCTAAATTAATTAGATAATAATTAAGAAACCAGAGATCGTACGTGCGATTAATTTCAAGTTGATCGGTATATATAAGCTGAATCTGTGCCTTCCTTTAAGGAACCTTTAAGGTTCAATGAATTAACCCTATCATGATCTATCTCAGAATTGGAAAAGCTTGCCAATCGTGCCAATGCTACCTACCTTTCTTTAAGGAACCTTTAAGGTTCAATGAATTAACCTTATCATAACCTATCTCAGAATTGGAAAAGCTTGCCAATCGTGCCAATGCTACCTCCCCACCTTTTTTTAAGGAACCTTTAAGGTTCAATGAATTAACCTCATCATAACCTATCTCAGAATTGGAGAAGCTTGCCAATCGTGCCAATGCTACCTCCCCACCTTCCTTTAAGGAACCTTTAAGGTTCAATGAATTAACCTTATCATAACCTGTCTCAGAATTGGAGAATGAAATGAAGATATGAAATTTTATACCTGTCCAATATCTCAACAATGTAATAATTGGTTATTTCTAACAATTTATACAACGTGAAATTACACGAGTTACAACAGCGAGAAATCCGATCGAAGATCGGGGTCGAGGAATTCCTCTCCGAATTTCACGCTCGGAAATTCGTGGCTCGAAAATCGGCCTTGACGGGGCATCCCAACGAGGCAGCGGTGTACCCGATCAGTGACGTATTGACAGACGTGAACAAATGACAGCGCGCAGCTGGAGGGAAGCGTGGGTCCGGCTAACAAAGCGGGGATGGGCCATGCGATACCGTCGGTTGAACCGGGCGAGCGCGGCGAGCATTATCATATTATGCTCGTTTGTAACTACAAATTGAGTTACCCCCGCGTGAACCCCACCAGATATATATCTCCTCGAGAGCACTGTCAGCCCGCGAACCGATAGCCCCCGCGATCGATACCCTTCCTCGAGGCTTCCACCCTCTCCGGGATCAACCTGCGTCAATCGTGGAGGAATCGACCGCGGGTGGGCCTCGGATCGCTCGTTTTCTCCTCGATCAAACGTGAAAAATGGTACGACCGTAACCAGACGATCGGATTCGATAAGATTCGTACGACGTCGACGAATCACACTCGTTTACGTGCTTAGTCGGTGAGAAATATTGTTGAGAATCATTCGTAAGAGAAATTACTTTGAAATATTTGTTGAAATTGGAATTTGGAGCGGGTTTAACGAGTTTCGAGGAATATCTGATGATTGTATGAAACAGGTGATACATTTCATCGAAAGAGAGATATATAAAAATGGATGCAACAAATATCTCTTATTGTTTCAAATCAATCGCGCGCATACTTTACTTAGGTAACTAATCCTGTACAGGATAACCTCCTTAAGATATTCTCACATCAGAAAGGTCTGAGGAATTGGAATCTGACGAGCATGGGAGTAAAATGAACCGTATACCGACGCCTACAATGTTGAAAATACCCGTCACTTATATATTTCTATGTGTATATAATTATTGCGTGTATCCCATCTCCGACAAATTATATTTGCAGAAAAGCGATGCGATGCAACGAAAGCTAATAATGTTGAAAAATTCGCGTATACACCTTTACGCCGATATTTCATCCTACTTGATCTTTCTGAAAAACTGAAATTAATAATCCCACACCGTTTCAAAGCTGAAACGTTTCGGTAACTAGGCAGGGGTTAACCCTGTCATCTTGGACACCCCACAATTTATCAATCGGATAGATTTTCACCTCGAGCCCGGAGAATCGAACAAACTCGCAACAAACTCTCGATTGAATTGCTCCAGTGTTCGCGATAATTTTGCAACAGACACACACGGCTCTCTCGTTTCCACGCCGGGATTCACAGGAAAGGGAATGGAAACCGGAAACCGCGGAGGTCCGGAGGAGGAGGAGGAGGCGAGCATATACACAACACACATTCATTGAATCTCGTTCCTGGCAGATGACTAATACTTGATTTGACGAGACAACCATGAAGAAATTGTTATACATTGTTCCTTGATCATGGTTGGAAACTGCGTGGGCGAATCTCGCCGTTATTCTCGATCCCCCCCGAGACGAGACCAGACAGAAGGTGTTCCACGAAAAAAAGAGGGCCAATTTCTTGCGAAATTCAAAATTATTCCTTCGACTCGAGCAATTGCACGTTTCACTCGTGTTACGCGAATATTTTACGACACGTTCGATCGAAAAATGGAGGGGGAAGGGG
Organism: Apis mellifera; assembly: GCF_003254395.2. Classification (NCBI taxonomy): domain Eukaryota; kingdom Metazoa; phylum Arthropoda; class Insecta; order Hymenoptera; family Apidae; genus Apis; species Apis mellifera. The sequence goes on from NC_037647.1 coordinate 2,162,766, forward strand.
AAGGAATGAATCGTAATAAAAAAATCGAAGCCGTTTCGCTCGAACTCTTTTCGTTCTTCTCTTTTACTCTTTTGTTCCTTTTCTATTTTTTCTTTTCTGCTCGTTTTCGTGTTTCTTGAAAAACACAAGGACCGAGAGGATGCGAGGAATCGTCGTTAAACGTTGACGTAACCCGATGTTTTACGGCCAATATTTTTTTAACGATATAAATCGGTCTCTTTAATTGGATGCCGATTCGCGCGGCTTTCCTTTTTATTACCTCGTAACGCGTTCGGATGGACCATGAAACGTAGAAAATGACCTCCTTGGGCCACCTCTGAAATATCGATCGTCGGGCTCGATGGACATCATCGGAACACTTAATTAAAAATGTGGCAATATTGAAAGTTCCAACGAAATATCCCAAGTATTAATTCGCCTCGAGAGAGAGAGATCGATATTAAAAACCGAAATAGAATTATCTAAAAATTACAGAAAAAAAAAAAAGAATAAATAAAATATCGAATTGTTTCGAAAATGCATCTCCAAAAATCCTCTCATCGCGAAAACTACACCCACCCCATCTTCCGCCTCATCTAAGCGCTATGTCCAGATGGTATCAGCATAAATCATCCGTGGGAGGACAATAAAGCGCAAAAACCGACGCCCGTCGTAGAACACGCTCCACCCGGCTACTAGGAGGCCGCTGGATGGTCCATCTGAATCCGCATAATCTAACAATGGCGATTGGGCAACGGTTTGTGCGTATCCTCGCCCGCCGAAGCGAGCTCGTTTCCGCTCACCATTTAGGGTCAGCGGGGGATGACAGAGGTCATGTTCCAATTACTCAACTCGGAGAGGGCACCCACCTCCATCTTCATCTCCGTCCAAGGGGGGGGAGACACGGTTGTTTCGCCAGCGATCCCTCCCGAGGATGCAACCTCGCCTCGAGACGACAATCGAGAGGTGGGAGGACAAACGATCGTTTACCTACGTGCGTCGCCTCGCTCCTCGGCCAGCCATTATATCGTCGCGCGTGTGCATCAGCTATTTCGCCACCGCCATCAAAGCTGGCCTAAGGTCTCGATGAGCTGTCCCGCGTAATTTCATTTTCTACCGGCGACGACCCATTGTCTCCTCGGTGTCTATAAAGTAGGTGCCTCCTTCGACGAGGATGGCGACGTCCGGACGCTTCAACACCTTTCCCATTCCGAGGTATTTTCTACTTGCGATTTCACTGAGTTTTAATGAACCGGTCGGGAGAATAGGTGCGCGAAGCGCTTCGACGTATCCCCGCTTTCTTTGACGAATATTTCTTTCCCAATCTTTTTCCAAATCCCAAATCCTATCATTCGTTTGCGCCTATTTTTTAACACGGATTAATTGGATTAATCGTTTCTCTGCAAATTTCTATTTGTTTAAAAAAATACCGTTGTGAATTTGGTGTCGCGTATTTCACGAGAAGAATCGGCGAGAAGATATTCGACGCTCTTTTAAAATTTCGTTCTCGCAATAAGAAATAAAGGAAGAAAGGAAGGAAGAGAATTAAAAAATCAACGACACAATAACGATCTCAACATGAAATGACGCAACCACTCTTATCCGTCAATTAAGCGATCGTTTCTCGAGGCGAGCCGTGTTACACCTCGGTGACCACGGCTCGCCGAGTCGGTGGATCGCTTTGGGTTGAGCCGCGAAGCGGAAACATACGAGCTAGTTCTCGCCTTATCGGCATTTACTCGCCGCCCGCGCTCGCTCCTCGATACGATCGCGGTGTCGATACCGATCGTTCGTTCGTTCGTTCGTTCGTTCGTTTCCCCCCGCGCCCGAGATCCGCTGTGCCCCGGGCTTATTTACGTATCCACGCCGCGCACGTTACCCACACACGTTGGCACACACCAATTCGCGGCGAGATATACGAGTGACACCGGCGACTATCGAGTAATTACCCGCCGATTCGATTACGGCCTACCACCGCGTATTTGCCGGCTATCCGCCGGGCTGGAAGGTCTCCACCCACGCTTGGACGAGACTGTTGCGAGCCACCGTGGTGCAGCACCACGTCTCCGCACCGTGTACACCTTCGTACGCTTGCGCGCCGAGGGGACACACCTGTGTGTGTACGTGTGTGTCTCGTCTGATCTCGACATCGGCTGGGATAGGGTCGCGTGTAACCGAGAATAAAGGCTGGATTGCGCCACACGACCGATATATATACACAGGGTATATCGGCCTTAGCGACACGCCATAGACTTAGTCACCTTCTCGTCATGGGAGAGCGGGGCCGATCGATTCGATCGATCGGCGAATGATTCATTCGGACGTGCCACGACAGGGATGACTTCCGCCACCTTCTAACATTTTCACATCCTGCGGAATAGAGGAGGATGAGAGGGAAGGAGGGGGAAGGAGAGGATCGTTCCGATCACGTGTTCGAAGCGTGTGCAAGAAGCAAGAAGCTTTATTTCCTCGCGTGCTACACGCTTCTTGGAAGAGTCTGTTGTTGACGATGATGGAAATCGGAGGGAGGGACGGTTCGCGAAGAAAGGAAGGGACGCGAGTGAGAAGATTCGATAATTAGCGAGGGATCTTTTCAACCGCGGATGGAAATTACACATTCTAAGCTTTATCTTCGTCAACTGGAAAATCTAACATATATTTATCTCTTTGGGATTTAACATATATATCTCTCTTGAATTCGACTTCTCGAGATTCGAATCCGCCAATCAAATCCTCCGTCTGAAATCTCACGAATAAGTTCCTTTCCAGGAACGAGGAGAGAGAACGTCTCCAATGCGCGAGCAATCAGCTCGATAAAAAACGGCACTCGGGCAAACGACATCGCGGTCGATGGCTCGTTTGAGGGAAGAAGGAAGGGAACTCGGCGCTGTTGGCACGGGATGCAGCACGAGATATACATATGTATGCACGCATAGCGCTGCGGCGGGAGCGGTTACACTGATTGCCGTGTTCTCAAACTCGAGAGAACAACTCCTCCCGTGGTCCAGTGGGTCCGTGGGAATGCTCGCCGCGAGTCGAGCGAGCCGAGTGCGCGCAGCATCGCTTCGTGGACGAAAGCGAGAACGTATATAAGAAAGGAGAGAGGATGTAGGGAGGAGGGGGGGGGGGGCAAGGAGGAAGAGAAAGATACAGGGGACTGGGGGCTCATCACTCGCGAATTAACCCGCAGCATCTCGGGTAGCCACTTCTTCCACTCGGCAACCTGACTAGATTCGATCTCTGATGAGACTTTACGATCACCTAGCGCCTCTGGAACGGTAACGAATAGATCACACCGGACTTACTTAGGCAACCCCGGCTCTTCAAAGGGAATCCGAGAAAATCGGGATGTGGCGGGACGTGTATTTACCGTTATGGGAACATCCGAGGAATTCTCAATTCCCTCCGCCGCTCTTCCCTCCGTACGTGTCGCTCGTATCTCGCCGTTGCCCCCGTATCGAACAGATTCGAGCCGAGTTTAATGGCCCTGCTCGGACAAATGGAAGCGAGCCGGCCACCGATTTAAGGCTCCAGTCATGTGGATTTAAACGTCTGTTTGTTTACCGATCGTGTATAGAGAGAGAGAGAGACGGAGTGATTTACGATCAATTAGGGAACGAGGGGGAGGGAACAAAAGACCGAGCTATATCCGCTTATTAAGCTTTCATTTGTACAAACCCCTTTCAGCGAGGGTGATGATCGAAAGAAAGTGAGCCAGCCTCGGTTTAATGGACGATTTAATAGAGGAGAGATCGGGGAGGAATATAAACGGGATTCCGTCTCCCGAGGCGGAATCGTTCCCTCGATCGGGAATGATTCTGAACGAATATAGGGGAACGAATATAGCGTGCGCACGATGGGTCGGTCGCGCAAGGAATACACACAGGACAGGCCTGTGGAACTCGCAGAGATCGGAGATACCGGGCGAAACAACGTTGACGCATTTATGCATGAGCAGCGGATGCCGTCAAGAGGCCCCCGGGGGTATATATATATATATACCTTTCCGTAGATCGGCGCAGATACGTACGCCGCCCGTACGTATGCGCTAAGGCCCTACCGTGATGGCGTTACCCTTTTGAACGGTCCTCACCTTTTTATCTCGCCATCCTATTGTCTTGCATCTTCGCCAAAAAACCGCGTCGCGTACGCGTCGGCATAATTTTTCAATTTGCTCGGGGACCGCCCCGAGATTCTATCTAACGTGGCCTTGTGTTGCACGAAATTGTTGGGGTAGCTCTGGGTCCGTCGGTGGTGGTGTCGAGGGAAAACGGAAGAGAGAGAGAGAGAGAGATAGAGAGGAGGGATAGATTATCGGTGAGGTAAGGCTGTGGAAGAAGGGAAGAAGAAGAGGAGGAGGAGGAAGAAGGAGGAAAGAGAGAGAGAGAAAGAGAGAGGGGAGGTCAGTTCCTCCGCACGTGACCTTTCGCACGAGAGGACAGGGAGCCCTGTGCAGCCTCTCTCGTGCCATAACTTTTCGACCACGAACCCGTATCGATGCACACGTAGGAATCCTAAAATTCCCTTCCTCCGGCTGATCCTCTTCCTTTATCGCACGCTCGCACGCTTGACGATTCCGTGCGAGTTGCTCGAGCAAGATACGGTGTCTAACGGTGCCACCAGAGGTTCGAGACGCACAAAGAACCGGCTCGGTGAATGGGTGAATTATTGCTAATGACGAAAGTTCTGGGGGAAGAAGGTTCCACAACTGAAACGAATTCCTCGCGTGTTATATCCAGCATGAGGGATATCTTCCTCGAGAGTATCGGTTTCCACGTGATTTCCGCTCGCATCGACGTCACCGCGTCGTGCAAATTGTCCGTCGTGCGATTTTCGACGCGCGTGCATCTTCCAACTCCTCCACGATTTCAGAGCGCGTTCACAGGTTCTCAAAACCTTCTCGCATCCGTCCTTGATCGAATTCTTCTTCGATCACAAAATCTTCGCTCGTGATACGCTTCGTTAAATACAACTAATCGAAACTTTTCGTCATCTTATCTCGATGTATCTTCTCTCTCGAACTTTCCTTCGACACTTTCAATCTCTATTATTTATAACACGATGATATTTTTATCCTGTTTCGATCCAAGAAGAAGAATAACAACTGCGCACTGTTGAACCTGCGCTCGAGGGGTCCGGTCCAGCTGAGAGCCACTGCGGTGTGTCTGCGACCCATGACCCTTCACCCACACGAGGACGCCATGCGCTGCAACGCGATGCAGCGCGGGCCAGGGGCCAGTGGGAGGGCGTGCGGGCCCGTTGGGGTGCGGGGGGATCCGGGGGATCCTCCTCGGTCACCGGCCAGGCCGATCGCGCACACTGCCTCGCGCAACCTGCAAACTCGTACCAACGGCAAAAATACTCCCTCGCGCAAAACACTCCTGCGTTGGATACCCGACGACGGCTTCACCTACCCTGCAAGCCCGTCTTACGCGCATCCGGTCGGGCTGAAGTCGTTAACGATGCCAAAGGCGGGGCGTTGATAGGGACGAAATAAATACAAGAGTTTCGCTTCTGGTTTTCTTCTGTTTCTCGTTGAAATTGAATCACAGAGAGAGTTTGATTATACAAATGTACTTTTTGAATAAAAGGTGCGATGAGAAGAGAATTTGCCTATTTTATTTTTAAATAAAAGATAAGGTAAGAATGTTTGTAGGAAAGGATTTGATATTTTTTTTAACTGAAAACTAATATGATATAAAAAATTCTAAGAAAGGAACACGATTGTCTTAGCATTGACGTTTTTACTTTTGTCACCGGAGAGACACGAGATGACGAGGTGTACTTTAAGAAAGTGACGGTTTGATTTGCAGAAATTGTCAAGTGAGATAGAGATGATTGTATATTAAGAATAGAACTAGTTACACTCCAATCACTGTTATTACTCGAGTTTCACTATTCATTATTCCGACCAGTTTGTTCCTCTGCATTAAAACGTCCAATTGCTCGAGCGAAGAAAAAAAAAAATCGGGTCGTAAATCAAGGCTTTCTATCAGAAGCTTCGAGTTTCTTGGATTGACAGTTCCTAGAAGTAGGATAACGTCTTCGTTTGACTGTTCATCAGGACAACCGATCTGCCAGTACTGACGTCAATAAACCTATTGAAGCCACTTTCACGGAGTGAAACCAAAGAAAAAGTATTTCTCGAGAACCAAACACCTATTACATCTTTTGCCGGCATTCTCTGCAATAATTCGCACTGGAAAAATGAAAACGTGTCTAATGCTCGCGTTTAACGCATTTTACTAGGGAAAGTAGCTGTTTCAAGTTTTCCAAACGGTGCCTGAATCGAGTTACGTCACATATAACACACGTCGTATATTTCTATCAGTTAATATTTCTAAAAAGAAAAAAAAAAGAAAAAAAAAATACAAATAAATCTATCATTAACACAAGTCTAATTCCTAGCTCAATTGGAATTAAATTCGATATTTCCAACTTTGTATTTATTATCCCATAAAATCCATAGAGAACGAACATTTCTCCCACTCTATGAATCAACTATGAGTCAAAAAACAGTTCGATTTCTAGCAATGTAAGGAAAATATCGGTTGGAACGAGTCTGAAAGGGAATAAAATATACTCGAACTCGAGCACACGGCCCATACTTCTTCCAACCCATCCAACGTATTTCTCTCCTCCTCTTAAGGGAGGTGGTCCGCTCGGGGAACGAAATTGGCTTCGGGTGTGAAATTATTCGTTCCCGCTTTCTCCGCGTTCGTGCGTTGTACATCAACCGAGTCGTTACCAAAGATAATAATAAACGTTAAATATGAAACGGGCGGCGCAACAATGGCCAACCTTTCTACCTCAACCTTTTTCCTTTTGACCGCCGCTCGATAAGCCGCGCGACATCGTTGCAAAGCGGGCTTGCTTGTCCACCACGCACGCTTGGACGGTCATCGTTCAATACTTCTAAAAACTCATGCTCCATTCGCGGAGAGCGAGATAACACGGAGGGCGAGATGTGGTGGAAACGGGTTGTCGCAGGCTGGGAAAGAAAGAAAGAAAGAAAGACACAGCCTCGTCTCGAGAGATCATAAACTCGGCAACCTAAGAGCACCTCACGGACCCGGACACGATTCCAAGACATTATTTCCACGGCCAGAGACAGTTTCTTGTCGCTCTGTCTTTCCCCGTGCCACCGCTATTGTTGCCGCGGCACAGACACGACTCGCACTTTCTCTATCCCGGACCCGTTTCACCCCTCCGCGAAACAATCTCTGATTATTTCCGCGAAATTCGACGAACGATCGAAAATTCTTATACGATTGATTCATTGAAAACTTTCAACTATTTAAATTATGCTCTTTGAATGGAGCACGATGTAGAAAAGGAACTTTTTTCATTTCAAATATACAACAAAGTAACACTGTATTCTATAAAGTATGATCGAGGGGAGCGAGCGAGTTCCCCTGTTTCCGTTCACTCTTAATCTGCAATAAATCGTCGGTCTCGTTTCGATGTTGCGCATCCGTGCACCACGTATCCACTCCTATATAGCCACGTCGAGGGTTATGGGGTGTCGAGTTATGGAATATAGGGGGCCACCACTGGCACGGTACGAGAGACCGGTATGAGTTACGACCGACCCCATAAATCGCGGCCAGGTCACTGGGTAATTGGCGGGCACCCAATTCTCGCACCCAATCAACACGCTGCGCCTACGATGACGTTTCAAGCGATTTACGCGGGAAAATTAACCCTTATCGCGTCGATTCCATTTCGTCCATCGATTCGTCGAATTCAAATTGAAATACTTTAAGTATCTATTTTTATCAGAATAATAAATAAATTCTCCCTTCTAAAATTAAAATGGTAATATCGACATTTATTAACACATTTCGTGATATGAAAAAATTCCCAGTTTCTGTTCAATCGCGTAAAGAATTTCAATCAACATCGATTAACAAGATTTACACCGATTGATTAGAAGAGAGAGAGATCGACGAACAATTCCACGGTAACAATTCTAAGGCGGAAAGAAAGATAGAAAGACTCTAAGAGGTAATCACACGAGCGTGCAATCCGTCTGCTAATTAGCGGCGACGCGAGCGAGACCAGCTGTCCGTCCTTTGCCCGGTAGGTTAATAACGTTTCGTGGCGTGCACACTGTCCGAGTGGCAATGTCTCTCGGAAGTTTGCAAGAGTGGCATTATGAACCGCGAAACAACCTGCAACAATCATAGCGTGTCCAGGATCGTTTTGTCTCGCGCGGATGGTGAGAGCTCGTTACGAAGTTAATCGCGCCAAAGCTGTTCGCGGTTCGCTTTAATCGCCCTTGTCATTGGATAATGCTCGAATCGGGTGAAAAGAGACGAGATTCGCACCTGTTCACTTTTGAAACCTCAACGAGATTGTTTTCAATTTGTTTATTGAATGATCGTTGAAAAGATAATTTCCTTTCTGTATCTCGTATTACTGATAACGATCCTTTTATGTCGATGAAATTCTTCCATGAAGAGTGATAAATGATTGGAGGATAATTTTAAGGATGATTTCCAATGAATTTCAAACGATATTATTGAGAATAATGAGATATATATATATGATCTCGAATATCCTTGGACGATCATTGGAATTATCTTGCACCAGCTTTCAACGACCTTATGTGCCAATGACCTGCGCGAACTTTGAACGAAATTAAGTGGCAGCAACCCGACCCTGACGATCCTTGTAACATTTAAGCAACGCACGCACATTCCTGAAGCGGTTCCATTTTAGAAAGTCGTTTTCCTTTTTCCATTTCCTCTTCTCTGTATCTGTCGCTTGGCCGGCGTATCTACGGCCGAGAATCGGTGGACAACACGGTGAAATTGGCCGTGACACAACGATCGTTAAGCGATCGTTTAACGGTGTTTCATTAAGGCGGTTAAAACGGATAATCTCGATAAATTCAGGGGGGGACGCGATACCGAAAATGACCGGTTTCGGGTAATCCAAAGGCCGGTGGCCTCGCGGCGCAAGGAGAAGTTAGAAAGTCGTGGAAGATTCGTCGCGGTTGGAAAAGAAGGGGAGCGGTGGCGATTCGTAGAAACAAAAAGGTTTCACCGTCTCCGGACGCTAAGTAATGGACGGTTAATTACGATCCGGTTCGAAATACGCCGGGATTCTCGATGGGATAGGACGGCTGAGAAAACCGTAAAACAGCGCGAGCCATTGTAGAATTCGCCAAACGACTTCCTGGTTTCTATGCGTTCACCGTTAATCGGTACGGTTTCAACGCGGGAACATCCCGACAATTGCGTCGATAAAAATGGACGCGCAAACGATGCTTGTTAAGAGATAAGTAATCTTGCGCGATCGAGACGAAATGATTATCGAGATATCGATTAATCTTTAGAGACAAAAGATTCGTGTCTGAGTGGATTCGATTCATTTGCTATTTTTATTTCGATCTTATTACTCGCACAAAATAAAATAATGATGATTCTTCTAATCGAAAAACTGATTCAGACGTTTTTATCGAGCAACGAAACTCCGGTTGTAAATATGTTTACACAAAGATATTCGTCGATCTGATCCCAACGAGGATCTCGATCTCTCGAAAAAATCCATTCCATTTTCCTCTTTTACATAACAACGATTCAAACGAAAACGGAGAATCGAGTATTTCCGGACACTGTTCGAAATTATACGAATCTGAAACGCCGCGATACCACTGCCAAGATACGTAAGTATACCACGATGCAATTTGCAGTCTCAATTTGTAGTTTGTACGCTTCTAATTTAAACTGCGGGTTTCGGCAATCTCCGTGTTTCTCATGAACGACAATTCAACGAGCAAGCCTCCTCTCGACGATACCCACGTCCGGCAAATATCCTCGAAGCCTGCCAACCAGAACCGCAAAGCTGGCCTATTATTCCCCAATGACATCCTCATCTCTTTTCCCTCCTTCTTTTCGTCGTCCTCGTCATCGTCATCGTCGTCGTCGCCGTCGTCGTTGTCCTCGTCCTCTCCTTCCTGTTCTCTTTCACGGAACACGGTTGTTCCAGCTGCAGCCGCGCGTAATGGAGGCTGCGAATTGTCAGAAGGAAGCGACACGACCGCGTCTCGTTTATTGCAACCGAGTTCTAATCTTTCCCGCGGCTAGAAACGAGATTGTCCTGACCACGGTCGCGTACATAGGAGGGGAGAGGAATGAAAAAACTTTGCTCGTTCGAGAGAGAGAGAGACAAAGAAACGGTGGTTGCCGAGGAAAAATGTAATTATCATCCGCTCGATAACGTGATTCGACACTAATAAATCACTCCTTCCGTGGAAAAATTGAAAAATTTAACGGAGACTAAATAAAGTTGAGCTGAAGAACAAATAACCAAATTGTTCGTATAATAGGAATCCACCGTTTTCTCTCCCCATTTCTGACTTTTCGTTCCAATAACCGGAGTTCACGTAAGTGGATCCAATCTAGGTCGTTTCGTATACATCTCATTAATCTACTGTATTTTTTCTTTTCCAATAAATGGAATTCTACTGTTCCTGTGTTACAAAGAGATCCGAATTACGCAAGTCGCGCCATTAATCTCGTTACTTATCTCGCGCACAAGATCTTACGAATATCTCAAAACAGTCACTATTACAATCGAACAAATATCTTTCCACTTAAACAATGAATCTTTCGTTCCCAATCACCCAAAAACGTCCCGAAATTTATTTATCAATAATCTATATTAGCAACGAAAATTCATTCCCGTTGTCGATAAAACAAATTCTATCCAAATCATCCAAAGCTCGAATCCGAGTTAAATAATCGTCGCTTTCGTTGGCCCATCGTTGACCACGTAAACGTAATAACCCTTTAGCGCAAGTGCTCGCTAGGAATGCGCGTTTCGCCGGTGGCTCGCCCACGCCAGTCAGTCGGTAGGTCCGATTGTTCTCAGGATATATCCCGGGCTGGTTTTGCTCGGCTGGTTAGCCTAGCTGGTTAGTTCTCTTAGCCCAACCTTCAGCCTGGATACCCGGCATAGTTCGCCTACAGGTCCTCTCTCGACTCTCGCGTTACCAGCGACGAAAGAAAAGAACGCGGCAAAGGAGGAGGAGGAGGAGGTATCATCTCCTCCCCTCCTGTCTCTCCCTCCTCCCCCGCCGTCCATCCTCGAGTTCCCTCTTTTCTCGCGCGCGATTCGCGTGTGTGACGCATCGCAGCCACCCTGAGAAACGCGCCCACGCAACGCTCGAGTGCCCGTTCCGCGATTCCTCGCCTCCAGGCCGCTACACCTGCCGCGCGCTCGTCCCTCTACCTGTCCATCGGGTAATCCCGAAATCCGCCACGCTATGCGCGATCCCTATGAGCCATCTCGTCCCGCACCTGGCCGCATCTGCCTCCTCCGCTTTCACCCAGCGCCTCCATTCAACCGCCTGTCGTAGATCTCTGTCGCCCCGGACGATTCGGAGCAGCGCCTCGGCTTTTCTCCCCCTTCTGGGTGAAAGCGCAACAATCGCGCAACTGTAACAACCGCGTGTATAAATCTTCCAGAGAATTATCGCGATGACTGGGCCGTTTAAATGACCGGCGTAACCGATTTTCGATTCCTTCGCTCGCGAGCGAGAGAAGAGATTGTGTTCCTTGGAGGAGGAGGAGGAGAGAGATCTAGGCATATGCCCCGGATGGCAGATCCCCGCTTGCATACTCGCCGTTGGTATCGTTAGTTGGAAAGGTAGATCGACGACACCGATAAAGATCCCTCGTGGTGCTAGCACTCGGCGGAGGATCCTCTTGAGGAGGTCGAAGATGCGATGATCGTGTACGAGAGTTGGTTTCGTCGAACCGATGTACCGGATATAAAGTAAAGCGGACGTGGACGAGGGCAGAGAGAAGGAGGACGATCCGCAATACGCGTAATTACAGGTTGCCGATCCTCTCCGTGCACCGCGGGGCCTTTTTGCCGCGTGCGTGCATGCAGAGCAGAATTTCTTCGGAGGGGGAGGGAGGGAAGAACGACCTACTTGGACCGCGAGAGGGGCTGGATCCTGCTCTGGATTGATTTATCGAATATAGTACCCAGACTCCGGTCACTAATTATCGACGATTCTACGAAAAAATCCGTTTCGAGGCCTTGTAATGATCGTCCATATTTATATATACCAATAATATATATATATATATAGGATAATGGTGGATATCGACACAATGGTTGGAAGGGATATCTATCCCTCCGTAATCGTAAATCTGCTCGGCTGAGACATATTTTATTGCGGCTAACGTATAAGACGCTACTCGAGGCGCGCAACGGGTGAGTAAAGGCTCCTGCTACGGAAATATTAATGCAACTTCATCAATCACCCTGCATAAACAGTGGGGCAAGAAAACGATTTACTACTTACGATCTGGCCTGCCTGCCGACCAATGTATAGCAATGAACGCGCTCGCGGTTGTGGAGAAACTCGCGAAACCGAGCGGACGAACATTCGTCAAAATCTTTCATCGCCTTCTATTCCCACAGAAACCGACTTGAAACTGATCGAATTAAAAGTTTACGCGTTCAATCTCCCGTAGAAGGTGTTAGGCGAAGTATTGCGTGTGTATATACACGGAACTGTTGATACCTAGATTCGTGGAATATATAGACTTTCGAGAATCGATACGAAGGATTATCCATATATACAAACAAATTTAGATTAATTTATATTTCTTATGGAAGGTATAAGAAGTGTTTATATACGGAACGTTGATACGAAGATTCGTGGAATATAGAATTTCGAGAATCGATTCGTCGATACAAAGGATTATCCATATATACAAACAATTTAAGTTTTGATTAATTTATATCTATTATGGAAGGTATTCGGCGAATTTACGTGTATATACGGAATGTAGATTCGTGGAATATAGACTTTCGAGAATCGATACAAAGGATTATCCGTATATACAAACAATTTTTTGATTAATTTATATCTATTATGGAAGATATTCGGCGAATTTATGTTACGTAGATTCGTGGAATATAGACTTTCGAGAATTCATTTTCAAAACAAAGGCTTATCCATATATACAAACAATTCGAATTTAGATCAAACGATGAAGCTTTTTGTATGAAAGAAAATAATTCACAATAATAACGATGGTTTGTATTATCGTGGTAAAAAGAATTAAATTGCATTCGAATAGATAGTATTTCTTTTCTTTCCTAATTTATTGAAATCTCAATCGAATCAAAAAAATAGAAAAAAAAAAAGTCCCAGCATCTCTCGCTAGATAAAATTGAAAAGAATTCTCTCGGATATCGCTTTCCTTCTCGGAATGATGCATACTCTTGTCAAGCGAAATGGAAGCGGAGTGTTTTAACCGGGTCGTGCGTTTCACGTGGCCATCAGATCGAGGGGAGTTCGTCCGCCCGTTTCAGGAGGTGGACGTCCTGTTCGGGCAATTCGCGAGAGAAAAGGGAAACGTGGAAAGGCGGGGAGCCGAGGGAGACGGACGAGCCGAGACGCACCCATAAGCACCGACCGCTCTAGACTCACGTACTTCCTTAATGCCGAATACGCCATCCGTTTTCTTGCCATATAAGTTTCTATCAAAAGGACGGATCGTAATCCAGAAATCTCTTCGTGTGGGACCCCATGGGAATACGGATCTCGGTGAAACTCACGCACTACCCGCCCCGTTACCCGCCTGAGAAACCGACCGACATCGTCGTCGTCGTCGTTGAACTCTGTCGTTTTCGTGTCGCGAAATGAATTCTTATGATAGCGTAAAAATCCTTCTCGCGATCTTATCGCTTCGAAATTCTGAATAAACCGAATATCTTCATCGACGAGAGGAACATTTCTTTCTTTCGATTCCATGATCTCGTTCCATTCTCGATCGAACGATTCAAGGCAGAACAGTCTTCAGAATTTCGCGATTAATGAACCGCGGTAGCAACATCGTATCCACCATATATCACTCGAAGGAATAGGCAATCGTTTTAACTCGGTTAACCCTCCAATGAAATTGGCCGTTCGTTAGAGAACAAAGCACCGACCGATTCGTCGAAGGTTAGCATAAAACCGTGGCTTATCCCACTTCTCGCGTACGATATTCGAGTACGAGGTGTAAATCATCCCGGTGTAAGCATCCACGCAACCACCGAGGGAACAACGCTTCTTCTCTGCCTCGAAGCCTCTCCTCTTCGGCTTCCCTTTTGCGATCGTTCCGTTTCACCTCTTCTTCTTCTCCTCCTTCTTCTTCATCTGGTGTGTATTTGCGCGTCTGGGAGCGACTCTCGCGTGCTGGGCCATCGGTGGAACGCGCATCACAGCTGGCTGACAAGGCGTATAATTAATCCCTAATGACGCTGGCATAAATCCATCTCGGTAGACCGTTTCGTTTGCTCGCCGCTCGTGCGCCTTTACTAGCGAAATCAACGCTAGCTTTGTCGCTGTCGTCTATTTTCCGTGTTATTTATGCGCCCGTCATTCGATCGCGCCGCGATCTTTCAACCGGTCGGAATTCTCTTTCGAATCGTTCTGAATCCTGGATTCAGACGGTATTCGGTGGCAAAACGAGCCACGTGTCGCCCCCTCGGAAATATTTCAATCCTCGTTGCTCGAAATTTTGTTGAGATTCGAAAAGGTTGTGCATTCTTTGAGAAAAATTATTTGTAAACTCGTAAATAAGTGATGTTGATCGTCGAGAGAATAAACTCCGATTCTCGCGAGATTGAATTATTTAAGAAATAACACAATAATACGAATTGTAAATCATATTTCGAATCAGAAATTCTAATCTCTCCTTGAACGATTTCTAAATGAAATTTCCCACGTAAACCACGGTTACGAGAGTTATTAATAAGATTCCTCGTTACGACGGAACGAAAATGATCCACTGGGAAAATGAGAAACCTTCCCAGGAAGTCGTAAACGTCTTCTAACATTCGTTTTATTCGATCTCGGGTCGAGAGTGAATGGAGGATCGTTACGGTATGATTTAGGATAATCCGATGATTCTTGTTTTTTCTTTTTCCTTTTTTTCTTTTTTTTTTCCTCTCCGATGTTTTATGCGATGATGTGAATTTCAATCGGGGGACGAGAGGGGGATGGTGACCGCGAGAGGTGACCCCCGGTGTCCAACCGCTTGAATTACTTGACCGACAAAACGCGACGGGACAATGGAGCGATAAAGCCTTTGGTTAAAAAGCAAAGCAGGCTATAAATCGTAGCTGTGATCCAGTTTACAGCGTTCCTATTTCCCGGGTACACGTTCGGCCCATGACGTCACCTTATTGTAATCTCGACCCACGTCGGTCACGTTGTGTCCGTCGACGTACACGGAAAAATCGAAAGCAAAACCGAATGATCCTCGGCGCGCGTCCAACGATCGGTTAGAAAACGGCTGTTGTCGAGTCGGATCTGAAATCGTGCTTTCGAAGATAGATAGGGCAAGGAAAGCGGAGATTGTGACACGACAATGTTCTCCCATTTATGAATCGGCAACGGTTGAAAAATTAAATACGCAAAGATGATCTGTTAAAGTTTATCTTATAATAGTAATGTAATAGGAGTGTTAGTTTGTACATATGTATATATATGTAAAGTCGGATAGGCAGGATTATCCTACTTCTTAAAGCATTTACAATTACACGAATGATTAATAATTATAATTATTAGTTATTATTATTATTATTAAGTAGGTTTGGAGGATTTTTCACGGTTTAATGGCACTTTTATAACTCAGAAAGTTGATTTAATGATTATGAGGATGGGGAACGAGTTGTTGAAGATACGAGGAAATTATTGTAATTTATATGTTATTGCGGATCATTTCGTTTAAACAGAATGATTGGAAGGAATGGTTGAAATCAGCTGCGGTAACCTCTGGCAACTCTAGTAACCCTTTCACCAATTAAACCTTCCTATGACTAAACACGTTCTTGCTTAATAGCTCGCTGACATAACCTCTCTCCCTTTCTGTACCTTTCCTTTCCTCTAAAAACCTGCTCCTATATTTTTCTTTCGTCAAATCCTATCCTTTCTCCCATATTTTCTTCGCCATCCATAATTGATTGTTTCTCGAAAACTGCTAACTTTTGTATTCCAATAAATCTATATTCCACAATAATTTTCAATCCTTTCCTCCTCTGAAACACAAAGTATGTTCGAAGTGTGTCTGCCACAAGAACGATGAAAGCTTTTAAAACTGATGTAAAAATAAAAATGCAAATAACAAAATACTTTGAGATATATTAGGACTCACTGAAATTTTCAACTTTAAATTGCCAAGAAACGTATATATGTTCCTTTTCCAATTCCTAGAACGATAGTTGTTTCTCAAATAATTGAAATAAAAATCAAAGAAAAAAGAATTTCTTTTCCTATTTTATAAACCTATCTTCTACAATCTCACAAATAAAAATATATAACAATTTGGACAAAAGCGAAAAATAACAAATTATATAAATTACTTATCGAGCAAAAATTTCTTCTCTCCATTGTCCTCGAAGGTGGAAGCTTCACGAAGAAACGGAAGCTGACCCGGAGGAGCACACGTGGGATAAAGAAGGGTAACGAACGGGCGGTGAAAAGAGAGCGGGGAAAATGAAGCGTTTACCGATTCCAGCGGATAGCAGATCCTTCCTGGAAAGGATCGCCCTGCTTCTCCTCGTTGCCCGAACACGCCTGATCCTCGAACGCCTCGGCGGAAGGGGGCGAGGAGAAGAAGGGCGGAGGAGGAGGAGGAGGAGATCCTCGCGCGGCTGTGAACTCCGCAAAGAGGGAACTGGCGTACCGAATTGATGCACACGAAACGGCATGCCCGGAATGTTATAATCGCGAACCTTTGAACCCAAACAGCCCGGACTCCCACACCACCGCCCGTCGACAGACCCGTTTCCATCGTTGAAATTACTCGTGTTACTCTCCCGCGCCGCTTCTTCGTGCCGCCTCGTCGTTGATACGCTTCCACGAAACATTGCGAGCCGCCTGTATAATAATCCCGCCGCGTATCTCAAACATAGTGCGAGATCGAGGGCGAGACACATTGGATCCGCGGGGAAACTGGGAAACTGGGTGTATTTGAAACGTAAGAACGTAAAACGATAATTGAGAATAAATTCTTTGATGCAAGGAGACGATATTAATAAAACGAAGAAAGGAAATTACAAGAAAATGATCTTTTTAAGGATCTGAACATTCGAGGAGATTCGTGATGAATCGAGTTGGAGATATAATATGGACAACTTTCCAAGTAGCAATATATATATCTTAAGAGATCTAGTTCGTAAATGTAATATTACGTGTAATTTATGCGGGACTTGTATAATGAGATTAAAAGTTATGAAATCATTATATAGAAAGTTTCACCTTTTCCAATATTAAATAAATTGGAATTGGATATATTTCTCGATTAATTCATTCGAATAAAATTACATTACCAAATGGAAAATAAAATGAATAAAAATCGATCAAATATCGGGATAAAGTAAAATGATTTGAGGATAATCGACGAATAAAAAAAAAGGGAGATTAAACGTAACGAAAATTTCCTAGCGCTTTGCGATTTACCGACGTAGGTGAAGCTCTACTCCCACGAATGCCCTACGGGAGTCCCCGCCGCCTTCGTTCCATTGCACAGACGCGGTGGGCGTTACGGTAATTAATTTTTGCCCGATAATTAAGATATCCCGTGCAGACGCTGAGATATAGCCCGCGGTATCGTCATTTTTCAGCCCGGGATATCGCGTGTTTCCTCGCGCAACCTTGCAATTCCTGGTGTCCTGAACGAGCTGCTATTACGTCCTCGCGAGAACGATCCCGATGCTCGATTCTCAAAACGGCCCTTTCCTTTACAGCGGCAAATTCGCTCGCGTGCTTCGAAATAATATCAACAACCATGTAACGCGCGTGTTTGTATCGTAAAGTAAACGGATTAGATTGAATAAATTGCCCGGATAAGAATTATAAAGCACGCGGTTAAATTTTAAGCAAAATAAGACATTTTTTGTTTAGGGAAATAATTTTATAAATTTTTAGATATGTGTATTGAGAATAAATTTATGTAACGTTATATAATTAGAATCTAATTAGAATCTAGAAGATTTGTTTAACGTTGGCAAATGCATATCATGTGTTTTAAAGATTGCATACAGCTACAAAAGTATATTGGAATATTTAACAAAAAGTAGAAGTTATCCGTAACTTATCCTGGACATCCGACGTAAAAAAAAATTGCAAGATCCTCGATCCTGAACCATTCTTAACAATTCTACGTGTGGAATTCTACACGATACAGTAAAAGTCCAGATAGATCGCTTTTGAATCTTCGCTTCTTCGCGTTCTCCAATGTTTAAATTTACAAAAAAAAAAGTCTTATCAAAAGTCGTGGGCCAGTGATGGAAAGAAACCAGGACAAGAAGAGAAGGGAAGAGAAATAGGAGAAAGAAGAAAAAGAAGAAGAAGAAGAAGAAGAGGAAACATCTGGCCCACGGTGCTGGTGGTTTCGTGAGGATTATTAATTGTTTCATCTCGGAGCTTATCCGCGGCTGGCCGATCGCCACGACTAAGCAAATACGAGAGGCGTAACCCACACGGTGATGTACGAGCTTAAAAGCCCTCACGATTCGCCATAGTTTCTCTCTTTCCAACGTCCGTTTGTCCCGATAGAAGGGCGCGTGGGGAGAAACCGAGACGGAAAACGATACAGCCAAGGGGTTATCGTCTGATTTATAATTTGAGGGCCAGACGCTGCTTGCTCCACCAACGTGGAATACGGACCCGGCCGTTTTCCGGTTCAACAAACGTAATTGGTTGCCGGTACGATCGTAGATAGCCGCCAGTTCGAATCGCGAATCCTCTCGCTCTGTCTTCTCTTCCTCGCCTCTCACACGCGTCCCTATCTCGCGGAATACTTTTACCCCCCCTCCTCCTCCCTTCTTCTCCCTTTTCAACGTGACTTAAATCACGAATATCGGCCGCAAGGAATCGTATTCTGAATTCGAGTGTGCTTTAATTTCGAGTTCGCTTCCTTTAAAAATTTTCAACGTTCATTTACGAATCTTACGAATCCAATTCCAAAATTCGAGAAATCGAAGAATCGACAAAAGAAAAAAAGAGAAGGTAAAAGTGTTATCGAACGACTGCTAACAAGATTAAAACATCTCGCATGTCGTGTTCACGGGCGATTTGTCATAAACGCGGTCGCATTTGTACCTTTCTCGAAAAGAGGACGTTCCTCGACGAGGAAACGTCTTCATCCGGGCCATCCACTACGATCCGCCACGTCCGCCTCGATGATGATCGCGGTGGACCGGGAGGAGCGGTTAGCACGGAGGCAGGGCCACGAGCACACGCCCGGTGAATTATGGAGTGCAGCAACACCCACTTCCTGGTCCTCGAAACACCGACTCCCACGCATACTGATGGACCCGCGGCTCCGTGATGGATCAACGCCGTCCACAACGCCTCCCCCTCTCGAAATCGCCCCGACGAATATCCAGAGCCGCCTCCGAGCTGCACCTCGCTCTATCATTATACCCCGGCAGATTCGTTAATCAATCATCCGGCCTAATTGCGCGACTGGCCGCGCGTCACGCGGCCCGGACGTCTCCTTTCGCGCGGGTGAAACCTTGCTATTTTCTGCTGCCGAGGGACGATTTAATTCGGAGGGGAGCGAGGGGGGCGATCCCTTCTTCGCACGGGGGGATACAAAGAAAAGTGCAAGTGGCGTGCATGAGGCGTTTCGGTGCGCGTGAACGAGCAGAAAGAGAAATTGTACATCGCTGGCGCGTTAATTCGCGTTAAATGAGGATCTTAACTTTTCCCAATTTTAATATCAAATCGCGAAATTTTGTACAATATTGTGAAAAGTGGACGATGAAAGGATTTGTATTTTTCCTAGCAATTAAAATTATTTTGTGATTTTTGTATTATAAAATTATTTCACGCGACGAACCCCACCTCCTCAAAGAAATATTTCCATTCCGAGAATCGGCAGAACCGATTTACTTGCGTCGCGGGGACGTTACACCGGGAATCGTAAGAACATACGTGATATCGAAAGGAAATGCCTCGCCGGACGTCAACCAGGCGCCGGGAGTACGAAAAGGGAGGAGAGAAAGGAAGAGAGAAAGAGGCTCTCCCCCGACGCGGGGAATTCTGAGATGGGGCATAAATTGATATGCATCCAGCATTCGACATGTCGGTCGGATGAAAGAGGGAGACTCGAGACAATGCCTGTCGGCCAATGCAACACCCCATCGTGCATCCGGTGCGTTTTCAAGGAAGCTTTCGGAGCATCGTGACACATATCAATTGATTTTCACGGGCCGAACAGTTCGATATATATATAGTGCGATCCTCCTCGATGGTCGATTCGTCTCGTTTCTTTGAACAAAAGATGAAACAATTATTCCTTGAAACTTTGATTCCCGATTTTTGGAAAATCAATATCAATATTCCTTGCATCGAAATACAAATATTGTATTGCATGTGATAAATTAAAATTATTATCGATAATTCGAAATGAATTAATGGATCATAAGTTTGATAAAATAATTGAATGGTTAATTTTTGAAATTTTATCGAGGAATAAAAAATGTATCGTTTTGCAGCATCAGTGGACAAATACATACGGATTAATAGTAAAAAGGAAAACATGCATCGTATACAATGCGAATTGATCTAGTTTTCACCGTATCTATTTGGTCACCTTAATTTCCGGCTTGAATTCTTGTCTCGAACGAGGTGCATCGAGGCGTGCGTGCGCTACGCCAGCGCCACTCTTCGCGGCAGTTACTAATTTAATTACAATGAGACACCGATTGCACAATTAACATATCGTTAAAATACCGCGGCGCGTGGTAATTATACACTTTCTAGGTGCATAGGTCGCTGCCTATTTGCATATCGTTCGTACAGAGACAACCACGGCCACGACAACATTTGACAACGGTGGCTTGTTAGAGCGCCGAGTGACATTGTGCAACACAGAGCTTCTGGCTCTAACCGGTGTAACTTGTGATTTACAAACGATAAGCTTATAACCGATTTCCCTCGTCGAAAATCGAATTATTAATAATTTCCAAAATTCATTGATAAAATGTATAAAATTATCATTAAATTTGTATAAATTATTAAAATTAATACTTATTATAAATATACATTTATATATACTTGTGATAAGAATTCGAATGTAAATTGTACGCAATTATAAATTTACAAGAACAACAATAGAATGAAAGAATACACGATGATGTCTGTATTAAAACGATGACAGCTAATTATTCGTATATATATATATTTCAAAATAAATTGTTGGGAAAAAAATATACTCCTAAAAGCCACCTCTCGATAAAATTTAATAAAAATCTGAAAATCGATTCGTTCAACGAGCTAGCAATTTCGAGGCAATCATCCGCCCTCCACGAGTGACTAATTAGAAAAATTTCACAAATATCCGAATCCTTTCGAAGGGATTACTTTTCGAGAGAAGATCCCCGTGGCGTAGATGGGGATAGAGTTAACCGGCGAGTTAATGTCACGCCTGATTTATCTCCTTTTGTTTAATTTTCCCCCGTGGAGACGGGAGAAGACCCACCGCCACGAAACTTTTATCGCCAATGAATCATAGGAACAATGCGCGAGACAAGACGCGCGCGCCACGGAATACGATATTCCACCGTGGCCCAAACTCGATCATGTATGATTCACCTGACAATCAAACAGCGTCGATAAACATTTCCCCGAGGCGAATCAGAGCCGAATGGTTGGCCAGCGATTCTGACCATCGTCCTCGACGTGTGTCTTCTATAAATTCCAACCGGCGGTGATTGGAACGTCCCCTTCGAAAACTACTTTGTTTTACAACTCGACACCCACGTCTCGTCTCTATGCGTACGCACGCTAGCCAGCCAGCTAGTCAGCTAGCTAGCTAGCTGGCTGGCTGGCTCGTCGCACACACAGTGATCGGAATTGTGTATCGGCTCGTAACCGCGTCTACGTTCTACACAGAGCACGCGCTGCGTTCAATGTAAAGCGTTAAAACGCTACGTGATCGAATTGGACAAGCGACCGGACACTCGCCACTCCGAGCCACCATTTCGCGGATGCCGGTTGAATATCAAGCGGAGAGATCGTTAGAAACGTTTTAGAATTAAGCCTTTGCCTTTTGCCCCCCTCCCCCCCCCTCCCTCCGATTAGAATGGAACGCGATTACCCGCTCGGTGAAACTTGGTTAATGGAAATTAGCTCGAATGATTGTCCTTTGACCGCGATCCTGAATCGTCGAGCCACGACGAGAAATTTGATAAAGGTTCGATCTTCTGGTTGGTAAAAAGAGAAATTAAATTGTAAATGTTATATTTTGTTGTATTTGCTGAAATATGAGATGTGATAATTATGTGTCAAAAGTAAATGATAGATGAATTATAGAGAGATTTGATTGAATGAAAATAAAATTAATATCTAAAAAGAAAGCTACTTACCAGTTATTTCAAAAGTCTGAGGATCTTGAATGATCTGTAACAAAAAAGAAAAAGAAAACAATTTTCAAAAAGACGATAAAAATATTTCTTATCTGTAAGAAAGAACCAGTATGAAATTACTAATAATAGAAATTTTCGATTACTCGAGATTATCGTTCATCCATCTTTCGATTCGACCACAGATTTAATCTCCGATGATAATCTCGAGAATCGACTCGTGTTCCTTTTATTCCTATTCGAAACAATTGCGACTTATTAGCGACAGTGACGATCTCTCGTGAACGAGAGAACAAATCCTTTTCCTCGATTCCTCTCGCCTCGTCACCACTCGTCTTCCTCTCTCTCTCTCTCGTTGCCGCACGAAAGTCATCTTTCGAGAATTTACGGAGGTGTACGCTGTTACAAAATCACCATCCCCCCCACACATCCCCCTTGACACAACAATGATCACACCAAGGAGGTGAGGTGCTCTCGATCAAGCGGCCGGCTATTTTGAATAGTTTCCCACAGAGAGCCGGTGAAAAATCCTCCTCGAACGAGGAGGAGATCGAACGTCCACGCGTTCTCCTGCGCGCCGTCTATGATTCACCAAACGCGAAACGAGATGGAACGAGACGGAGAGGCTCATTATCGTGGAACGAGCATCGAGGGTTAACGTGACTTCGCGAAATAATCTCGGCCTAGAGCGCGTTAACGCGAAATCAGGCGTTCAGATCGTGAGACGGGCGAAACGGAGGCAGCCAACACGTCGCGATACCGTGCCATTTCGATGCAAAATCCCTCCCTCCTTCGGCTACAGGCATCACCTTGATCCCTGAAATGTTAGGTCGAAACGTTTCCTCTCCGCGTAAAACCTAATCTGTCTCCATCTGCTAGAAGTTTGTTTCTCTCTTCGAGGAATTAGATTACGTATCTGCCCTCCCGTGATTTATCTATCCGTGACGGCCTCCCCGCGAGGCGTGTTGCGATTTCAACACCTTTTGACGCGTGTATTTACGATTATGAGAATTACGCAAGGCAATTAGAGGCTGCGCACTGTAACAGTGTAAATAACGCGGTCCGGCGTTAATGGAAAATCGAACGACGATTTCGCGTATGATTGCAACAATTCGCTCTCTTCTAAACATCGTGGCGGATAACGACGAAATTATAGGGTGGATCGTTTAAAGTATTTAATAAAGCCAGTGGAGAGACGACTTCCTCCTTCGTTCCAATGAATTTTAATCAAATTTGATTTGCACATCGACGATGCTAGAGATATTGAAACGAAACATCGTACAGCACATTTCCAAAACGTGTTTCCAAGCGAACGAATAACTCGACTTATCAATTACATTTGGCCGGTTATTTTCGTCCGTTCCGGCGTGGGAACGCGTGAAGGGCTTCCTACGAAGCCTGGCCAAGCCTCGAAATTCGATTTCGTGATTACGAGGCGTATCTCGACCACGGTCGGGAACCACCTTAGAAACGGTTATTGCTCGCTAAAGTGCTACGAGATTGCACGCGGCGTCGTGATCCGCACACATGCGCGCACAAGATGAAGAATGTTGGAAAGGGGAAGAAGAGCGCGAGGCGGAGGCGGCGAGGGATGATGATCTGGGAGGGGAGGAGGGACGAAAACACGGGGCGATCGAACAGTTATACCGTTCTCGATCCGGACCAAGGAGGTTAGGCCCTCGATCCGAGGAGTCGGATGGCTCATTTTCACCTGGGGTTACCTTTGGCACACAATCATCCGCCATTAAGCCTGTCTGCAAAAATTTCGAAAAACACCGGAATATCCCTTTACAGCAACAGGGGAGAGGCTTGAGTCCCTCTCTCAAGTGTATGTACGCGCATAACCCGTCCGCGGCTCGGCGCTATAGGCTCACGAATACAGCCCCGTGATCTCGCGGCATGATCTCTCAAGATCGAGAGTAAGAGCCGTGGTGGACGGGAGGAGGAGAGGGGAGTGTGGAGGGAGACGGAAGGAGAAAATAAGACGGTGCACGCAGGGGAGAGGGAGTGCTAGATCTCGAGCAACGATCAGAGATCATCTTCCCTGTTCGGCCGGCTCCTCTCCCCTTCCCCGATTCTCCATCCTAGAGGTGGCGGGCGGGGGCGGAGATGTACGAAGCCCGGCGTCGCTCCCATTATCAAATTATTCACTCACACCGTGCGCCATCTATCTTCGGGCCCCGCGATCCTAACGTGTTATTATTTGATCCTCACTTTGTTAGCGATCTGACTCTAACAGGCTCGCGATGCGGTGTACCTGGTAGATCCTGCTCGGTGATCTGGAGTACTTCTCACGATCTCGCGCCACCAGATCACCGGAGAGGCCGGACCGGAGAGCTTTCGGAACGAACCAACGATCGCTCTCGCGGATTTGCTCTCGTGCATGCCAGAAGCCGTTGCTTATTTCTCCACGTTGTGCAGATTACGACGAAGCAACGGAATCCTCGCCGAGGTTGATTGAAGATAAATATCGGTCTAAGGTTGTACAAGATATACTCGGCCGGGTTGGATTGTTACGAAGAATGGATGGTAATGAGGGATAAATATTTCGTGATTTCATATATTTCGCTCGTGGATTCGATCCTTCCAGTGATAGATTCAAGCGGTATCAGTTGAACGGAGCACGGCCTAACCCCTCACACAAACTCTTTCTCTCAAGGTGCATTTACCTTCGTTTTAAATTTTGCGCACAAATTCACGCGATGAAAATATGATATTCTTCTCGATATCCCTGTTATATTTCTCTGTAGACAAAATTGTCGTAACAGAGTATCCAGGATCTAAAATATTCAACCTTCTCTCGAGGAAAAATATATGTGTATATATATAAGAGTCCGTGAGAAGGTGAAGGGTTCAAAGGTTAGCCAGGGTACCGTTCCGCGGTTTGACCGTTTTGTTCCACCAGTTCTCGCGTGCGTGAAGATTGCGCGGGTTACGGAAGATGGATCAGCCGGCGGCTGAGTTCTGCCATGATTTCGTTTTTTGCGGGAATCGCCACGAGGTGAGATGGATCGCCAAGGAACGGATATACTGCCAATACTGAAATATAGTAACAAGGGCAGCCGAGGGATCGGGAACGAAACTCGTCGGCGAGGGGCGAGGAGACGAGGCAATAGGCGCAGCTCGTGAGGATCGGGCATAGGTAAGTGGCACTTATGTTTAATACTCGAGTGTGGATGAGTGGTGGTCGGTTCTGCACGCGATCCTCGCCTCTTCCCTGACCTCGCGTTCGCTAGAACCAATTTCCACGGATAATACGAGCGAGGATCAAAATATTCCTTTTTTTTTTTTAATTTCAAATGGGACACGGAGATAAATTAGTTAATCTGTGTGTCATCGTCGCGTTTATTAATGCATTTTGAAGGATATTAATTAAAAACATCTACTTATTTCTTTAATTATTGAAGTTATGGAACAATCGATTTATATACTTTGAAATTAATCTAGAAAATGGAGAAAAATGTACGTATCGAAATGTTCGATTAAGGTATAACGAATAAAAATTCTATTCGTATTTATGCGTCACTTCAATTCGATATCAACTATAGAAAAATCTCTGGTTATGTTTAATACGAATCCATTTGAAAAATTTGAAAGATATTTTTCTGGAAATGGAGAATAACTAACAACTCTGAATATTCTCAAATAGAATTCAATGCAACGGAATAAATATGATGGAAGGATTCGATATTTCGATAGGGATAGATTTATTTTTCAGATGGGAACATCGTTGAATAACAGATCGAGCGGAGAAGGAATGGCGGTGTGAAACCGATCGATCGACGAAAGTCAATTTTTTCTAAAACAAAGGACAATTTGGTTTTAATTTGGCTATAAGGTATAAACATTTGTAGAAATTTTAATTAAATTATCAAAATTTCTAATATAGTTAAATTATCGGTAAAATTTAAATTGGTTAAAGGGCAATTTATTATGCCTCTTCATTATCTGAGGAATCCTATGTACGCACTTTGTCTCTTAGCGGCATTTTGCGTACGACAGCATATGCAGAATAATAGGTATGAGATAATGACTTCCGTTTTATATATATATAAATATCTTTTAATAATTTTTAATATTATCAAAATAATTGTCCCTTTTCTTTCCTTATGTACGAATAGAATCGAGCAACCGTTGACAAAACGTATGTCGATTCAAACTCCGATATTGATAAACGCAAAACCCAATGAACCGGATACAAAAATAATATCACACTCAAAGAATTTTATAAATGATTTTAACAATAATTTTAAGATAGAGGAATCTGATTTATTGATTAATTGCTTACAAATCATCGCTAAACGGACTCGACAAATCCTAGAAAGCATCCAAGCAAGCATACCAGTAAATATAATAATAATAATAATTATTGACATATATATTAATATATGAAAATAAATTAGGTTCATATATTTTTTTTTCCTCAAAATGAATTCTGACAATATCTATCAAGTTTCTTACGATATACAATATATTTCAGATAAAATAATTTTTCTGTTATATTTATATTTAGTAATTACATTTATTATTTTCTTTGGAAGATCATTTTGAGCAAAAAATTGTTATTATTGAACTTGATTTATCTTCGTTCTTGAGATATGGAAAGTAAGATTGTTTAAATAAAAAGTAATCAAATAAAATTTAACTTAATTTTTAATAATAATTAATTTGAAACTGTATTTAACATTGATTTACAATTAAGGATAATTAAAAAGAAGATGTATCCAAAGATTGGAAGAGGCGTGTTACAATTTCATCCACTTTTATCCATTAACTAAGAAAAATCTTATTCGTTTCGATATGTTAATATAAAGCATTAAGATTTAAGGTAAATAATAAGTACAGTTTCAAATTAAAAATATTAAAAGTTAAACAAAATTATTTCAATTACTCATGATTTTGTATTTATTATTATTATATCGAATTATTTTATTCTCTACGTATCCAAGTTGATTAAAAAAAAAATCTCTTTTCTTTATTTAGGTTTCAAAGACAGTGGATTTCGAGGATTCCCTACTATCTTCATCCAACATTTTTGATTCATTTCTATTCGCAACAAACAACATTGGTATCAAATTGTTGGCCTAAGAATGACGCATTGATGATCTGAATATTGAAGCGTACGAAAGAAACTGTTGTTTGACAAAGATCGACACGGATTAAAGGGGGGGATCCGCATGTGATCTTTGTCAATCGATGGGAAAACTTTGCAATTGATCGAAAGCAAAAAGTTGTTCGTTAACGAATAATTTTGATTACATCGAAGAGAAAATAATAAATTGTATACATTTCCTGTGTGAAACAGTTCGGTATTGCGCGCTCAAATAGGCGCCTACGAGCGCGCAAATACCGAACATGCAAAAACTAATACACGCGTGTATTTAACATGTATTATATATTCATAAAAATGGAAACGTTGCAACGAGAAAAATGAATAAATAAATTTTTTGTGCTTATACAAATGTATCCCATGTTATTATTATTTCTGCCAATCCCTACTCCTGACAATAAGACTACTTCCTGTATAATAATTTATATACTCGCTCTTGAAAATATTTAACAAAAAACGTGTACTTCATTTTCTAAAAAAATCAGAACCAAAACCAAACCATTAACGATTAACATCGATGGACCTCATTCCATTTCACGACTTCCGCGTATTCCTCCTCGGATATTACAAGGTCAATCGATAAATTTATGAATCACGCGTCCAAGATCGAATATTAAGGTTCCATATCATCGATCACCGCCTGATCGACTTCCGTTTCCCATAAGATACCACTCCCAAAAGAATATCCCACCCTGGAATATTAATCACCAACCCTCCCCACTCCTTCCAATCCCACTTTCGCTACGTTTCCACAACCTGGTGTCCCACGTTCCTTCCCAAACCTGTTCACCGTGCACAGATATTTATCGCTCCGATCTCTCTCTCTCTCTCTCCTCTCTCTCCCGCGTCTCGCAATCCATCCGTCAGAACGGTCGAGCGGATTTCCAAATCTCTCTCTCTCTCCCTTCTACCGATTCTAACCGCTGCTGGCGGGCGGACAACAGGGCCCAGGAGTAAGCACCGAGGGCTCATTTGAATTTTCCCGGACAGGATGTGCACCGCGTGCATTTCAATCCCCTGCGGGGGAAACACCCCGACGAATTATGGAGGAGCGAGATGGAGCGAGGAGAGGACCCCCTCTCGGGTGGAGGGAGGGACGTGCAGGGATGGTGTATACGCGGATGGTAGTTTAAGAGCGAACGCCCGGTATCCAGGGCACGTCCGGAGCGCCAACAGAACTTATTGTCGTGCGCACGACTCGTCGGGGCATTTTAATATTTCCGCTGAATGCGCCGAGAAAACGGTCGAACGTGGGCCCTGCGACGAGAAAACGAAAGGAAAGGAGAGGAAAAAAGAGGAGGATGGGAGAAGGAAGGAGAGGGGGAAGAGGAAAAGTGAGGGAGGGAGGGAGGGAGAAACCGGAGGCGAGGGATCGTTACGCGACAGTGCCACTGGTCTTGGTTTTTCGACCCGTGACAGGTGGAGCGGCCACGGGGAACCCTTTGTTTTTTACACGGAGTGAGAGACTGCTCGGTCGCCGTCGAGACAACACCATAGCACCGTTTAGAGGAGGCTGGCGCCACGAAGCGCATAACGATACTCGAATTTAAATATTCACTCCCCGGCCGGCAGTTGAAAATATATTGCCGACAGTTTGTTACCTCGTGCCTCTACGCCTTGTCGAGAGACACATAAAACGATCTTTTCTTTGACCAAAGCGAATTTGCGTGCAAGGGGTTTTTTGTTAGCCGCTGGTGTTTGGACAATTAGCATGTTGGACGAAGTTTTGGAAAAGGGGCGATTGTGTGTCTTGAATGTTTTCGCCAAATAGCCTGCCCGTCAATGGCCTTATTCTTCCCCCGTGTTTATTGTGTATTGTGCCGCGCCGAAGCCTTTCATATTTTATCGAAGATAATTTGATGACAACCACTATTGACTCGTAATATATGGAAGATATATACGAGGAGATTTCTTTAAGGAGTTGCTTTATTTTTCTCTTTTCGATTTATTACCAGATTGATACGAACGATTCAACCAAAAATTATGCATCGTTGGATAATTTTTTCATTACACAATTGTTTAAAAAAATTATTATGACAATAATATTCAAAGCATGCCAGGATTATTCGAGATTTATTATCAGAGGTACGAATTAACTTTATCTTACTGGAGAAAAAAAGAAACATTTGTACCCCTGTCATACGAAGAATGCAAAGCATTCCTTCCTCCAAAAAAAAAATCTCAAATAAAATAAAAACGATTGAATCGTTCGAGCATACGTCTTTCGAAAGAATTTCGACAATTTCCCCGAAACGGTTGCCAACAGAAAATTCACCTAAATTCCCAACCGACGGATGCTTTCCAGGATAATCCGCTGCGTGCTAAGCACACGCTACATCAAGTATAGTATATATATATTTTACCTGGCTTCGGAGATCTATCACTCGAAACCGTGGATCTGTGAGTGATGCACGACAATCCTCCAGATAAATTGTGCCGGGGCCCAACCAGTGTCACCGCGTTATCCGTGCCCTTCCCCGCGGTGCAAATCGTTCTGGTAGCCCGATACATTTACATATTATGCGTGCACGGTAGCTGTGGTTCCTTCCAATGAGTCGCGTACTGACTGTTAATGCCGAATGAGACGTAGGGAGGATAGTTTTCAGATTGCCGAGTCCAAGTTTGGAAACGGAAAGAATTCTTCTGCAGACGAAAACAAGTTAAATTTGTAAGGATTTCGTAATAGTGAAATATTATATATATGAGAATATATAAAAATGCAACGAGCAAATATGGATTATATTCGAATAAACGATTGGTGTGAATTTGTGCAACAAATGGATTAAGAAAAAGTGTGCAGAAATATGTGTGAAACTTAAAAATGTTGCGCAAATTATTAATCGCGTAAAGAAAGAATTTCGAATGGAAATTGATTCGTTTAAATAATTATGAATAAATAATTAATAGTATCCTCAAACTTGAAATTTTCTCAATCGTTACGTATGCATAGTATTTCGAAAGAAATACTGAAACGATAAAATATATCTTCTGCTTCTTCATTTCTATTCTTGTCAACAACATGTTCGAACTCGTTCCATCTGTTATTATGCCATGGATGTAAATCGTTGAACCGATAAATTTTCCATTGAAATCCATTCGACCTGGATAAAGCTTGCCTGTAATAAACTCACGACAAAATGAAGATCTCACCGTGGTAGAAGAGCGTGAAACACGAATCGATATCGCGTGAGGGGATGATTCACGCCGATTCGACGTCCAACGAGATCCGGATACACCGGCGTAGCCGATTTCGTTATATAAGCGGCCGAGAGAATATCGTGGTTCTTGCAATTAGGCTAACCAATAGGGGACCATTCGGATCGCGTGCCGCGAGGCAACGATGCAATTCTTATTGCTACAATATAACAATTGCACCTTTGGGGAACGATCGTAGGACGCGTGTTGCAACTGGCTTGATACGTGCATCCGTTACTTGAACTTTGATTCGAAATGTTTAAGCAAGGGATTCTTGCAACCGTCTCCTAGTTCTCAGGGACTCAGACTATGTTGCCCAATCGATTTTGTCCGATTTTTATGCAAGGAAAGATCGAGTGTCCTATTTAAACAGAAAAGAATTTTATAATGTATCTACTACAATTTTGAATAATATAAATAATCGTTTTAAGAAATTCAAACAAATAAAAATATCTAATTCGATAGAGTTAAATCATTCATTCGTTTCTGGAAATACCTTCAACTCGAACGTGTCAACAACAACGAATTCCACAAAGTGGAACGAAGCCAACATCGTGCCTGCTACGAGAACACCATACTCACGATTACGAAACGGTTCGCACACGTTTCGCCACCGACCGAGCAACGAAACATCCATCCGAAGGGAGATGAACCTGCAAATGACTTTCACGCTTGCTCGAGACCATGAAACAAGATAAACGGGCTCTGCCTATGTTCTTCTTCTTTTTCCTCCCTCTCTTTTTTCCCCTACGTGTCGCACAGGAATTATTCCCGTGCACGAGAAAAAGCGCGCCGTGAATCTCGCCGAGGACGACGAGAATCGAATCCGAGGGGGTGGGAGATGTTTGATCGAGCGGCGAAAGAAGGCGGAGAGGATCGTATCTTGCGTAGACGTCTCGCATCACCGGATGCGCGTGTGCCTCCCTCGCTTCCGGTCGCAACGTTGGCCGAAGCTCATTGCCATGCTCGTCGCCTCGCCCGTCCCCGGAATATGAAAACGAAATCATATTCTTTGTCTACCTCTCTCACCGATCGGTTCCCTTTTATCTCCTCCATTTAACGAGTCCCATTGTACCACACGAACACACTATTGAATCACGGTTTAACGTGTTTTTTATTATTCATTCGCGTGGCGAGTTTCGAAGTTGGAAATCCGATAGAGAGAGGTTAGATAATGCATCTTCTTATATCGGGGAACAGTATTGGTATATAAGTTTTGCTTGTTGAAACAGGTTGCAGAAATAAAATTTTCAATCTAGCGTCGATATATTGCTATGTATCGTTGTTACATCTGATTTTCGTTTCTCTTTTTATCAGAAATCTGGTATCGAATAATTAAATATAATTTGCGCTTTTGAAGTTGAGTTCTTTTTTGTAATCGTTGTACCTGTAAAAGAGAGTTTGTTAGAAAAAAATAATATCTTATTAAATTTGGTATTTTATTTAAAAAAAATATGTGAAGCTGTATTTATTACCGCTTTGAGTATTGCTTTGTATATTAAAAAGAATACGAGTAATTATTTATTATTGATTGATTTTTTAAAAATGGGTCGCGTTATCTAGTTTCGAATATTGTAATATATTTTACTTTGTGGCGACGATTTTTATTATTATACATGTATAAATTCGTCGATAATTCGAATTTCTGCGGGCGTTTTACGTAATGAGTTACCGACAACAAATGTGAACAGAGATAAACAAATAGGTTGTTCAAAGCGAGCGTGAAACGTAAAGACGGTTCGATCCCCAGATGGATGATCCATTTGGGGGCTTAAAGGGGGC
Source organism: Apis mellifera (assembly GCF_003254395.2). NCBI lineage: Eukaryota > Metazoa > Arthropoda > Insecta > Hymenoptera > Apidae > Apis > Apis mellifera. The sequence goes on from NC_037647.1 coordinate 2,195,227, forward strand.
CCCGCTGGATTCTATTTCGTCAGGGCAGCGCGATATTTCTCAAGATCGCTCGTTAAGACGGCAAAATCCACAACCACGTAATTGCAGCGATCATACGTTAGTTAGGTTAATAACTTTGCATTATAAATGTATTAAGCTCGAATCCAATTACGTCGGTTGCGAGACGGTGTAACGTTGATTTCTCTCGCCGCGGCGATTAATAACACGAAAAACGGGGCTACGAGCGTGGCGAGGGAAGAAATTTGAACACGGAAATTAGGGATTTGTAATTGGAGGAGACTGGTGGAATTAGCTTGTAACTATAATTAATATTCGGTTCGACTTGTTTGCGGTTAGGAACGGGAACGAGAGCGGGAGAACGATTGCAGAAATTAAATTACTTCTTTCTTACCGATTAATTAAAAATAATTTAAATTTAAAATAGAAAGAGTAAATAGTTGAATCGAGGAGATATTTGATATTTCTCCTGATTTGATCGGCATCATATAATTGTCGAAGAATTAAAAATAATATTCACTTCACGTATTGATTAATATCAATATTCTATAAAAACTATACAATAAACGTATACAATTTAAAATCAAATTTTTCAATTTGTCACTCGTTCAATTTTAAAAAAGTATCACGTTTCTGTATAGAAAAATGAATAAGTACACAGAATGGAAAAATTAAAAAAAAAAAAAAATGCATATACGATAAGAATGAATTAACCGTGGATCGAAATAAACGCGGAAGCAATTTAATTCCTAACGCGTAAGTTAATTTCGTTTAATCGAATTCGCGAAACGATCATATTACGCGAATCGACCCGAGAACCGCAAATACCTCAAAGTTACACCAGTTTAATTGGCGATTAAGTAAGACAGCAGTTTCCGCGTCAGTGGAAGGCTCGAGACACCGTGGCAAGAAAAATCAAGGAACACAGGTTGTTGGGGCATGCGACAGCCCCGGATGCTTTCCAATGTTTCCCGCAATTTGCAATCATGAACGCCCAGTGCACGCGATGCGCATCTGGTGCATTCGAACGTCACGCTCTCGAGTGATTTTAACGCCTGTCATAGCGCGATCTTCGGGGAGGGGGGGAGGGCGCAACAGAGCGGAACAAAGTTTTGCCGCTCGGCTTTTCTTACATTTTCTAATCGACTTTGTAATGCATCGAGACGCCGAGCATTAGCGGCCGATTCACGCGAAATTGAAATTGGAAAGAGAGGATTAGACTCGTTTCGGGAGGCGAGGAAAAAAAAGAAAAAAGCGAATACCACTTTCTTGTCGATTCCCTTTCGCGGAATCAATCATTTCTAATGTAATTTTCATTCGATGTGGCCTAGCACGATATTTGTGGTAAAAATATCCGATTTCTTGTCTAAAATAATTCCGATTTAAGAAGAATTATCCGCGTCGTATCTGTTCTTTGTATTACTTCTAGTTTCACAAGATAGAAGCATCATTTTCTCATTGTCTCAATCCTCTTGTGTTATGTATATATTTACAACTGGTTATATGGTCTGTAATTAGAAATTTCTTAAAAAAATCTTGAGAGGTAAGCAAATGAGCGAAAGATTTAGAAGACAGAGAGGAGGACGTACAATAGAACAATACGTCTTAGGGAGAGTGCGCTGAGCGAGATGACACGCAAATAAGTGTGCGAATGGTGACGATGTAACGCGGTCGCCGTGTTGCATTCGTGAACGGAAAAAGCGAGTGGCAATTAGACTTGGAAAAACGCGGAATATTGCGAGAATAAAAAGCAATAAAAAAAAAAAAGAAGAAAGGAAACTTCGAAGTATATAAAAGAAAAAAAAAATCTCTTACTAAGAGAAAAGAAACATAATTTTTTTAAAAAAAGGGGGAGGAGGAGGCTTTTAAAAAATTATACAGCTCGAAAGAATAGGAAAAAACGAAGCGTGAAACTAAATCTGTAAAGGAAGAACGGTTCAAGGGTAGGAGAGGAAGGATCGAAATGGAAGAAGAAGGATGAAAAGAGTTTAAAGCGAGCTGCGTCGGTGGACGTTGACGGCCGTCACGGAAGGAGGGCGTTACGCACACGCATGCACACGATTGTGTCATAGATGTCATAATCTTACGTAATTGGGAGCCATCGTCGGGCATTTGTAAGCCGCACGCATGCGAACTGGCCGACCGGTACGCACAGCAATTTGCTTTTGATTCGGTATTGTAAATTGTGTCGCGGGAAAAGTGATGTCCGTGGTTGGGAAAGCGTTAGCTAGAAATAATGGTAACGATAACGTTGCTACCAATTCGTTTCCAACATTCGTTCTCAACGTAAACGCTTCATCAATCTCCTTCCAAGTGTAAATTTTCCAATAAAATTAAACTCCTCTTACTCAGCATAAAATTTAAAATCTCTATCTGTATATTATCTTAATTTAAACTGTGCACATATATTCAACATTCACATTAAATTCATTTATTGTGGAAAAGAATAAATAAATTATGAATTTAACAGATAGAAAATTCTCTAATCGAATTACCAAAAGCGATAATCTATCTTGCAATCTCTTATAGAGATATCTTATCCATTTAACAGTAAACAATAAGTAAATAACCATCGAAATTATCGATTTATTTGCAAACGTCTCGACGCGGCTTGAATAATTCACGAGAAGGCAGAAAGAGTCGAAAGTTGATGTGTTTCTCCGACCAGAGCCCTGTTATAATTAATTTTTGCCATGACTGGCCCCCGTTTCGCATCACGGACATGGCTCCCGTCCAATCTAACACCAACCAGGTCGTTACCAATCGCGACGGAACGTTAGGTTCCCGCGTGGGACACGAGGTCGGCCAATTCCTTTCGTAACTCGCCCCGATCATATGCGACGAGCGCACCACCCGCGGCCATTATGAAACAACGATATGTATATATATTCCGCGCCACGATTTGTATCAACTTGTATTACGATACGCCATGTATGGAATCGCATTTGCGGTTTCGTTTGCGCGCGTACGAAGTACGTATGGTCAATTTCACTGTTTGACAGAGGGGAAAATCGAGCACGTAATCGATACCGGCGTAATAACGTATTCAGGGTAGCAAGAGCAAGTAGACCAAGCATAAGTACCTGCGAAACGAACGATTACCGTGTCACGACCGCCTCTGGTGTTTTAGGATTTATTGGGTGATGATGTTACGACCGATGTACGCTCTTTTAATTTTACGATTTGTTAATTTCATGGTTCTTTTTTTCTTTCCTATTTGGCGAAGCGGATACGATGGATAAGAGAAGAAAAAGAGATGGGCGTGTCAGGTGAAGAAGAAACGGAAGAAAGATCAATTTGTTCGATAGGGGAACGTTAATCTTTAATGCTGTGGAGGAAATATTATTGGTTGGTGAGGAATGAGTCGAGAAATGAATTCTGTGGAAGGTGAAAGGAAGGGGCCATCTGGTAATTACTTATACCACCCCCGAGAAAAAGCGAGCCACCCTCTCAAGACGAATTAGCAAATCTAACGTAATAATTAAATTATCGGTGTAGCGATGGTTCAGGTAGTTAAAGACACGCTGTTCACTACGGATCGTGCTAATGAACCGTCCCGCGCAAATGGCAGTGGGAATAAATTTGAATTTCCATTACGTCCACCGCTGGCTGGGATGCCTGTCTGCTAAGACACGGATCTTCTTGATGAGCAACATTTAGAGAAATGGGACGCGACAACAAAAATGAATTTGCTCTCTAATGCTTCGACTGGAAATTTATTTCCATTATTTGTTGGCAATAAATTATTATACAAATTTCTCGCAATACACTGTTATCCCAAAATAAAATAAAATTACTCGATCGAGAATACGAATTTTAACAACGAATAATCTTCCTTCTCCGATCGAACGAGATTCTATAAAAATATATATTTCTCTGACACGGAGAAAATTAATAAGAAAATTATCATCGATAATCGATAAAACATCCGCTAGTTCGTATCGAAATCCGATCATCTCGCGCCAATAATCACTCGTCCAACTCGGAAATATAACGAATACATCCGGCACGTATAATATTAAGCATCGTCGTGGCACGGCCATAAACGCGGTACAAATATCTGACATTTACATCGTTGCATATTTATTGGCGTTACTTTGCATAAACGGTCCTGAATATACATGCGCGTCATCGAACCGCGCCGCGATAGCGAATTTCATTGACTTCAAACTCGGATCGTGGGCAATTATACACGGGCCGGGAACGTAATGCGACACATCTATATTTACATTTCATTTTCATCGTCGTGGCTGGCACGTCAGATTTCCATGCCCGGTTAATTGCACTCTCTTCTCTCCCTGTGCGCATATCATCCCACGATTCTATCTGACGCGAGATAGAAATATAAAGAAGAAAAGGAGGAAAAAAAGAATATATAAGGAGAAAAAGAAAAATAAAGGAAAAGAACGGACAAAGTAGCACGCGTCACGCGTTCAGAGGGGAACGTGGACGAACCGTGGGAGGAAGCCATTTAGAAACCCGATCCACCTGTTAATCCAATCGCCACGAAGCCACGCTTGAGAACGTCTTTAATTGAGTGCCACCTATGAGTGTTCCTCTCTCGACGACCGACAGAGGCAGAGTGTGTGTCCTAGGAAAGGCACGCTCGCTTCCCCTCCCCTCCCCTCCCGAGTTAAATTCGATGAATCGAACACGCGTTGACGGGGATTAATCAACTTTCGTCGGCCAGGTGAGAAACCTGACATCTTCATTGCAACACCTCTCGGATCGGGGAAGAAAGGAAAAGGAAGGGAAGAGAAAAGAAAGGGAGAGAAAAGGACACAGCGGGAAAGGAACGGATAATAATAATGAAGCGGAGTGCGAGAAAGTGCAGCACGACGATCACGAACGTATTATTGCCTTATTTTCATTTTCTGCGACCGGCGATCGTGTGTCTTCGCGTAAAAGTTCAAGATGTCGATTACGAAATCGAAATCCGCGTCTCTCGACTCGTGCGTGGCGAGGTGCCAGGGTCGACACGTTCGAGATCGAGCTATCAGCTTAGCCAGGGTCTACTAACGAAGATCGATACATTCGTTTAATTAACGATTAACGTTTTCCTTTCTTTCCTCCTTTTTTTCCCCCTCCTTCTTCTCTTTCTTTTCTCTATACATACACACACACATACGAGTTGCGCGTTTTAACCCCATATCCACTACTACAGCCGTGCAATTAAATCTCTGCACGAGAGTGACGCATAAGCGCGAGGTCGTCGTTCGAACTAATTAGCACATTCCACACGGATGATGTTACGAAACGTGAGATAGACGCTCTATAATAGGAGCGGTGATACCCACGTTGAAATAATCGATACACACGGAGGATTTATTGCCCCGCCGGTACGGTACAGTACGTTTTCACGGTGGATTCATTTATTACGACACGATTGGCTCGTAGCCAATTTCGACCGGACGAAAAAAATCGATTCGATCCGACCTAATTAAGCGGATGGGAGCCCGTCTTTTCTCCCTCGTTATTTCCAGAACCTCCCACGGATGTCACGACGAAAGTAGGTGAGGTAGAAATTGTGCTCGGTGAAATTCTTAATCCTTTCCCCTCCTCCCTCCTCCCCTCGTGAGCGTTACTTATTTACTTACTACTCGCTTGATTAAAATTTTTAAATGGAATTTTTATCCAAGTATCCTCGTTCCTTCGTTCCTTAATCCTAGAAATAAGTCCCGGTGTAAAGAAATCGACAAGGAATATCTTATATAACGCGAAGAATGGATACACACAGATTAATTTAATAAGAAGAATATTACTTGTACACGATATACGAGAAGCTGTATACGAAATTCTAGCACGTGAATAACCACCAAATGGATTAACCTAACGAACATCACAATATCTTCGCTAATCTTATATAATACGTATAGTATTAAACGTGGATTAACCTTACAGGTCTCTCTACGTGTTCCTGTAACTGTTCCAAAACGATAGGTACGAGCACGAATCGCGATATCAAGATCGTGTTGCCTTCGACACCTGAACCCGAGTTATTGGGCACGTGTGAATTAAACCGTACACGATCCACGAGCGGGATGAAAATCCATGTAATCCTAATTCACTTTTATATTTCGCGCATGAAAGAGAAAGAGGTGATCGGCCCACGCTTATCGTAAATTACGAACGAGAACTTTCTTCCTTTCCTCCATAGATGATCGTCTCTCTGGGGCAAAATACTGGCACTAGATTGGGCCAGATCGTTCTTGCGAGCTCGTTCAATCTGTCGCTCTAACTCTTGCACGATTGAGTTTTCTTTTCTTCGGATGAATCGATTCGATTGGACTCGTGCGAAGAGCTGTTAAAGCTGAACGGAATCCAGAAGTTGAGATAGGTCAACTATTAATTCTGTGAACGACGAGCGATCACGGTTCGCTTGCTCGGCATTGTCTCATCGTAATGACTCGGCTCGCCAGTCGTTGACCGCAATATGTTTCCGGAAAGTCACACGCGAAACGATCGCGATGACAACCTATCGCGGTGAAAGCTTCCCATTCTTTCGTTAGTAAATTAATTTTCGAATATTCCAATGTAAATAGCGCATCCTTTTATTTTTATTCGCTAAAAAATCATTGCGTTATGCGAAAGCAATAGTATCGAGAGCGCTGCGCCGTGGCGAAGGTTGTGTAGACCCCGGCGATACGGGGTCCACCGCCACGGATTCCAATCTCTTTTGCTTAACATATCTATATGAGATGATTAATACGATAGATGTATACATAGATGTATACATAGAATGTATATATAGATGTACGATAGATAATTGAATGTATGAAATCCCAATGAAATTCGTCTATAATCGCAACAATCTCTTTAGGATCGAGATTTTTTTTGTAATTATATCACTCTTCGTACTTATCTCGTGTTATTTGAAAATAAAATACTGTTGCACGCGAGTATCTCGACTATTATCGATACGATAAATCCAAAGAGCATGGCGAAACTTATACACTTGCACAATTTTCACGCGTATCGAGCGGAAAAGCGGTTAACCGGCATCAAAAGCGCGGCGTTCGGTGTGTAGACTTCTTTTGCCACATCCCTCTTTTTTTCATGTACTGCTCGTTTCGTATTCCCGTGCCACCGTCGACCACGACGCCACCGTACATTCTAAGAGACTGACTCATCCGAGTCCAGTGCCTCTTCTTCATCGACACAGGACGCTCCGCGTCTGGTCACGTCCCGTGGCACGGAGAGCTGCATTACGCACCCTTCGTACACGCTTCTATGCGCTCGACTCTTAAACAGGTGCCTACGATGTATTATCTCTTGCGTGCAATGAGACCTGCTAACGCGGAACACGTCCGTCCTCGCATTACAATGAAGAATACCGGCGTCGCGAATAACGAAACGGAAAAGGACATTGGCGAGAGAGGAAATCCTCGATCATTATGCCCGCGAGCTCTAAAATCGGCGTCGGTGTGTCACAATGAGGATATTTTAAGACGCTTGAACGTCGCATTTGGAGTAGGAAACGAGGAAAAACGGCCGTTCCTGCCCGACACTGGGACATAACAACACGTTAAGTGTTGAAAGTTGGAAACAGTTCTGCGGCCATACACTGAATAATACATGAATATATTTTAACAGTACACGCGAGGAAGTGAAAAGAGAACCTACTTTGTTCATCTACCTGTGTACTAAAAAAGAGACAATGAAAGCTGTTGCTTGAATGAAATTATCACCATGATAGATGAATCTGCGGTTGTCACCTGTTATCGGTGATAATAAACCGAAGGAAATATTTTTACACGCGATAGAAATTAGAATTAATCTCCATCTTGCTCAAAGTTAGTTATCAGAAAACCGAAACTTGGTGAAAATCTTCAATCTTTAATCGTTACGAGCACAATTGTTGAATCGTTTCCTTTCTAAAAAGAAGATTCGTAAATTCGCTATTTCACTCGAAATAAACGAGGGAAAAAAAAAATACTCGAATCGATCGATTAAAATTCCGAATGGATCGTGCATTATCGCGAGATCGAATATACACCTTCTCCGATTTAACGGCTGGCAATATAAAGAAAGCGTACAAGCCATTACACATTAAATCACCTGAAACGCATCCAAACGTTCCTTTCATTCCCTTTTTTCGGATTCATCGAAAGCACGGACACGCAATGCCGCCGTCCAAATACGTGTAAACGCGTGCAACGGCGCGTTGCGCATTGCCGCTCGAGCGCATACAATTCATGCGAGCACGAGAGGAGCCGTCGATGCGTATCCAGCTATCCACGTGCCAGGCGTTGCGTGCGACACGCCCAGTGCGTGGCTCGTACCACACGCACATACGTGCCGCGCGAACCGAGATTTATGCCATTGGCCGCGAACCACGCCGCTCGTTTATCGGCCGTTCCACGCGCGCGGATCACGGCAACGAACCAGGTAATCGCACCTTGCACCGTCATCCGCCTGTCCCCGCAGACCTTTACCTCTCGTAAACGTTCCATCATTCCCCGTCCATTTCGATTATATCCATTTCGCGAGGAGATTCGGAAAAATTCTCGTCTCTGATAATTAAAACTTGAGAAGAAAAAATTCCTCTCGTCTTCTTCACAAATTCATCCCTCATCTTGAAAGAAAAAAAAAAGAAACAAATCAGTTACGAAAAATCTAGGATCAACCGACAGGTGCGCCCGTTTCTTCCTTATCGTCGATTCCCATCGAGCATCATCGTTCACCTCCGTTTCTTTTTATTTTACCGTCGAATTACTCGGAGGAAAATCGGATGGACGCGGGTCAGTGAAGCAGGTGCGCCGAGGAAACGATCGTCTGGATGCAAAGCGAGGTGCTCGTCGAGCGGGGCGCCGCTCTGCTTGCCGATTTCCTCCGCGAATCAACGAGTGAGTCAGCCGCCAGCGAGGTGCACAGGCGGACGTGTGCACGTTGAAAGGGTGGGAGGGAGGGGAAAGAGAATGAAAGGAGTGGAGTTTGTTGGGTACGAGTTTCCGAGAGCTGGCCCTCCTCGTCGTCGTCCTGGTACGGAGGCTTGCCGGATACGCGTTCCCTGCATCTGTAACGAGGGGTGCGCACCTCCGACACGCCGGTGGCAGTGTCGTTGCGCGCGATGCATAAAAGCGCAGCCCATGGCCGACTATCGGCGGTCTCGGCCGCGCGCGAGCAACAGTTTCTACGCGCCTCGCTACTTATCCAGCCCGGGGCATTGAAATGCAATCCCTCGCGCGGATGATTTATACCTCGCCAATGCCCGCCCGCGGGGCAGGATGTCGCACGTCCCTTCTTTATGTCTCTATCGTTCGCCTTCGAAAATATCCCGCAGCGCCGAGCCGCGTTACGCTTGACACGTACGTACCAGCACGATCGGCGCCACCATTCGATTGCGGATCGAATCCGAACGATCGACGTTGAAAAACTTGCGCCTCCAATCCTATACGGGCTTTTTGTTTTTCGAAATTTTTTCCCATCCCCCTTCGTCTTCTTCTGGGGGTGGAAAAATTTAACAGACGGCAATTTATCCGGAGATGATAACTTCGAGAGAATTAAGACAAGTGTTTGTATACAAGTGATATAGTAAGCAGATAAAATTTAGATAATAATGGATTTCTCGTTTCTTCTTGCACCAGAATATTTTGAGAATGGTGGATATTATTTTCGCGTGTAAATTAATTAATTACTTCTTCGTCTCGCAATAATACGAAATATCGAAGAAATCGTGAAACGAATTCTCGCATAATCGAATGCTTGTTAAGCATCATCATCGAATCATTTTCGAGCGAAGATTGTTCAGAAATTCGGCACGCGGTCTCGCGGAACGACGATAAACAACACCATTGCGGCGCACGCGGACCGAATATCGATTCCCAAGTTCACGAAGCGGTGTAACGAACCGCGAATCCGAATAATTCGTGCCCGTTTACTTGGGGGAAAGTCTCGACGCTTATCCTTTGTTTTCGATTAAGATCAGAAGATTGTAATTGCGTGGGATGTCGTAGAGTGTTATTAAATCGAGCAAAAAGAATCGAGCGAGAATAAAGCCGTCTTATGTATCACGTTATAAACTCGATATCGTATTAACACATAATCGAGGTAAAATCGGGTTATATTCTATTTCTCATTGAACGATCATTCATCCAATCGAATATTTATCCACGCGTCAAGTTCATCTTTCGTCCAAATCTTGCCACTCCAAGGCCCCCATTTCTTTATTATTGATCCTCGACTGGACGGAAGAAACTGGTTAAACGTAAACCACGACCACAGTCCGCTCTATATCCGAACGCATTAGAAACGGGCGAGCGTGTAATAACCGGAGACCGAAAAATTAGCATCTGCCGGCCGGGAGACAATGCCTGATTTGAATAACAATGTCCGCTACCGTGTGGGCTTCTAACTCTTAACTATGGGTTTCTAGACGCGCGATGCGAGCCTGCATATCGGGGCTCGCATACCCGTGCTCGCTGTGCTCGCACATGACAATGCGTCTCTGCCTCCACGATTTCCTCCCGCGGTCGCGTTGCTCCCGCGAGAGATCGGAAAAATCGGACGATTTTTCGAGACCGACACTTCTTGATACCGGTTTCTATGCTTGTGAAATCGAATCGATGGATGCCTTAATGGATTTCTGGCTCCGTTCGTTAAGGATAATGTAACTGGAGTTTCGTATTTCCATACGAATGTCCGTGTCGAAGATTAAATTTTTTTCAACTTCTTTCGAGGATAATTGAAACTTGTTTCTTCTTTCGTGTCAGAAAGATATCGAGACGTACAATGTCTTTTTCTTTCAGGAACGAGATCTCTAGCAGAGTAAAATTTCTCAAAAAGATGATTCTTTTACTTTTTAATCTTCCTGTTTTATATAATACGATACTCTAACCTTCTTCCCTTTTTTATTATGAAAATACATTTTTAACACGAACGATCATAGATCATTTATAATTATTCCAAAGAAGGAATAACGATCTCTCAAATATCGCTTTCTCCACCGATCTTCTTCTTGGGCGATCCTTGGAGGAGGCAAAACTTTCCATTAGAAAACATTACGGGGAGGACAGTAAAAGAGCTTTAAAGGCTGACAAATCCGCCATTCGATTCAACGATATCGGATGGATCGATAGCATCATAACCATTTCCGTGAGCAATTAATACGATCAATCGTGTATTGTGAAAAAATATCACGGACATAACCGAGTGCCAAGAAGCGGTAGCGTAGCCGTGGCTGCCAGTTAAGCGTAACATAAGTATGAGCCGGTGCGAGCGTTATACGAGGTCCTCATATCGATGCGCAGATGTCTGACCCTGAAGTGTCTTCACCCTCGCCGAAGGCGATTCGGTGTGCGTGGATCGCACACGATCGTCCCTGTTACACCATCGAGTTTGCCGCTGCTCGCTCTTTACACCCCGCCCCTGCGCGCACGGTGAGACGAATATAGTTTGTGCGTGACCAGGGCGGCAAGTGTCATCTGCTGATGCACGATCGACACACACACACACCCATCAAATTCCAACCGCGAATACTCTACCGTATGATAACCGATTTAACCTACGTGACAACGATTGCGATTGTTCGCTGCCGGAATCCTCGACACGGAGGACAGGCTTAAATCGTCGAGAATTTACAATCATTTTCAATCGATATTATTTTTTAGCAGAAAAGAAAAATTGTTTTTCAACCAAGATTGAAATCGAAGAATCATAGAAAGGATTATGAATGAAAATAACAAGATCGGAAGATGTTCATTAATTCGACGATGAATCTCCTACCCTTCCACTCGTATTTTACCTTGGTACATTATTTCGAGAAACGGTGGAGCAAAGTTCCTCGTAATTTATTCGAGATAAAGGAGCACGAAACGATGTGCAAAGAAATACACAGGAAGAAGCGGACAAGGTCGGATAGAGCGTTCCCTTAACAAGATCATACGATCGAGGGGCGTAACACGCGGGAACAAACGTAAAATTTCGGTTTTACGCGGTCGTAAAGTAGCTTCCGTGCACGGTAGCTCGTTACAGTTTATGACGAGGCTCTCGGGACAGTTATGGGTGACGGGAACGATGTCATGTCGAATAACGCGTGGGTGCAAGCCGGGCGGCCATTGTTCCAAGGTGTCGCCTTCGTAATTTCTCACTCGAGCACGTATACACGAGGATCCGATCTAAAGCGAGCGTCGATATTTTCGAGCATCGCCAATAAAATGAAACGTCCTCCGCCAAAAAGGCATACGAAATTTTAGCGAACGCCCCGGCCAATAAACTATCATTAGTGTCCAACCGTAGGAACGGATCTATCTTGTGCCTCGATGCAGTAAACACCGCTAGAAAGATCGCCCTCCCCCCTTGTCGGCGCCTGTGATCGTCCAACAAACGGTATCCTAAGCACACCGTTCGGACAATGGACCATGATCACCTTTCCTCTCCCCTCCTCTCGTGTAAGAGTAGCATTTATACCGAAACAGGTGCTCCACCACCATAAAATCAGAATATCCCGGACAGGTAAGAAAGAGAGGATAAGATAGAGACTTGGGACAGTTTCGTGTTTGCCCTGCGAACGGATCACTTTGAGCTTTCATTTTGAAAAAAGGTTTTATTGCGACCGGTATTTTACAATCGGCGATATGGCAGGATCGAGAGAAGAAAAGAAAGAAAAACCCATTTTTTTTTGTGCCTTCCTCTCAGAGTATCCTCGCCGTTTCCTTTTTTTTTTCGTATCCTCCACCCTCTGCTCTTCTACGTATATACGTGTACACCGTATATACGATGTTTTACGATGTTCGACTTAATGTTATCGTTAATCGGGGGACACGGTGAATTTACATTGCGGATTCGGCTGTGGCATTTGATCGAGGATGCATAGGCCACACAAGGCCTGTGCGGTGAAATTTCTCGTCACTCTCGATCGGATAAAGTCTCTCTTACCCCCTTCACAGATGCATCTCTCAGCCACGAAGGTCACGTCGTGTTTCGAGAACCTGCCGGATCGAACTCGCTCACGGGAGCGTATCAGCTTACTTAGTCGTAGATCGTGCCCGCCAGGCCTTGTTGCGAACATTTATTTTCTTCTTATTGGCTATGTACTGTCGATTTCTGGACTACCTAATCGTAAATCAGCCGGGGCCCGACCGTTGTGTGCTCTCAAGTTGTGTATACCTGGCATTCTTCGCTGTACACGACTGTAACACCGACGATCGGCGTATAACAACGGCCATGTGTACCCAACGGCGGACCCGATTCGATAAGGACGATTAACGCGACGCAGATATCGATAAATATGGCCTGGGCCCCGATCCCCGAACCAGATCCACACTCTCTGTTAAATCACGCGATATCGCGGCCTCGTGGCTAATTTTCTCTTACCTCCGTCTTCATCGCCGGCTACTGTCGCCGATTTACTTATCGAGCCTGATAAAAAAAAATATATATATATATATCCGCGAAGAAAAGAGAATAAATTTAATTCCGTTCGATGATCGAGATTTTTAAGAGATCTAATCGATTTGAACCCAGACCTTGCAAAAGTTTCACGCTCTAATTATCGGGTAAAATAACAGGAAAGATCGTCGACAGAGATAAAAATCGATGCCTTAATTAATCAATCCGACTAACTAACTCGCTCGCTCGAAACTCGAAAATCCATGTTTCGGTAGAAGAAATGGCGAGACACTGTTCCCCAGCGTGTGCAATTTATCAATCGATTGTTGAGAGCGTTTCGCGGTTGTGCAAAATGCGAACAGAAAAGGTGATCGCGTGGTCGAAAAGCGTGCACGAGGCCGCCGCCGCGTCTAAAAGGCCGTGGCTCGTTCCCCAAGAATAGCGCGCGGTGCGGTTTTCGCTCTGTCGAGCAACGAGAGAGCGGTGGCCCGATCTCAATGGTTGGAAAACGGTTTCAAGGTCCGCGCGAGCTTTCCGCACGCGAAGTAACGAGGGCGCGAAGCGCGTCTCCGCGCGCTCGCTTAGCTAGGTCAAAATCCTTGCACAACAGGCCGACAACATCCTCGATCAACGCACGATCAACATCTTCGATCAAGCTACGACTAGTCGTTTCGAAACGGTGCAAACGGTTGTTCCATACGAAAATTCGCATTCTTCGAAAACTTCTCTCTCTCTTATTGCCCCATAAAATTGAGTGAACGGTAACGCGACATTCGTACGAAAGTGAAAAAAGGAAAGAAAAGGAGGGAAGAAGATTGGAGAAAGGAGAAAGTGGCGTGAAACGAGTAGAGGAAGGAAGAGAGAAAAATTGCCGCGAGATTCGCCTCGTTGGCCGAGTTGCCTGATGCCAGGACCCACGCCCGCATTGTGTTTCGCGTCCAACTTGTCGTTCTCGCCCGTTCTCATTGTGCCTCTTCCTCCTCTGTCAGCCCCCCTTCCCTGCCCAAGTGGTAACCGAGCAAGCGGGCACCGGATTAGGTGGGCAGACGCGTATGAGTCACGGTGCTCGCGCTGAAGCAAGTGAGATTTTCTTGCATACGGAGAGTCGACGCCCTAACCCACATAAATCCGTGCCATTAGCTGGCCAGGAAAGGCCTTTTCCTCGCGCGAGAGAGTCCTCGAGAATGGTTCTCGGGTGGGAGGTCGGCCGCCCCTTTGTTCGCCCGTTGGAATCTCGTAATCGGGATTCTTTTATTAAGTCATTCAACGCCGATGATGCACGGCCGAGGGGGCGTTCTATTATAGTTGTAATCGAAGGCGTTACGCTCGATGCTCGATATCGAGACGAGACACCGCGAGAAAATTGCCGCGAGTATTTATGGAAACGTTCGAAACATTAACGAGACGCATTGGATAACAAATATGCAAAGTTTTCTTTCGTCGTTGAAAGAGAAACCCCTTCTCGATCGAAGGAAAGAGAGAAATAGAAGAATAATAATTTTCTTTCATCGAATCGCAGAATTGTCTTAGAACAGGTTCTTAAAGTTCTTGAAAAATTTCTGATCGATAGATCTCGATCCTGATTCCAATTATTCTAATTTTAATTCGAGAGAGATCGTAGTTTCAGTATCCTTGAATCGATAACACGATAGAAAATAAAATTTCGATAGACAGAGACATCAGAAATTAACATTTCGCCAGGGCGTCATTAAGATAAACAGACAATGAAGATGGAGGATAAACGGTAAGATCATAAGAGCAAGTCTGGATCACGGGATGAAAGGGAGAGCGGGTCGAAGGAACAATGGGCACCACTGTCAAAGAGTTGCTCGATGCGGCGCAACTCGAAGGAGATCCGATAAGATAGGTGCAGCCCCACCACTCTCTCGGGGCCAACCATTCATCGGCGCCGTGGTCGTGGGTACCTCTTTACCCTTTTCACAGTGCGCCGTATTAGAGCCATTGTGTTATCTGTCATGGCCGAGATATCCGAAGGGCCAACACCGGCTTTTGGTGCCTTGGCAAAGGAACTAGTCGCGTCAGAGGCGTGAAAAGCCCTCGCGTGGGTGGCACGAGGCAGCCCGCGATACATCCGCCTGCGCCTTTCACGACCCTTCCAAAACCGATCAATACCGATTTCCGATTTATTTTCAACGCGACGACAACTTTTACACATCCATCCATATCCCTTGTTAAGATAATTTTGATCAACACCTATACGAACGTGTAATTTGGAGCGTGAGATGAGAAATAATTTTTTAATCATTCCCCTTTCAAATCTCCAATAATATATAAATACAATCATTCGATATCAACAAGAATCACTGAATAGACGTAACAAAGAGAGATTCGTTCCCCGATTAATAACGCATTCAAAAGCCGATTACAAAACAGTCTCTCTCTCCTAAAGCCCTGATACAGACGTAACCGAGTCGCGGCGACAGAAAAGAAACACCGGCTCGTTCCTATCGCGCGCCTACTGTCAATCCGTCAGCGACAGCGGCGTGCTGTAATTTTCACGCCGACAACGATCTCGACCACGAGCGGGACAAAAGGCGATCTTTCGCCGCGGTGGAAACTCACTCGAATAGTTTCCCCTCTTCTCCAGAGCGTCACCGCCCCATTGAGAATCGATTTCACGGGGGCCACGTATGCACGAGACGCGATACACAAGGGAGGAGAGTGTCTACTACCTACGTGAAACACCTATCCATCCGTCCGTCCATCCGTCTACTACCTATCTACCTACCTACCCACCCACCTATTCGTCTATCGCTTTCTTGCACCGAATTGTATATAAGGCCGTGTAACACTTGCAACGCGAAAAGCATAGCGCAACTCACCACGGTTCACCGTGTTCACCGAGCCCCTGGTCCCTCGAGCAACAATGGAAACGCGCGCACTCTGAAAACGTTTTCTCATGACGATTAATCCGGGGACAATGCGCGATTACGACACGACAATTAGCGACAATGGTTCGGCAGAAGGGAGTATGAAAGAGAGAGGAGGAGGAGGAGGAGGTCGCGTCCTCGCGCGTAGCTGGAGCACGCAGGGAGCACGCAATCACCTTTCGCGCGTGTCTATGCACGGTTGGAGCATTAGCGCGTGCCTGCCGTGCTTTTGCGTATGTGGAGCATGGGATCGGGCATTGTCTATTGTTCGACTGTTTTATTGCAGCCGGGTCATGGTCGGGTGCCGACACTTCGAATCGCGGGCTCCATCCTTGCCGGCCCGTTTATCAAGATTAGAAAGGATTACGCGCGTTTCGTGTGTTGATTGCGAGGCGAATCTCAAGTTAAACGAGCTCATCCTCAGCAACACGAGGATGTAAGTGGATGGAAAGGATTCGGAGCGCCAACATTCGTGCAATCCATTTTTCCATGCGAATCTCGAACGAGCGATTTGTTTGACTCTTGTTTTCGTTTAAATTTAAGTTTCGTTTAAGTTTCACTTCGATTCATTTCTCATGCGCAAATATTGAGATTCGTTATCGTTAGGCGTGTTGGGTGGAAGAGCGTCGAATTGAAATGTGATTGGATTATAGGAAATGAAATCATTCGAGTGATAATTGGAATATTTATAAATACAGATGATCCTTACGAGAGAAAATTTTATTGGTTAGTTGTGTCCACATGTTAATATTTGTAAAAATAGTTGGGAAAAAATCCTTCAAACTTATTGTCGTTCGCGTGGACAACCAACAATGAGATTTTCTTGCGCAATGATCGCTTATTATATTTTCATATCTTGTTAAATTGCAGATTTTTTATGCGAATTTTAAATTTTTTTACGACCATAATAGCAAAAATAGAATTGAAATAAAAATCCTTTAATATCTTATGCATTCTGCAGATTCTGTGGAACAACTTAGTTCTTTCCATAAATGCATAAATTTCCGCTATTTAATTATCATCCATGAAACTATATATTGTAAAAGAACTCATAAATTCATCGACCTTGTTAATAAGACGTTACATTAATTACGCATAATAAAATTAAAATTTAATAACTGTTTGCGAATTGAATGCTCGAGCAAAAAGAAGAAGAAAAAAAATAATAACAATAATAATAATAATAATTATCCAACACGTTTAAAATTATCTTTCGTTAACATCCAATTACTCTTAATTAACGGATTGATATTTTACCATGTAACAAGGTCTATCTATCGCGAAAGAGTAAACGTCCTTGATACACGTTGAAAGAAAAAAAAAAAAAAAAAAAGAAACAAGAAGGCGCAGGCCGATCGGAAACAAGGATGAGAAACACAAAGAGAGCGCTCTTCCTGCCTCTTCCTTCTTCTTTTTTTTTTTTCTCCCCCTCCCCCGTCTCTTTTTCTTTCTTTTACAGCTGGACTCGCGCCATGATACTTAGGATGAAAAGGGGGATAAGAGATCGAGAGCTCACTCCAGCTGGAAATAAAAGAAAAGAGTTGAAATGGAAGGGCAAGCAAGGGTTCCCCCGATCGAGTGCTCATCCGAGGGCGAAGGCGTCGGAGCGGTCGCCCGCAGTGCCGCTGACTATTTATCATAAGATCGATCGGTATCTCGAAACGATACCGGTCCGATCGGCGCCGTATCGATTCTTCTAAGGGCTTCAATTAACGTTATTAAAGCGCCATTAATCTCTCGGTCGACACGACGGCATGCGAGGCATCCCGTGTCCCTATCTCCAAACCCCCTCCCCCTCCTCCGTTCACGAAGAAACGAATAGTAATTCCTCTGGACCCGAGTCCACTCCGAGTCCCTTCATCCTCGATCAATGGCCGGCACGTGCGAAACATACCAACTTATAACTCGTCGTCGAGGAATTACGACGTGTCAAGGAATGCTTGAAAAAGTTAATCGAACTATTTGGAAGCGGAATTCCTTCCAGCTTCTCGATAAAAGGTATAAATTCTTGACTGGTAATCGTCGCAAGGAATTACATTGTAATTGTAATTCTAATATTCCCAAGAAGGAATGAGAAGAGGCAGAATTCTTCACATGCGTCGATATGTAAAAAATGTATCCAATCTTTCTGTCAAATTTTGCTAATAATAATTTAAGAATCTAACAAATCTTGTCGTTGAAAAAATTGAGCTTCAGTATTAAAAAAGAAAAAATTCGATCACGAGATCCATCCGAGGAAACGATCGTCCAATCGAAGGCAACGTTATCCGTCGATAAATATTCCGAAACGCTGGTTTCGCTTTCTCCGCAAGGAAGAGGAGAAGCGTAAAAATCCGCGTTCGAGACACAGAGCCGCTGAACGATACGTAAATCAAGGAACGAGAAGCGTTTACGAGAAGTCTTACGAGCCGAGGTTTTACTCTTGTTAGCTGGGGAAAATTAGAGGGTATCGGGAGCGGGGTTTTCACCGCAATTAAACCGCGAGAAAACCTGCCGCCATATTCCGTTTGCGTAAATGTAACAAAAAGATCGGTTCATTTGAAACGGCGGCAAAATGTTCCCTGATTACGCAACGTTCCAACGAAGCTTGACGCGGTAGAACGCGGTTGATTATTCGATAGAACTTCATCAGGAGCGGGGAAAAAGATACGAGCATCCTTTTGCCGGGACTAGTTAACGTACTTTTACGTCGACTATTTGTCAGCCTGTGAAATATACCGCGCTTTGCGCGCTTCTGGAATGAAGTGGATGGATAGTAATAACCTTTATGTATATGGGGATAAATCATTTTGTTATCTGGTGACAGTGAAGTTTATACGCTTAAAATGAATCCTTACTTTTTCCCGGGGAACGTGTTTCTCAGATTATTCTCAAATAAAATTGGTCAATTTTTCGATACCATACGTCGTTCATTCGATAAAATATTCTAATGCTCGAGTGACTTTAATCTCCTCGTAAGTATGTCGTGAATAATAATAACTTAATCGATATTAACAGAAGGAAGTAACAATTCTTTTTAAATGGACTTTTAATGTTTAAAACGGGCTCCTCAGAGACAACATGTTTGACCATCTCGTCATCCATATACTTTCATATATACTCTGTGAAATAACGTGCTCGAGTAATTTTTCTCCACCCATAGATATAATCGACAACTCCAGCGGATTTTAATTTCATCCCATCCCGAGAGACGTCGTACAGCGTTAAGTGAAGATCTCACTAACTCGTCTCTGTGTGATTCTAAACGAGATACAATGGTAGCACAGCTTCGTTCCAAAAACAAAATCCTCGAGACGAAACTCTTGAAAATGAGATGGTAGATAGAAATGAATTCGGATTGAATTTTTACTGATCCGATTTAACTCGTTATCCGTCCACTCTTTCAAAGGTAGATGTCCCTTTCTTTCAACCAACGAAATATTGTTTCAACGGAGGCGTGTAATCAGCGTAGAGATGGTTTTAGTTCGGTCCACGCTAACGAAGTGTACCAGATGCTGGGGCAAGAAGCGGGTTTGGCGCTGTACTGCGCGGGGCGTGGCCGCATACATGAATACGAGAAACGTGGCCATGGATCGAGATCCAACTCTGTCGAAAATCCCCCCACCTCGATTGTTCGAAAGAAAAGTTTCTCTTTTACGACTCACTACTCTTTTCTTGGTGACGTTTTTAACGAGCCTTAACGAAAGAAGAGTAATTATAATTCGAAGAACTCGGGGAAACAGGCCATGTTTTTGCGCGACATCGGATCGTTCACTTGACTTAGTTCGATTTCCAAGACATAAAAGGAATTTCAAAATAATGAAAAACTTGCTCGAATCTCCATTTCTGAACTTCTCAAAATTAAGCACTAATATCGAAGAAATAAAGATAATCAAACGCTCAAAGTCGCTTACACTTTCATTTTCTAATTATCCTCGTAATTAACAAAAGTTCCCAAGCATTTAAGATAACCGATCAATCATCCTCCGCAGATAATCGCGACGTCGCAATCCTTTTTTATCACATCCTCTCTCCCCTCCCTTTTTTTTTCGAGCATTTCCGTTTCTGAACCAAGCCCCCGTGGCGGGGGATCCGCCAGCGATGGTTTTACTCGTCGGTCAATCCATCTTTCGCGACCCCCTTTTCCTACTGCGTTACGAAAATCCGCATTATCCGTATATTGTAAGAGGCGCATCGTCACGACAGGTCGCACGAGTGTACACTCGTGTTCAACGTGGCGCGAAGTTCCGTTTTCCAACGGCCGGCACGTAAAAAAGAAACCGCTAGCTTGTGCAGCCAAGGATGCATCTGGCGCGAGGCCCCGACTCGTCCTTGTCGATTCCGCCGCCGGAAACGCAGCCTCTTTATAGTACCCCTCCCGCTTTCCGTCTTGCTTCCGGTTACCGGCCGCCTCTGAGAGACGCGCGATTGTTGGTCCAGGTAAGAGGAACGCGCGCACAATGCCGTGACTATAACCGTATCTAGGACGTAGTGAACATACACTCGTAACACCCTCATCGAATATTCAACGCGCCCGTTTCCACCGGTTTCTGGTGGATTTACGATTTTGCCCGGGCTACGCTACTCCTGTCGTGATCACGAGCCGCATGCACTGCACACGATTCCGTGATAATTCGTTATATTACGAAAATAATTTGCTAAGACTTTCAGGATCTGGTTCGAGCATCTTCGATTCCGGTTTTTTCTTTATAGATTCTTAAGAATCTCTCTCTTGAATCACAATGGCGCAAGAATTTAATCGAAGAAAAGCCTGGATGACAAACTTGAAATTTTGGAATAAATTTATCAGATGAACACCGAGGAATCGTGGAATTAATGTAAGAAAGAATGGGCAGAAACAATCCTTCCTTCTGGGAGAACAGCCTAGAAACCGAGTTACGAAATTCACCTCTGATCGCGCGGTTTGTTGATTAATTACTCGGGAGGACCCCAAGGATTTGAATAGAAGTTTACCGAGAACGACGCAATTCAACACGTGGTGGAGGGGAAGGCGGGGGAGACCGAAAGGATGTCCAAACGGAATCAGGATCGGCATGGGCACAGAACCGTGCACCAGGCAGCCTCGTCGACATCCTGCCTTTTGCCAGGATTGCGACACTATCCGTGGCTCGTGCACGGAGGAGCACAGTGTGGCCCGACAGCGGAAGGAGATCTTGCGCAATCGGCCGCCCATTGTCTCAGGATCCTCCTTGTCGGGGTCTGGATTCGTCTTCATAGCCGCGCGCGTACTCGGAGAGTTAACCACGTAACACACTGTGGATTCGAAATCCGGGCCAATGATCGTTGGTATCTCCATTTGCTTGAGAGTTAGAGGATATCACAGCACGATGAATCATTATATCTAATAATCGACGCTTTCGTTCAAGTTCATTTTGATCGAACGATCGTTGATTTCTTGCGAACGAACGTTTTTCTTTTTTTCTTTTTTTCACTCTCTTTCGTCGTCAGGAACTATTGACACCTTCGAGATGAAAGGGATTTCCGAAGGGATCGTGAGAAGAATTTACGAGTTCCAGAATTGTGCTTTAAAACTCCGATACCTGAACTGTTTACATTGGAAGATGCTTTTAAGTCGAGATAGATTCTGACGGAGGAACTTTGTCCGCAACTTTTTCTCTTTTATCGAACAAAATTTCAGAGAATCTTTTCTGAAGAATAAACTCGATGGAAAACGAATATTTTCTAACTCGACTATATATTGAAATCGGCAACGATCTAATCAATCTCAACTAGCAAATACGAAATCGATAATGATTATCTTGTTTACGGTCAATCAACATATCCATAAACCGAAATAAATCGTCGATTTACGGGACGGAAAAGCCTGGAAAGGTGGAATTGATCCGTCGGATAGGATATAAATACTCGTGTTTCGTACGAAAATGCAGCGATTGCGAGTCGTGGAACGCGCGTGCACGCGGCAATCCTCGCGAAGGCGCGCGCGAAACGATTGCTACACACTCTTTTTCCTCCGCGGTGCAATTTTACATCCGCACGTGGTGGATACGGATATGTGGGACGGCAGGAAAGTACGCCTCGAAATCTATGAATCATCGCGGTGATACACATGAGCCGATACACACGGGCACATCTCCTCTCGGGCTAATTCCCCGCTCGAAACTCGTTTTCCACTCTCGTGGCCGCGCCGCGTGGGAGGATTACGTAAAAGGCCGGCCTCAAGGAAACACGCGATACAAATAAACGAGTGCAAACGTACGGTCTAAGATGATACCGATCGAATCGAATTATCGAACGATCTTGGGGAATACGAAATATGATACGAAACAACGATGATTTGGATTTGAAAAGAATCTTCTAATAGAAGTTGGAAAATTAGCAAACGTGTCTGATTAAATTCTAAAATAATAATACATACTTGTGAATCTAAATCGAATTTAGAAACACTTCGATATATTTTACAGAAATGAATGTTATTGCTAATCCTGAATAATGAATAATAACAAATTTTTAATCTCGTTATATTATATTGATAACAGTTTAATTTATAATGAAATTCGTAAGATGAAAACGTTCCAAGAAATTCATATGAGAGAAAGAAATGGCTTATAATAAATTCCGCTAATTCTCCTATTATTTAAATTCAAGGCGAAATCAAATAATAGTCTTACCATTTCCCTCTTGGATCACGCGACTTTCTAAACCATCGGGATAATCATTGAACGTTCCTTCATGAATCTACGTGACGCACACGCGTCGCGTGTCTTCCGCCTCATCGCCCCTTGCTGCACTCTTTTTGCATTACTTTCTCCTTCGAGACAGCACCGCCGATTAACCCGATCATTTCGATGCGTTCCAGGGGGCGCATTCTTTCTACCTTTCCACAACCGGGTCTCCAGACGAATCGCACGACTAATTGCCCGTGATCTGTCCGCGATTCAAGCTCGTTACGCCACGAATGGGGACGCTAATTGGACCAATTTGTGACATTTCCTAACGACGTCGTCGCGGTGGTCCCCGGCGATGGAAGCTGAATCGATTCGCGTAATTGAGACGTGCCCTATGCGGCGAATTATATTTGGACGATCGAATTGCCAGATTCAACTTCGTAATAACGATCTTATATGTAATCGAATTATTCACAGACGATAAAATGAGGAATTGAAATATATTTGGACATTTCTTTATATTAAATATTAGTCTTGTTGAAAAATTAGATTGATACTTTTCTACTACTTCTGCAAACTAAACTATTCCAAATTTGTCCAATTTTTGAAGCTTCATTCAATTCAATCGTTTGGGAAAAATATGTATATGCGTAAAAATTACGTTTCAGGAAGATGGAATTTTTATACTTGGATCGTTTTAAAACGATCTAACGTTGATCGTAATTTTATTTCCCTAGAGAGAAAAACTTTCGAGACAATCAAACAGTTCCATCTTCGTGAAATTGGATCTTCATCCTCGATCCGTCCAACGATAAATAATTCTCTCGACCGATCGCGTGCACGTGAATACCCGTGTAATTCGCGAATCGAGCATAAAGTGTCGCGCAGTTTAAAATCAATTACTCACCCGGCGCTCACGCGCACCATCCTTAACGATCTTCCCGCACATTTTCGCAGACCACCGTGTACGTGTTCCCGCGGCCAGGTCGCGTAAAGTATCAATCTAACGTAAAGGGGGGACTTGACCCCTCGCGCACACGCATTTATATTAACCCTCCGCCGAGGTGCCCGCGCGGAGGAGATCGCGCTCGCAGGCCAAAGACGATTCTATTTATGCGTGCAACCGACGGACCCGGGGTTAATGTGATGATATTACTCACGGGATATGGTTGCCTACCTAAGTCGATTAGCGGTGGAAAGCTCCGGGACGAGTTTTGCGGTCGAAAGCGAGCGCGCACGAGCGAGGAGGGTGGCCGTGAAACGAAAGGGACAAAAGCGGCTACGAGACTAGTTTCTCTCTCCTCGGCTCGCGCGCATCCTTCCTCTGCGTGCGGACCTTTAACCGGTCATCTAGCACTGCCAGGATCCCGTGCCACTTGTCCTCGTTGTCCGTGACACCACGGACGGTGGGACGGCCATGTTTAATCCGTGAATTCCCTCATTTTTCCGCTTTCTATCGATTAACGGTTGGAATTTAAAATAACATGAAAAGGGGACGATTTACTTGAGGAGACGTAAACGCGTAAAGTAATAGATTTTATCTGGTGGATATTGGAATAAATTGCTGATTAATTGCGAGATTTCTCGTCGTGTCCAGTTCGTGTAAATCGGACGGCGAGGATATTAATATTAGTCGATAACGATGTTAACAGTTTTGAAGATTCGTTGAGATTGATCTTGAATCGGATTTATCCACGATTCATATTTTCATTAAACACGTTCAATAAATAACGCGCCAGAATATTGGAAATGTAAAAAATAAATGTTTCCTGATTTCCGTTCGAGGTGATATTCTTTTAAAAATAAAAAGTAAAAAAGAAACGAAAGATGGAATTTATATAATCCTCTTGGAATTTCATTTATCAAAAATTATACGAAACGTCCTTTTTATATCTTCTGCCGTACATAAAATTACAATATTGATGAGAAATCACTCCTCCTTCGATCATTCATTAAGTGGTTATTATTTCAATAAAAAACATCTAATTTGTAACGTAAAATTAAACAAATCTTTTCTTCTAATTTTCAAAATTCCTCCGACAACAGCCCCTGTGGCCTAATGGATAAGGCATCGGTCTCCTAAACCGGGGATTGTGGGTTCGAGTCCCACCAGGGGTAATTTAAACAAAAATTTCTTTCGATTTGATAACGAAAGAAATTTTAAGCGCTGTAATTTTTGAAAATAAAAAACGTTTCTCATTTTTCCTTTTTTTTTTTCAATATTAAAATTCCTCTTTTAAACTTTTAAAGTATCGTGATTAAAAGCAATAAGAAGAATTTTTAATAACAGCGACAAAAAGAAGAGTAAGAGTAAAAGCGTAAACATATTACATGATTTGTGATTTAAATTCACTGAAAGTAAAATGATAGCGCATATTTATTCGAAATAAAATGAAACGTTCAAAAACTCGAGTTGCGAAACGCGTGATAAAATCGAGGCTCGAACGAGAACGTGTGAATTACGAGACATCGATAATCATTATCATCATCGATCTCAAAAGAAGCGTCATCTCTTCAGAAGCGAATCGCCTTCGTTTCGCTTCATCAATGTTTCCGGGTCCCTCAAAGGGATATACTTATTTCCATCGTCATTAATCTTTGTTTGACCGACCGTCTTAATTATACTCCCCTGATGCTGTACGCAAGTCTCGTAATATTCTTTTCATCAAGCCTTCCGATGTCACGGACGCTCCATAAACGTAGCACACATCCTACAGCCTGTTCTCGTAATATTCGATATATTCATCGTGTCAATAATAGGACAAGAAGCTTGGAA
This sequence comes from Apis mellifera, assembly GCF_003254395.2. Classification (NCBI taxonomy): domain Eukaryota; kingdom Metazoa; phylum Arthropoda; class Insecta; order Hymenoptera; family Apidae; genus Apis; species Apis mellifera. The sequence continues at coordinate 2,220,846 of NC_037647.1, forward strand.
GAGAATCGAAACCACGAACTCGCATGTGTTTTTAACCATCGTTGTTGCGGGTTCAGACCCAATAGATGCACCTGTCGATCGCAACCAGCGCTAGCGATGGGATCAAGTGTATCGCGAGCAAATTTGATTAGTGACAAATCGAAGTTATAAGTATTTTGAAAGAAAAAAAAAAGAATAATGATATTTTAATTAAATGATGTTTAAACAGAACTTTCTATATGAGAATCAAATTGATGGAATAGATTCTAATTGACGATAGTTTAGTACAAATTGTACATTCATAAAATACGTTGGATTACTACTTTTAGAAAATTCCAATACATAAATTTCGTAGTGAACCATCGTATCTTACGTTTCTAAATCTACGTCCAAATACGTGTTGAATTTGATCCCATCGCTGTCGGTGACCGTATGGTGTCCACGAGGCTGGCAATAAAATATACCTTCGAACGGCGTGATTATACTGACGAGCCCTAAATATTTCTCCTCGCGCCTTCTCCTTTCGATCTCCTGGAATGCGTCCTTTTCACCGCACACAGAGATCCATCTATCCGTCCCGTACTCTACACCACTCCGCTCCCTTTCCTTTGTCCCACTTCGTTCGACCGATCCCCGTGAATACATCTTCGCGTTAACGAATTTCGAGACGAGGCAAAGAACCCTTCTAATCCTGACTAACGCCCAGTCAGAGGCCACGAGAGAGAGGCGTCCCGAAAAAGGCTTAAGACTCGCCCTCCCCGAAAAGGGGAGGGCTGTTAAAGGCTGGTGGTGGCTGACAACGTCTTTATCGGCCCTCATCTTCGACCGTTGCCTCGGTGCCGCTTAATAGCATCCATAAAGTTTCATTCGTGCGACTACTATGTCGTTTAAATGTATATCGGGCGGCGCGGTGGTTGCCTATGGCGCGGCGCGTCGAATCGCGTGCGCCCTCTACGATTTATTTTATCGTTTGGGCCGCTTTATGCTCCTCTTCCGTACAGCATTTGCATACACGGCCTCTGACGTGCCGTACGTGTGCTGTACGAAATTTGTTTTATTTCTCGGCCGTGTACTGGCGTTAATAACGCGGCCTCGCCTTTTTTTCGCTCGCTCGTTGCCGATGCAACAGGCCACTTTGATGCATTAACGAAGATGGGTTGGTTGGTTGCGCTCGAAGGGGGGAGGGGGAATTCTCATAAATGTTCTGGATTTTGCTCGGCGCTGGTTATCACGCGTTTATTAATTGTGTTCAGGCACGATGTTCCTCTTTTTTATTGCCGTATCGTTCTTCGTTGCATACTATCTATCTGGTTGCTGGTTTAATTTGTTGAGGCTGTTTTCGATACAACACGTGCAAGACGTTATTATTATGTTTAAAAATTGAGAAATTTTAAATGAATTTAGTTTCGAAAATTACTCGACTTGAAAAAATTGAAACATAAATACTCAACTCCTCTAACTTGATTTTTATCAAATTTCTATAATATTATTCCAAGTGTTTGCATATTATTTATAATCCATATCAAAAACTAATTCCAATTTTCAACAAAATTGTATGCAATTTCCAATTAACGACTGTTAAATTCCATGAATCCTTTCTCCTTAATGAAGTTCGAGTAAATCTTTCATATTTTCTTTCATATTTAATCAGATATGAAGAAACAGGACTTATGAAATTCGTTCGATCGTTTCTTTTATTTTTATTTTATTTTCAATATTTTGTTTCGTATCAATATGTGCATTATTTCGATTATTGTGTCGCAACATTCGCACGGTAGCAGCTAGCTTTCTGAGGATACATTTTGTGACAATACAATGGCTCATTTCAGCAACCGGATTTCGAGGTTCTTCGCCATCTTCTTCGGGCTTAGTCAACGAGTCACATTAAAATAATAACGTGTATGTCGATGTATCGGAGTATGATTTTCGTTACATTGTTGGTCGATCTGGCGCCATATTCAATAAATTCTTAATCCTCTGCGCAAAAAGTCCGCGAATGATGAGAAAAAAAAATCGAGAATCATTTCCGGTACCATTATCGTAAAAGAATGAAGGATTGATAAAAAATTAAAATACAGAGAACGAGATGCATAGAATTGAATACAGGAGATGAAATACCTATTGAAAAGATCAAAATTTTTCTATTGTTTGTAAAAAATATAAAAAAAAATTTATAATTGGAAAAATTTCCGAAATCTTAAAAGTATTATGTAGAATATAATACTTGTTATTTTTATGCTACAATCTTCAATGTCGAAAATTGCTTATTCATTTAATGAACGTTTTATCTCGTAAGAAATATGTTAGCTAGCAACAATAAATTATCATTCGGAACTGATCTGACGCTATATATAAATTATCTTAATAAACAATTCGAACTATCCGTTATTATTATTCTACTAATTGTTGTTACGTATTCCTCAAAATAATGAATACAGGCGAATCAACGTAATGAATGTAGATTCGAAGTTCCAACTATCATGGAACAACGTGACACGATATTCTAATCACTATTCTGAGCAATGATTTCGCGTTCTACGTAAGAAACAACAATACCGGATGACCGTCATGATCGAAAGTATCGTGCGAATTTACAGGTCTGAAAAGTCACGGATCTACTCGACTTCCTAGAACGCCCACGCAAATTAGAAAAGACGCAAACGGACGCTATGTAATGATAATTACATTATGCAACTTTGTTATCGTTTATTCCTCGTCTTAAAAAAATATCTAAGAATAGTTAAGGATTGAATATTTCTCTCTGAATATTTCATCACGGATAAATTATTGTAGAACGTGAAAATTATTGCCAAATAAGAGGAAACAGTTTTCCAAAGTAGAGTCAGATGTAGAACATCCTTGAATTCATCAAGTATTCATCAAGTTCCTGAAAAGATCTCTGTTTCATTATATAACATATTTGTAAACTGTAATTTTTACAACAAAATTTACAAACTCTGTAAAAACAAAAGCAGAATTGTTGGTAGAGAGAACCTATTTTGTCATTGTTTTTAACATTCCAAATATTCCAAAGAAATAATTACTTTCGTGGAATTTTTACACAAAAGTAAAATTTCTTTTAATAATTGCAAAAACAATTTATTATTAAGTCGATCCACCAAGAATTCAAATTTCCTTCCTTTCTTTTTTTTTTTTTTTTTTTTTCCAATCCCGAATTACCGGCGTGAGAGAAGAATTATCGGCGTGATTTAGTAACTGGTTTATCCAAATTCCTCCAGAAAAGCAACGGCGATATTTCGAAAATACATTAACGCGTATTATTTATGAACATCTGTATTAATACGAAGCCTATTCCCTACCGCGGTGTTTGCGTGCTCTCGAATCCTTGAATTGGAAATGAGCCTTAATATATTAGCACGAATAACATCGTCTGTGATAAATGTTACGCTATGTCGTCTACACCGTGTTGTCGTGGATAGGATGTTTTAATAATTTAGAGACCAGTCACGGACATCGGCGTTGCAATAACGATTACGTAACCGAAACGTCGTGTCGTTCGGCACACTCTGTATTTATTGACGTGGAGGCAATGCCGGAACGGTGATTACGGGCAGGGAACTTGTTAAAGATATAGAAGAGCGATATTTTGCCGATAGTTTAGTCCTGCGGGGGCCACTCGGGGTCTTCCAAGTCGCGGGCTCTTAATAGATCCTGCTCTTTCCACACGAACCCGGGGATCGCGAACCGCCTCGTAGGATTGTAAATCGCGAGGTCTTAAGTTAAAACTTTGAGAAATGGCAAATGCATGTACTTACGTACTATCTCGCGGTGCCTAACGAGTTGGCGATCGTTGGTAATAATCTGTTGTAGCAAATGACGTGTTGAAATCTCTTGATGGAGGGGGAAAGGGGGCTATCGATTTAATTTATCACTTATGGAATGTCCTCCGTTACCTTCCCCCTTTCAGAGTGCAGTTCCCTGAAAAGAATAAAATGGGAATTAGAATATAGAATTGTAATAAAAGAGAGAATTATAACGATTATTTTTTAAATGATATAGATTAACTTTTTATAAGCTGTCTTACGAGCTTTTAAGAGATCATCCCTTAAGAGTTTGGCAAAATTGAAAAACAATATTATTATTGAAATATTATTATAAAAAAATTTGATCACGTTCCCTCAAAAGAGAACATCCAGCAGTAATCGAAGTGTACAAGTCTTTGAAAGATCGGACAAGGGATAATAACAACGCGGTTGGTCTCAATTTTCTGGTATAAAATGTCCTCCGTTACCTTCCCCATTCAAGGGAAGAGTACAGTCCCCTGAAAAAAATAAAATGGGAATTAGAATAAAATAGAATTGTAATAAAAGAGAGAATTATAATATAAAATCATTTATTCTTGATATAGATAGATAATAAAATAACTTTTTATAAGCTGTCTTACGAGTTTTTAAGAGATCATCCCTTTGGCAAAATCGAAAAACAATATTATTATTGAAATATTCCTATAAAAAAATTTGATCACGTTCCCTCAAAAGAGAACATCCTATAAGAGAGAAGTTTAAACGGCCTAGCAGTAATCGAAGTGTACAAGTCTTTGAAAGATCGGACAGGGGGATAATAACAACGCGGTTGGTCTCAATTTTTCTGGGGATGGTGGTGGTATTAAAAACTCGTAACGCGGTTTAATAAACGATACGTGACCGGTTGCCACGGCACGGTAACGATCGTTCCGACCAAACGTAGTCGAAAAAACCGGGAATACAGAATAAGAGGAAGTCCGTATAGAGAGGAAGAAGAGGAATCAGCAGAGGAGGATTCGTAAGGGAGGAGGATCAACGTTGAAATGAAAGGGGAAAGAGAGGACGCGGGAGGAGGGAGAAGGAAGGTGGGGAGCATAAAGGAGAACAAGAAGCGCGGTGTGGTCGCGGTAGCGATCGACAGACCCGTCATTAAAAATCAGTTAACCCCGCAATTACCGTGCGAGTCCGAGTCCTATTAAGTGCGCGTAATCGGAAGGGACTTTTTTGGAATAATCGTTTGCAAGAAGCTCACGGGAGAAACGAGCTCGTACGATTCGCAATCAGATCTGCGACTATTAAGGGGGAAAGGAACGCTTTGTCCCGAGACAAGGCGAATGAGAATAATGGGACGGTGTTAAGGATTCTTTAGGGAGAGGACACTGCCTGTGTGAAGAAATACGTGCGATACCTCGTCTCGAATAGGAAATAAACACTCCTCCCGAGTTGAAGACTCTGGATAAAGGGTATTTAACTGCTCGGAATACGAATTTTTGGTAATTTCATATTAATTTGGCCGACGTTTAATATTAAATGATTTCAGGAAATTCAATACATAAATAGATATGCTTATTTCTTTCATCGTTTTCGCATTTACATTTAATTCCAAATGACTGAATTTCCTCCTTTAAATAAAAAAAAAAGAATAGGGAGCAACATTTGAAAATGAAAGAAATGAAAAATCTCCGTTTCACGACACAATATCGATTCGTCCCCGTTGAAACTGACCACCCAGTATATACGCAATAGTAAAAAGATGGCACGAGAAGGGGGATACGAATCGCCGGGCATCGATTTTTCGATTCAACAATTGGAAGCTCGAAGCGGACCGTTACACGGGGGAAGTTTTCATTTACCTTCTCTTAAGTGGCCACTTACGAGTCTATAACCCTTTCTTTACCTACGTTATTGCTTCGTTAAAGCATCATTTTCCTCTTCCCCTGATTTCCACCGTTGCGACTCCGACCGCCTCTCTCTCTCGATACTCACCCATTGCCCATTCCCGCAGAATTATTCCCGACTCCCAGAGTCCGTACTTAACTCTCCTACCATATAAGAGTTCCGGAAGAGCCGTTTGCTCTCGATATGTTGCTCACCCGTTCGGCCTGGTACCCGGCAGAAGTTCAGAGGAGAGAGAGCCGATCTCCGAGTAGTTACGGATAAGTTTGTCGGCGCTTAAGTGGCGCCGAATACGGTCCTGTAAGTACAACCTGCTCGTGGCAGGTCGCTGTTACACGCGCGTGTACGTGAGCGCATGCACGGCTTAAGCGCCGTCCAATGATTGCGGAGAGCTGGCTCGATACAGAAATGCTGGAAATTTTTCACCGAACTCCTCCAATTCGATCGATACTTTACTCGTGTAATTGGTGCACGCGAGACTCGCCGAAATTCTCCAAGGAATTCGAATGCATATAAATACAACTAGCGATGGGATCAAGTATATCGCAAGAGTCCAATTTTTTATCGGAATTGGAAGAAATATCCATTCTATTATGTTGATTGAATTTGAAAATATTGTAATTCTAATACATCTAATAAATGAATATTTATTATTTCGTAAAATAATATCTATCATTTTTCTCTTTCAAAATCTTATTTTTAAAAATTTTATATACATTTTTATGAACTTGAATGAAACTATAATTAATTAATAAATCAAATATTATTTTCGAATAATTTGTCGTAAAAATTCAATCGAAACGTATCTTTCCAATTCTCAATAATTTGATTCACATCAAACGAAATCTGAAACGAAAAAATTTACATTGAATTTGATCTCATCACACGATCTATATATATATGCAAAGATCATAAGATTAATCGTTCAAAGGGATACTTTGTCGTGCCCATTATACCCCTCGAAATCGGCGAAAAGTGGAGGCGACCCGGCTCGTGCCTTTCGTTGGATACGCTCTCGTCGGAATCTGGGAAGGTTGGAGGGGAGGAATTCGAGAACGAAGGCGAAACAAATAGTTACAAAACTGGTCTGGGACGGAAGACAAAGTATTTTGGCGAGGAGACGAACAAGCATACCAGTACGGTGGGGTTCGGGTGGTGGTGGTGGTTTTCGTTTTAAGCCCGTTGCCATTATCTCGAGGAAAAGGGACACGGGCAGAAAACCGGTCGTACAGAATCCCGCGATAATATTTGCGACACTCGGATCCTCGCGGCGGGGAAGGAGGAGGGCCCGATGGTCCCCCCCATAAGCTAAAGGATAGGCTAAAGGGAGGCCTAAAAAGCGAGTGATTTGGCCGGTGGGGCCCGGCTGATTAATGTGACCCACTATGCACGCCCGCTATATGGGCCGACCTGGCTCATTTGCATTTGCATCGCCACGGACCACCGTGTTCTCCGCTCTCGCGGACTTCTTTCGGAACGAACAAGCTCATGTCCAGAATCCTCCATTCAATCCTCCGCTACCATTTCAACTTCGCCTCAGATTTAACTCGGGATATCTGGAGGACGATTATCTATAAGTAAGGAAAAAGAAAAGAAATATATATATATATATCTCTTGATAAATGGTGATCGATTCGAATCTTAATTTTTACGGAGTGGAAAAATTGCAAAATCGAGAGAGAAGATATCTCGAACGAATGTCGATAAAGATTATGTTAAGTTTAATCTTGCGTTGAAATTTCGTCGTTATTTATACAGATAATACAGACAACAAGGAATTTTATAACTCGAGAGTTAGGATATATACCCCAGTGAGAAACGATTATTCGAATCAGAACTCCCTGATAAATCTTAAAAGTATCTACTTACCTCTTATGGTGCAGCAATTTAAATCACTTTACCTCGTGGTTTACCAGTCGTTAGAATCGTAATAGAACGACGATTTCGGAAGGTGTCGTCAATCGTTGGCGCGTGTAACCGCCGGCGATTCGCAACCGCGTGGGCGTTTATTGGCGACCTGTTTAACATAGTCGACGGTTAGTGGATTCAATGATCGTGTAATTGCCGGCAGGAAACCGGACAGTTGCTTGAACCGCGTTTTACTCGGAACTTGTCGCGGTTACGACGTGAGGCAAGAGTTTGGAAATGTTTTATAACGTATCTTTCTTATCTCTTTCTTATCCTCGAGCAACTCTCTTCCTCCAATGGAATTCTTTACGCGCGAAATAATTTTTAATCCACCAATATCCACGCTCATCTTCTCTCGTCTATTCCCCTATTAATTATTATTACAGATTCGTTACAAGAAATTTTATTTTTTTATTTATCCCCGTGAAAAAATGTAAAAAATAAAAAGAAGGGGACAATTAGATGTTTACAATCTCTTTATACCCATTTTCTTATATACCATTATATAAAATTACGATCGACGAGAAAATCAGAGAATTCTTTCACAAAGGACTATCTTCGCTGTGGAATCGCGCACACCCACGCAAGAGGGCACGCGCATGAATGCAGGTGCGTGACGATGGGTTAGCGAGGGTTAATGCGCCGGGTAATAATTAAAACGCCATTTCCCATAGAGAAAGGCGAGACGAGAGTTGATCATAAAGGCCTCTTCTTGCCGCGCCTCTATCTCTCTAACGGTGGTTCTAGCGAATAGGTCCTCCTTTCGTGGACCGCGATATTATATCACACGCATACCTGTTCCCTCCACGATGATATACATATAAAATATACGTATGCGCGTGGATTTTAATAAATTACTCCGTCGACAAATTTATGAATTCTCGTTGAACTACAGCGCAGTTTCACTTTTCAGGAATATCGAACAAGATTCGAATCGAATCGCGTTTCTTCCTTTCCTTCTTTTCTTCCTCCTTCTCTGGTTAAATGGCCAACCGTATATCCGGCTATATTTTATTATTTAGGCGAATCACGACCGCTGTTGGTGAAATAATAGCAGCTAGACAGAGGTGTCCTTGCGACGCTCCAAGGATGGCGGAGGCTCGAAAATTCGTCGAATATGTGTACACGTGTGTTCGCGTGTGGGTAAGTAGCGGTTGCATCTCGGCCACAAGAGCATACATTGTAACGAATTATCGCACGCCGAGCGGCATCGTAATTAAGAGTTACGCAACAGGTAATTGAGAAACCTGACACCTTTACAAAGTGTTACCTCGTCGACACGGTGGATCGTATCGTGGAGCTTCAATAATAATATGATTCCGCGATGATAGAACGCGGCTTTGGCGCGTCACGATTCATAGTCCTCGCGATTAGATTCCCTCTTCACTCTTGATAATGTTTATGAGTCTGTTGTAATTTTACAAGAGTTTTCTTTCCTTTTTCTTTCAATCAAATCAATTAAAATTCGTTAATTATTTCCAATTAATTCTAAAATTCAGGTCTCCTTCTTTTCTTTTTAACTTAACTCGTTAAATCGACACGCTTATTTACATATAAACGCGAAGAACAGAATATCGATAACAGATAAATTCTTTTATTAGAATGAGTAATTTGTAAAATCTACTTGCGAATAACAAGCGTGAAAATAAATTAATTCGGTTATATATTTAATATATCACTCGCTACAGAAATGAATCGAGACTAGCTTATAATTATTTTTAATTATTATAATTGCTTAATCCATATTGATTCCTAGATAGATAAGAGTAAGATAAAAAAGGGATATAAATATTATATCCTCGTAAAAGGAATTAAGCATAATGCACAACTCATTTAAAATCACTTCTTTATCTTCTCGAAATCAAAAGCCAAACTTTCCCAGGAACTCAATACAATTACTTCAACTTAATTATAGATCACACCTTCCTCGAAGTTATTATAATGCATGCATTTATTTCACATAGACGAAGAAGAAGAAGAAGAAAAAAATATCCTATCGTAATAATTCGAATCTAATAACTCGGCCGTCCTTCCTCCACCACGTCCAACCTCTAAAACCCATCAATCACGTTTGAAAAACCCGCGCTCGCGCGCACAGATCTACGCGCCGCGATCCATCTCAATTGGTATACAACGGCGGCGAGTGAAATATAATGTCAGCCGTTAATGAAAACGTGGAAGAAAAAAGGGTAACGCGACGTTAAACGACCCGGGGGATAATCCTCTGGACCTCTGGGTGGGTGATAAAGATGCCTCGATTCCACGGTCTAATTACCGACGATTATTCCATCGAGGCAACCAACGGTGGCCCCCCTCCCTCCCCTCCCCCCTCGACTCGCGTACACGCACGATGAAGAAGTAAGCATCGACTGTTAACCGTCTCGGGCAATTATTAATCGCGTCTCAGGCTAATGACGAGCGGCCCATACGTGGCGCGCGAAAGGGCCAAGCCGTATGCTAATGAAGAGGCGAGAGTAGCCCCGCGACTCTCCTTTATTTTTCGCGCGGATAATGTAACTTTGGCCGGCCGCGGCGAGTGATTAGCATCGGCTCTCTGACTCGCCTCGCGATGAGGCTATCCCTCAACAAGGCCACGCGGGATAGGTGCAGAGGGGAATATTCCTCAATGTCGCGGTAGCCGATGAAGACCTCACCCGGGGTAGCTGTGAGCCTTGACCGCGTGCTGCTCGCGCTTCATATATATATTTTCTTGGGAGGAGAGGATGAACGATGTCAAAATTCGAGAGAAAGTTGGAGAGGATGATGCGAGGGCACGCGTATAAAAGTTTATCAAGTTTGAAAGGGTTTCTGTTTCTTGTTTCTCCTTTTTTCTTTTTGGTAAGATAAGTGGTGATATAATTTATCGAGCGAATATATGGTGAAATTGATTGAATGACGAATGGAACAGGTTGGAACAAAGGAGGAGAGGATGCTCGATGAACGATGTCAAAATTCGAGAGGAAGTTGGAGAGGGTGTGAAAGGATGATGCGAAGGGTTTCTGTTTTTTGTTTCTCCTTTTTTCTTTTTGGTAAGATAAGGGATGGTATAATTTATCGAGCGAATATATGGTGAAATTGATTGAATGATGAATGACAGGTTGGAACAAAGGGAGGAGAGGATGCTCGATGAACGATTAAAATTCGAGAGGAAATTGGAGAGGGTGTGAAAGGATGATGCGAAGGGTTTCTGTTTTCTCCTTTTTTCTTTTTGGTAAGATAAGTGATGATTTATCGAGCGAATATATGGTGAAATCGATTGAATATTTTTATATTGTGCGTTGAATGGCAGGTTGGGACAAAGGATTTCAAAGATTTCTTGATTTTATAAGGAATACGCGTGGAAAATGAATCGTGCCGAATTGCGATTTATGCAGTTTTTTTTCCCATTTCGCGCAAACTTCATTTCATTATTAGAGATATGATATATTGGATAAAGCGTGGTTACAGCGACGTTTATTTATTATATCTGACAGACTTTCTACGTAAAAAAAAGTTATATTACAAGTTCGACAATTCCATCTTTACCACTCGCGTGATTGATATTTCTCCTCGCAGTTTCTAATTGCTTTATGTTCTTTTTTGATATAAAATTGTGATATAAAACAATTCTATGGAAACCTGAAACCGTAGGATTGATAACTCCATTAATTATTTCCTTCAATATACACTTGTTATAAAACTTTCTATCGCAAAAAGCTGACTTTCTATTATTATCTTAAACAAGTTGCACTATACGATTACTATACACGTCATTAATATTCCCTAACAGTTTATTACATCGATCTTTCTCATTTGTAATTTTGTTGAAAACAAGTTGACGCATAATTCTACAAATTTTACAATACACGCTCGAAATAAGAATCGAGTGAAAAACCGACGATCAATTTCCCTAAACAACTCGATTCAATCGAGTAGTAGGCATCATCGCGGTGAAAAGACGATACGTGCACGTATCGTAACTAATCGAACCAATTCACCGATTGACAATCGAGGAATCTATTAACCACACGAATTCCGACCGATGTATACACGTTAATTAATCATATCGGTCAACCGATTATCGTTCACACCAACACACGCGTTTGGATATACGCGCGTGAAATTGATTTAAGATCGACGCGGTTGTAAACAGTTATTTAAACGGAAAGAATATCGGGACTCTTCCGAACGTGCGAACGAACATCTCGTTACGGTGTTCCATAGTCTATCTGGATGGAAATGGAAAATGGCAATGCTATATGGTTATTGCACGACAGTTGCAACCACTGTCCCCCCGGCAAAAATGCCACCGCTAATCACAGACAGATCGTCCGATCGTCGGGGCCCTTTCGGCACCGTGGCAATAAAATCGGATATCGTAACGCGCCGCAACTCATCGGTGCATGCTCATTACCGGATCCGTGGAAGTAGCAGTAAAGTGTACGAAGTAATTCAAACGGGGCATGGACGACGTATCCGGCATCGACGTGTCGGCGTGTTATTTCAGAGGCGTCTCGTTTGCGTGGCGCACAATTTTACAAACCGTGAAATACGCACGGGGCGGGGACGGGGATTGGAAGAGTGTTAGGAAAAAAAGAAAAGAAAAGAGAAGAGAAGAAAAAAAGGAAGGAGCGAAGCGTAATTACGAATAAAAGTTTCAATTAGCTCTCTCGGGCTAAATGTGGTCATCACGGTTGCCGTGATTCATAGGCCATATAAACTGTGTGTGCATAGCCAGGGCGCGTATACAACGTCGGGATCGGCGAAGGATGATGATGATGATGCTTACCACTCTACCTTTCACTTTGTTTTCCCGAGATACCTCGGCTAAATATTAACCTCCGTGACAGAGATGCTTTTCCCGCGTGTGTCGTGCGTCCCGTGAATCGAATCATCGAATACAGCGTATGGAAAATTCATACGCTTTCCAACTCGAATGTACGGGGTGATTTGGAAATATAGGGAGAGACGAGGGGTTGATAAAATAAAAATATCATCAACGAGTATTCTAGAGTTCTTCTCCTTTTCCAAGTATCTTCGTTAGTAAATGGTTATCCGATTCTCTTGACTCAACGTGTTAGATCTTTGTTGTTGAGATTTTTTTTAAAATCTGTGCACAAGAAGGAAAATGAATTCAAGATCGATTCGAGGAATCCTTCGTATTTCCTTGCTTCTCGATTCAAGGCGTGCAATAAAATATTTTGAGGCACGAGTGGAAAATTGTTTTTAATCGTGCATAATTCGAATTTTTAGCGTGTAAACTCCTTGAAAACGTTGACACGTATTTCTAAATTACCCTGTATACATTCTCTCCCATAACTCCTTAATTCCGTCGTGTATTACATTGTAACGCAAACGACGGCAAATTAAACGAAGAGATACCGCTGTTAAACGTCCCACCGTTGACGCATCCCATAGTTTCTTCCCATTTTTCTCTCTTCCCTTCTTTTTTGTCTCTTTTATTACGTTTCAATCACCATACCACGTCGTTACAAACGATATTTTTATCGTGTTCGCAAGGAGTGCCGCCTATTCTACGCGAAAAAAATTGAAGCTAGGCGAAAAACATGAGAGTGGAACGATGCCAACGATTCTTTCCACTCTAAGATACTCGAGATGCTCGATCAAATAGTTACAACTTCCGCGCAAAGCTGTTATTATTATAACGTTATTCGATCTTCGCTCGAGTTTCAATCGAGGCTTCCACGATAATCACCCGTTCTGAAAATTTCTTGCGACGATGAAGCTCAAAGAAATCAGATAAACGATTATTTCGATCGGTCTTCTGGATCTCTGCTCGTCGATTGACAATTAATCGCATCGCTTTTCTCATTTTTTCTATGATATTTCAGAAGCATGCTTAATTTCCAAAAATAATTTGATCTTTAAAAAGAGTGTAAAAGCTTCTATGAAATAAAATTTGGAGATGCGATCGCAATATCCATAATCCCAAAATCCCAATCTCCATAAAATATCAATAAAATATTCTTCTCATTCGCAGAAATAGTCACGATCGTATCCATAAATGTAAAATATCTTTTTCTGTCAGAATTTCATCATCCAGATAATAAGATTACTTTGCGTAAATCACAAAATTGTCCATACTTCTTACGCAAACCCCCTCCGATGCATCGATCCTTGACCATGAAGAGAGCGAGCCTCTCCTAGAGATCCTCCACACACCAACAAGCTTCGATATTAGCTGGAATTCTTGGGAAATTCTATCTTCCGCGATGCCCACAACCGAGAGAGTATCGTCTCGTCTTCTCTAATCGGGACTTTACGAGCACCCTGTATTCCGGCATGCGTGCCTCGTGCGCGACCTCAGCCGACCTTAGCCGACCTCTCCCACATTACCTCGTCCACGCACCTCGGATAGATGCCACGACGGAGAAACTCCTTCTATCCAAGCGTGTATATGCACCGGGATTACCCCACGACGAGGACGACGACGACGACGTCCCTCCACACGTCCGCCAAATTAGCTCTCGCTCGTGTCTGTTTCCCGTCGATTCCTCTCCTATCCCCCGACCGTACGAGCGTACAAGTGGGTACATACTGTGTCTGGCGAGAGTTGAGTCGGTGAGTTCCTTTGAAAACGTGCCCCGAGGAGAAATTTTCGCGGGCACGAGATTACACCGGGGTTTCATCCGATATCCCCTGACTGACTGACTCGAGACGACGCATACTGCACGCATAGCGTAGAAACTCCTCCTCGGGAGGAATTCTTCCTGCTGAACCATCTTTAATTAAACTCCTGACACGATATAGCTCCGAGGGGATCCAGCTACGTGCACGAGACACGGGAACGATACCGGGGTGAAAGTAACGACGACGCACGAAACGGATTGATGATGTTGATTGATGGTGATAACGTTTGGCTATTTCTTTCTTTTTTTTATCGGTATGAGGACGATTCCGTTTCGTCCATTTTATTGAAATAAAAATGGAATTTGATTGGAGTTCAATCACGTGTCCAGAAAAATTATTTAGTTGTTTCGGTTGAAAGCTGTCTTGATCTTTTGCGAGTGAGTGAGAATTATAAACTGTTGAAGTTTTCAAAGGGATAGAGAAAGAATTTTTTAGCACGATCTAACGCCAACAAGAAATATGACACGCGTTACACGTCTTCATCTTCGTTCTTGCCAGAAGGTTTCCGTGCGGATCCGTGGAAATTTCGTTCGGTTTCTTTTCACAGTTTCGAGTTCAGTTAACCCGGGTTTCCTGTTTGTCTACGCTGGCCAGCCGAGAAAAAAAGGTGATATCTGCCGAAAAATCAAAAACTAGATTGCCGCGTTTGCCGTGGCGATTAGCGGCCGATCTCACTAAATGGCGAGACAAACGGCGAGGCCGGAGCCTTCTTCCTGAAAGCAGCAAAAATTCCTGGCGCGCGCGAGGGAAGAATTAGCGAGAGGGGAGGCCTCGATTCCCATGGAAATTCCATTGGCCGGTTGTCGTTACTCGCTCGTCTTAACGAAAGCAACCGGTGTTTGACTTGAAAATATTCCACCGGCCGTTTAATTGGCCGATAAAGTTAAGCTGCAAAACATGGCCGCTGTTAAACGTGGCCAACGGAGGATTTCGTGTCTGTAAAAATCCGTTCAACGTCAACGCGTCGATATTTTATCGTTGTATAATCTCCACGCCAGCTCAGGAGCCTTCAGAGCGCATAAATGACATCGACCTCGGGCTGACCCGGGTAATTGAAAGAGGTGGCCGCGAAGAGACTTGAGTAGTAACCACAAGCAGGCTTGGCCACTCGTACGTAGGTGCAGGTGCGCCTCTGCTCCATGTTTCCACGAGTGTGTACATGTTGTGATCACGAGTGTGTATACGTGCGCTTTTTTTACCCCGAATCGAAGAAATTTAACTGCATTTGTCGCATAGAACGGAGCCGAGAGAAGAAAGGGAAGGAAAAATAATAGGTCGAAAAAAATAGGGTAAGATACTTGAACGTTGCTAATTTTGGAAATCTCTGAGCCCTTTACTATTTTACAATTTTTTGATATAAATCCGTCTTATTTTATTAGTAGAGATGTACAGATGAGAATATAGGGAAAATATAGGGAACCCTATAATATTCCAAAGTTAAAACGTACTAAATCGAGACGTACTAACGATGACTAATTTTATTAATTAAAAAAACCTACTCTGGTTCTTCGCGTATTCCCTCGATATTAGAAACGTTTAAATTAATTATTCCAAATTAACATTTCTCTAATCGTTGTTCATTAGTAATATCTTCTTTACCTAAACTTGCACGGTTTTATGCGATACGAAACAATACCGATATAATATAATTTTCACGTAGAGAAAAATAAATTAACGACTCGGCCCTAATTGCACGTTCAGAATTTTACGGTTGATCCTGTCGTACATGTGATGTGGTAGACAATATTATACGAATACACGCATAACATACACCATGATGGGAAGAAGAAGGGAGAAGCGGTAATTACTTTGAGCGTGTACGATAAAAAATCAGGATAAAATGGTGCCTTTATTAATTACGTATTACTTAATCACAGAAAAAAAAAGAAGCGTAAAGAATGGAAGCGCATCCTGGTTAGATGAAAAAGAACCCTACTGACTAAAATCGCATGATCGCGAACTATGGCAATGCCGTGGCCCCGATCGTTCCGTACATTTTTGGCCAAACATTCACTTTTAGAAACAAGGATGGCCCCTTTCGCGTTGTACGTCTCGAGACGTTGCGTAACGCTTCGTGCGGACTTTTTTCTGCCCGCTTTTTTTTCGTCCGCCTGTCAAGTGTCGAAACTTTTGCCCCGAATTAACTACGATTGTATACACGCGGATTCGCGGCTGTGTCGCGATGCACAATACGACTCGAACGACTGCTTCATTATGTAAAGAGAGGAGGGGGGAAAAAAAAAAAAAAGAAGAAAAAGAAGAAGAAGGAAAAAAAGGAGAGAAGCATAACGCAACGTCGTGTATTCAAATTGTTTACACAGTAAACATAACCTAGCGGACTACCAGCGTAACCGAGGAACGTTGTGAAACTAACCTATCTAAAGTATTGGTCGTTCTTTTATCCCATCGCGAGGTATCTTTTAATAATTGCAAGAAAAATAGACTTTTATTCCGTCCATATTAACGCTCTCTATTAATCTTTCTATAAAATCTTTAATCGTTCTAACGATTTTATCGTAACAAATAATTGTGAATAAATCGGTGTCGATCCGATAATTATAATCAGCCGACCTTGGTAAAAATCCTTCGACTGGCTAGGTAATAAAACGCGTTTCGAGGACGAATATTTTGATACGTTTATTTCTGTCATTACTTGACAGGGAAAGGATCCTCGCGAATGAATTTACACGACGGTGGAGGGCGTTGATTATCCCGTGAGTAAGAGTTAACACATGGCAGATTTCGATAATTTTTAAAATTCGCGTCATCCTTAATGTACTCTATCGATCAACCATGGTCATCCATATCCCGTTTCTCATATTACCTTCTGTTTACTCGTATCTTATGCCATTCGCGCGACAGCAATTTTTCTTTTCTTTCCTCAAGGATTTTCAACACACGGGCATTCGAGCGTGCGTGTATCATCGAGAATGTTAATCCCGAAGAAATCGATAATTACGAAATGGATAAAAATATCAAATTTCGTTGAATCGTAATAAACAACACGTTACGTGATTAGGTTACTCGAAAGTTGTGCGTGAATTATTAGAATTATTAGAGTTGTTAGATTTATTAGAAAGGGTCTTAATGGAAAGGACAGAATACACGAGCACTAATGTTCGTGGAAAGAAATTGAGATGAAAACAGGTTTCAAAAGACATTATCGAATTGCATCGAGGGTGTCGGAAACAAGAAAGTGACTTGCGAATTTGATTAAATAAAATTGATGCATTCGCTCATTTAGAGGAGTAATTTCGCAATAATCATTGGCGACTCTCGACTTTGATGCATTAATTTCTCGGGAAAAATCGACGTAATAGCATTGGAAAGCATTGTCAAGATTAATATATACTAGAATTAGAATATCACCAAAGTGGGACATGTATGTATATATATAAAATCTTTTTATATATATCTTGGAATCTTGGAAATCTTGGAAAAAATCTTTTTTTATTATATAATAAAAAAATTTAACAAACATTTGCCAAATTTTGTCATTATATAAAAGATACTCGACCAACCTTTCAAAAACTTCTCGAGATATTCTAAATTTAAAATCAATGTTAATAATATTCCGTTGAATACTTAAAATTCTATGATTCGATTAAATCAAGTTATATTTTATACGAGATACGAAACTCATAACATACACCGAGACATTGCACATATTTTTTTTCTTTTTCATCTTTAAAAAAAACGAGATAATATCTTAATATTAAGTAATCTACGGCAACGGTTACACGAATAGAAGATTACACTTGAGTTTCTTTCAGATCCATTACCAAATCACGACGAATTAACTTCAGAAGAACTACTACTATCTAAAATGACGAGTTTAAAATTTTTTTATATTTGCAATTACTAAAAATGTGCACAAATATTCTTACATAATTAATATTAAATTATACATGTGCGTATCTAATTATTTTCATTATAACACATTAATCATAATTATCTACTACTATCTAGACATAATAATTTAGACATATTTACTCAGATCAGCAGCAATTCTTCTACCGTTAATCCTTCGTTTATAAAAGTAATTGTAAATTGATTAAAATTTCTAAAGTTTCGATTTAAAAATTAAGAATAAATAATTACAATAAATGATAATGATATGCTAACAAGATACATTAGAACATTGATAAACAGATGAAATAAAATTTATAAAATATCGATAAATATGCAAATATGCAAATTCCAAATCGTATAACTTATAGCAAGTTTTAAAAAAAGAAATGAGTAAAAAGTCAGTTGTCCAATTATAATTATCAAACGTCAATGAAATAAATATGTTGTATTATATTCCAACCATTATTAAAAAAAAAAAAGAAAAAACAAAAAAGAAACTACCAAAAAAAGAGAACAACAATTTACAACAACAAATCAAAAAAACAGCGCGAGACATTTTGGAGACATAACCTCACTTACGCACGATTGTGTGCTCTCGAAACACAGCGTCGTAGTTGAAAGTGTTGTTGTATACGGTTGTTGGTAAAAAGTAAAAGTAAAGAAATTCCACGGGCTCGTCCGGGATTTGAACCCGGGACCTCTCGCACCCGAAGCGAAAATCATACCCCTAGACCAACGAGCCGGATATTATTTTTTGTTAAACGAGTAGAAAAACGCCAATTAACGCGTACAATAATCTTTATCTCGATCGACTGAATTATAATAATTTATTACACGCACGCATTCTTCGCGCTTGACACGTGTAAAACAAGCGATCAAACGCGTGGATAAACCCCTATATTTTCGAGAATATATATATCATCGAATCATTAAGAGAGGCGGGAAAAAAAGATGATCGAATTATGGGGAAAAAAATAATCGATACGCACATTCTTGCGACTCGTTTCCCTAATTGATTGCCACCAGACTCGTCTCTCGTTTTTGCTACGACTATCGAGAATTCCATCATCACCATGAGAAGAAACACGATTGTCCAACGGATGATGGAAAAAGCGTTAATTAGCTCGTTTGAATGGGGGCCGGGGAATGCGGTTTTCTCAGAGTTGGTGCACGTGGCGCCACCTGTGGTACAAACGTTGCATTCGCGATTAGCATTGCGTGCCGCCTCGGCGTCCCCGCAATTGCCCTGCCAGCAAGAAGATAATCCCTCCGCGTTTCGATCTCTCGCAACAAAGTAGAGGAAAGGTCAGAAACTGCGTGATTGCTTTTCATCGCTGCAACGTAATTATGGTCGCGTCAAAGTCGACGAGGTAGAAACTTGTTGCGTTTCTAGACGCGAGAGAGACGCCATGAACCGCGTCCGCTTAATTCTCATCTCGATGTACACCCCTTCTACCGGAAGTAGATGTTCTCCACGAGGAAATATAAACTGTAGCTTTAATTTTTTTTTTCATATTCAGGATTACAATCTCATTCTCTTGTTATAGTTGAGTTTTAAAAGCGTTCGTTCTTCAGGTTCAACCAAAATTTATTTTTCCCTTTCTTTATAGAAAAAAATTTTATTCGAGATAAATAATCCGAAATAAATAATAATTTAATTTATCGTTGCATCGATATTTTAACGATTATTATAGATCATTCGTAAAGAGGAATAATTTTATCGTGAAAAAGTAAGAGGCTTGTTAATTTATCCTTTCCTACGAAATATAATAGATTTTTTTGCATAAACCTACGTCTGCGATAACGATGATGCAATCGTTTGACAAATAACGGAAAGATATCGCGATTTTCTAGATAAATGTAAGGAACGATCTGAATTTCCAAGCAAATATTTAAAAAAAAGAAAGTAATACGTACATATACATCTCCTGCAGATATATTATTCTTAGAATTAATCATAAATATAGAGTGAAATAAATAATGTTTTTGCTTCATTTCAGCTGGTAATATTTTGCGCTTATAAATGTTAAAAAAAAATGCAATTAAAATATAAAAATATTTACAGGAAATCTCGAGGATTATTCGTTATTTACAAAATTTTCGCCAACGTATATCATGTTTGATATTCATAAAGAATTAAAATTAAAGATTCGTGACGAATTTCTTTTAATTTCGTTTAAATATAATTATTAATCATAAAAGAACAAATATTAAAATTTCTTTTAATTTTCATCTCTTTCACGAAATATTGCCCACACCGACTTGCTTCTAGTTAAACATTATTTATTTACAGAAAAAGTGATTTTACGAGTGTACCAGATAGTTAAATACTCCGATAGTTAATATTAAATTTTACGATATTTACAAACGTTTTTTTTTTTCAAAAGAAAGAAAAAAAGAGGGGGAACAAAAACGATTGCAACGTGAAAAGTGATACGAAATATATTAATATCGTGGAGAAAGACGCCTCCGAGGGATCGTTCTAATTATCATCTTGATAACACGCAATTAGTTAACTACGTTGCTACTACCTAGCATGTGCAACGTGGATAGAAGATGATAATCACCAGAAGAAACTAAACCACGACACTGACCTACGAGAATCCCGGTGAAAACCAAGTAAATTTTCGAAACGTGTTTTTGTCCTTTGTCCCGGGATCGTTGCGCAATCGAGCGGCATTTCGTGAAATTAAAACATGGAAGAAATGAAAGGCGGCGATGAGGAATGCGCGGATACCAAAGCATCTTTCATATATCACCAACACAGAAACCCCAAAGGTGTTATCGATCATTAAGATCTCTATGATCTACGAGCAGCCGTGGTTGTATCTTCAAGGACACGTGCAAAGAGAATCGTGTTACTCGGCACAAGTACAGGGTATTTCTTTTAAACTAATTTTAGCGACGAGCAACGCTATGAGTAATTGTGAATCGGTATCCCTCGGTATCTCGAGCGTGTTAAAAAAGGAAGAGAGAGAAGAGGAAGAGGGAGAAAGACAAAAAAAAAAAGAAAGGAACTTTAGTGTGGGCAATATAAAGATGCAAGGTTAATCCGCAATTAAGCTCGTTTCTTTTCCCCTCCTCTAAAAATGTTACATTCGAAGATAGTTTATGACAGCGTTTCCGCTATACCTTGTATTTCTTTCTTCACGTCGCCTCTCTTTCTTTTCTTTTCTTTTTTTTTTCTTTTCTTTGCCGCCAATCTCGAAAAATAAATAAAAATGGTTTGCCAACGAACAAAAAAAAAAAAGAAAGAAAAAAAACATGGAACGTGATTTTAATTCAATCTCGACACGATTCGATTCTTGCATAATCGATTATTAAAATCTTCCTCGATGTTTGAAAAAAAAAAAAAAAAAGAAACGAAAGAATGAAAATGGAAGTATATCGAAGCATGAAATTAAATGAAATTAATATTAAAAATAAAATAATAAAAATAATAATAGTAATAAATATTCGATAATAACGTCATTAACATTCATGACCCCTATTATCATACAAGCAACCTGTAATTATACATTCAATCAAAAGCAAATCGTACAAATATAAATAAAAGTTCGACTCAACTTCAACAGAACTTCAAATAAAAATACTCTCGGACAAAAGAAATTTCTAATTTAAGAAATTTTATCTCTATTTTATCATACTCGTTTGTACCAAGACAGTTTCAAGATAAGAATCTCGAGAAGAAAATCGTGCGAGGAAATTGCGATGAATTGGACAGGAATTAATGATACTCGAAACGTTTCACAAAAATTCAATTCATCGACAAAATAATATCGAACGAAATCGAAGACTATTTGACGCGAAAGGGAGGGAAAAGGTGTCGGGAACCGCGAGGATCGTTATCAATACCGTCAGCTCCGGTGTGCAAAGCCGTGTATACGTCGCAGGTCCAGCGGGGGCTCCTCGAGAGGGTAGGAGGTCCGTGCAAAGGAGGAGAAAGAGAGGCGAGGAGAGGGATAGAGCGGTGAAGCCCCTCCCTTGTACCCCCTCCCCGTGGACCGAGTGGATCCCTCCGATCGTCCAGCAGGACCCCCCACCAAAGGTACGAGAGGACCCGCGGCCCACCTGTGCCGCGGATGGACCCTGCACGCTTCTCCGCTGATCCGACGCACAGTGTGCCCATAAGGCCCATTCGATGTATACTTACGAGAGCGCACGAGCCTAGCCAGCGAGCGAGCGAGCGAACGAACGAACGAACGAACGAACGAACGGAGCGGCCGACCGATCGAGCGAACGAAGTGGGACCGCAGAAAATAATTGGAGGTGGGGGCTGATTCAAGAATCGACGTGGACACCCTCGCCTTCCAAAGTCATTCACCTAACGGTCATCGCCGCGTCAAGAATCTTCTTCTTCTTCTTCTTCTTCTTCTTCTTCCACTTCTTCTTCTTCCTCTTCTCTTCTCGCCACCTCTTCTTCCGTCATCCGGTTGGACCCAATGGTGATACCTCGACGAGGTGGTCCTACGATGGTGAATCGGGAACACGACGTTCGTACGATACGTCGGGAATAGTGGACTCGGTTTTCGGCGGAATTGCAAAGGATCCGAGGTGACGTTTTTTTGGACAGCAACAACAAACTCGTCAATCGTGAACAACGTGAACAATTGTTCTCAATTGTGATCCCGTTTATTTGAATTTGTGTGATCGGATTGAAATATTGTTTTATTTCTTTTTTTTTATTTTTTATTATTATTTGTTTTTGTTTTGGTGCTGTTCACCAGACACGGAGAGTGAACTCTTTGGAAAATTTCCATGGAACTTGTGCTTCACATCCGACGCTTCAAGTGACTCCGTTCGATCAGTGATCGTTGGTGATTCTGTTCGTAACTGTTCCTAATATGTTGTGATGACAAAGTGTCGGATGCTGTATCTTATTTGAGGATCGTCCGTTTTCATGAATCTCGCGCAGTGTTAATCCCGTCCAAGGTATGTGATCATGTCATGTCATGCCCGAGATCGGTTCAAACTTGGAACGAACGATTCCCCAATCTGACAACTGGCAATTACACAGTTTCCTCATCGCGGTTTCAATTCGAATGGCATCAACGCTGTTAATAACAACATAGGATCGGACATTTTCGTCTCTCGTATCCTCTTCCACCACGTTGTTTCGCGGAATCATCGTCACGTTTAGAAACGAAACGGTACGCCTACGAGTCGAGCAGAAGAACCGAAGGACAGAGGAGGTGCGTTTCGTAATTCGAGCGCGTGCTTGTTGTCGGTTTCATTTTCTTTGTCTTTGATCGCGACACGCGAAAAAAATCGCACGATTTCGACGATATCTTCTAGTTTGTTCACTATGTGTCCAACTACGGAGGAATATCCATTGAAAAACTCATTCCTGGCAAATCGATATAAAATTATTACAACTTTAACTATGCAGTTATCTGGTTAAAGAAAACATTTCCTTCTAATTCTTCTATGAAAACAAATTCAAAGTTTCGAGTTATTGTTTCTCCGGATATTTAAAAATCTTGTTGTATCTTGCAACTTTTCTTCTGTTAATTTTATAACATTTCCTTCAATCATCACGTGAAAATCGATAAGAATGGACGTATCGAGTTTTTCCTGCATTTTCCATATCGTTCGTTTTATTAATTTTCTCGACAAAATATCGTATCCAAAATATAATATAATACCGGTTTCACATATTTTTGCAGTTACTTTTTACATTCCTCCATAGTTAGTCAATGCAAGGATATCAAGTGACATGATAAGGCCGAGTCCACGTCCGAACGCCTTCAGGCATTGTGATTAGGCTAATTATTCGATTCATTAGACACTCCGCAACAAGATTATATCGCTTCAACATTTTAACGATCGAATACATATCCCCCTTGTTGTGCCCGTCGTTAAAGTTGAAATTAGAGTGAAACGAAATTGTGACATGTGTCATTTGGAAATATTTCATAACGAGGCTCGCATTACGAGGCAGGACGAAACCGCGATGGAGAGATCCAGCAGAGGTGATACTACGAGGTGCACTGCTGTGTTACGCGCGTTGCGTCGCGCGTTTCTGCCACCAGCATATTATTTGACAACGATACAATAGAGCGATGCACGGTGCATTGCGCGATAGTTTGATAGAAATCTGAATGAACCGAGTATCGAAGAGCGATGGAAATAATAGCATCGGAAACAGACGGTCCATGTTGGATCGCGCGAAGGCCGATCGCCGGAGCACGCGTTGCGGAACGCCGTGTTTCGTTTCGAAACACACCGGAAGTCGCTCTCTGCAAAACTGGATCGCGCCGCTTTTCGAAGATGAGAAGATGAGAAATAATATGCCGCTCTCATCCCAAATACTTTCCTCTCGAAAAGATCGTATTCGATTCGTAAAAAGAGGAATATTTTTCCTTTCGTTTCGTACAATCGTGGATGAGATTCAACGTCTCGTTCATTCGATTCGTCGGTACTCGAAAAACGTGGGCAAAAAATGCGAGCGACAATGACCGTCACTTTTTATTTTATTACTTTTTATTTCATTAATGGCCCTTCGATAATTGCAGCGGCAAAAGCAGTAAAAAAGTGACCTGACCTACCCTCACTGATCCGTTCGGTAAACTTGCACAGCTAGCTTTACTGCTTTAAGGACGAGCCGTTTTTCGCCAATAAAAATAACGGTTTCAAGGAACCTTTCCTCTCCTTTTTTTTTCTTCTTCTTCTTTTTTTTACAAGCCCGAAGGTGAGGCTTAAAAATGAAACATAAGGGACGCAAGTTTAAAGGGAAGAGGACCCGTAGCGTTGGGGTGTACCGTCGTATACAGGGGGCGATTGTCGGTGCGTCATTTCGGTCGTAGAGCGTAATAAATAGTGCAGAATCGGCGAGTTCTCGAGAACGGAACTAAACTCCATTTGCCAGGAGGCATGCGTCGTGGGAAAAAGGAAAATTCTTCTACCGTTCCGTGTCGCTCGGACGACGTGCCGCGACGAAAGTAACGAGGCGTCGGTCATTTAAAATAGTTCCGCTAAAACAACCGTGCGACGACTTTCACGCGCATGTAAATGAAGAAAAAATCCACCGATTCCTAAGAAACCACAACGACGTCGATTGGACGTCGTTTTACGGTGTCGTCGTTTAATTAATGCGCGGAGCGGCGTGGATAGTGACTGGCCGCTTTTAGCAAAATCCTCGCTCCATTGTGTGTACGTGTGTACGCGCGTAACGTCTGCGGCATAAGAGCGCATAAGAAGCGGAAGAGCAGAGCGTGGTAGGTGGTTTTTATCGAGAAGGTCAGCTCTAGAAAGGAGGACAATCACCGGCCGAGAACTAAGCGCTTGGATTGATCCCTTTGAATCGATTTCAACTCGCGTCGCACTCCTTCTCGTTCGAGAGAGGCTGTGTGGTGTCTTTCCGTGGAATCGAGCGATGATCGCCGCCACTATATTGGCGGGAGAGCAGCCGATCGCGCTGAAAGTTACGAGCCGCGCCAACGTTCGTTACGATTCTCACGGCTTCGATCGGCGCACAACAATCGCTCTCGCCCCAAACGGATCTCGTGACGATCCCCCACTCTCCCTCACCCCCTCCTCCTTCCTCCCCCATCATCCTGACGACGAGCGCGTTTCCAATACTCTTTTCTTTGCGAGAGAGATGATCGAATGCGGGAAACATTCGGGATACGATCCAATTCCTTGCCGAACCCGTTGTGCACACGTAACAACTTTTGAACAAGAGGTTTCAGAAACTTTCTCTCCCCTTGCAATTCGCTTTTCTCCGTATTATCAATCTTCCAGCGAATCTCTTATTTGAAATAATTATCGCTCGTGCATTCGTCAGATGCACAACAGGGTACATACACAGGCAATTTCGTTAAGTAATTTCTCGAACAGGATCTATCGGCGGCGAATAGCATCGGCGGGTTTAATTAATCAACAATTTTATTGTAGCAGCGGATAGGTCGTAATTAAAAGTCATTTGTTGGAACATTAAATCATCTATCATTTCTTTTCCAGTCGTGTATATTATTCTGTTAAAGACTCGACAAGAACGGCCGCGTATCACCGCGCTCAGGCCGTATCCGTTGCGACACACGACTCGGTAACAATATGGCTTAAACGTTGCAACCTCGCATCGAAACGTGAAACGTTCGAGTATGCAGGCACCCTCTGAATAGCTCACCGGATGCACACCTGCAATCAGTGCAGGTTGCGAGAGCTCGGGCGCATCGTCAAGTGTTAGCTCGACTCGGGAATCGAGACAATCATTTATTAATTAGTGGCGCAAAACAATCATTCCGCCGAGCCCAATAAGATGGAGCGGAGATACCCTTTTTAAAATATCAACCAAGCCTGGAGGGGCTGCATTCGAGCGATAATATCTTATCGTTTAAACTCTATTAACTCCGAAATTTCACTTGTTCCAACAAGAATAACCAAAAAAAAAAAATCGAAAAGAATCTCTCTTATTAATTAAACAAATTTATGATAAAATATAACGAGAACGTCATTCGTGAGTTGACTCTTGATATTTTAATTGTCTTGCCGTTCGTTCTATCCTATTTATAAATACGTATAATTTTTCTTTTTTTATCTTTTTTCGCGCCAAGGAACCAACTTGCTACAATTTCTTCCCCATTTCAAAAATATCTTTTTCAATTCGAGAGATGTTCCGGCCAAACAACTCGAATAACTTATCGCATCTTTCTCCAGTGTGTCCAGTTTCGCAGTGGTTGATCTCGCGGGTGCAACAGTCGAGTGCAATCGTCGAGGTCCACCAGGCAAACCGCGACGATTGCCTCACGTGGACAGGCCAGTTTTTCCTCGCGATTCGAAAATGTTCTGTAGCAATACCGTTACCACGAATCCAAGCGAAAAGATCCAACTAGAAAACGATCGCACTTGCGTCCTCATGCGGCCTCGTTCATCCGATAAATTTCGCGACGAACAAGCGCTTCGTCGAAAGCGCTTCGTGCCTCCTCCGGAAAGGAAAGGAAAGGAAAGGGAAGGGAAGGAGGAGGAGAGGAATCCCGGGCTCTTAGGCTGAACGAGAAAAGAATCGAACGCGGAATTAAAAGTATGCGTAGGCACGTCGAGGCGTCGAGCGTCCGCGAATGAGAAGTGTCAACGACTGTGTAGGTCAGGAAAGAGAGACTCCGTTGATCAAACAATCGATGTCTCTTCCATTAGCTGAGATTTACTTTCCCATTTAGCGACAGTCTGTCATGTATGAAAGTCGCCGCGGGAGACATGCCGCGAAGAACCTTCGGGCTACGTATGTGGGTCACTACTATTGTCCTATATTCCATTCCTCTTCGACTCCCTCCTCGTAATTCGCTCTATGCACACACGCTCTTAAAAAAAAAAAAGAAAGATGAGAGAGAGAAAAAGAAAGAAAAAGAGAAAAGGAAGAGCGTATCGACTCGACGAAAATGTGACGAATGGATGTGCACGAAAATCGTTAAAAAAAATAAAACGTCGCCTAAAGTGTTATGCAAATGCCTTGACGATTTACGAGCTAGAAAAAGATAGGGGGATAAAAGCGACGAGGTGTGAAAACGAGACCGCGGCGGGGCCTCATTCTGTTTTCTGGACGAGCGGCCAAAGAAGGCGAAAGGAATTGGCTTAGACAGAGAGAGAGAGAGAGAGAGAGAAAGAGAAGAGGGGGGGATCGCAAATGATAATAAAGAACGACGGAGAGGAGAGGGGAAGAGGAGGAGGGGAGGGGAAAAAAGCAAGTGCACGAGGGTTTTCCGCTCGTTGAACGTAACACGCACCGCTTTGCCACGATCCAGCGATTCGCGCTAAAACCGTCGAATTACGCAACGAGCTTCTTCTCTTTCCCAATCGGTGCGATCGGTTGTGGGCGCACGATAAGGCTCGCATTGTGATTTTGTCGAACGTTTGAAATATGTACGCGAGCGAGTTACGCGAGCGGGGACATCGATTTTTCTCTTCCCCTCCCCCCTCGTGGATTTCGTCATTTACCGTAACGGAAGCCAGTAATCGTTCGAAGAATTGCGAATCCTTCCATTTCGATTTCCAATTTTTCTTTTTTTCTTCTTCTTCTTTTATTATAACGGGATGAATTCAGGAAAGAAGATTATCTTTTGTGTTGCAGATGAATCAACAGTGCAAGGTGTGCGGCGAACCCGCGGCAGGCTTCCACTTTGGCGCGTTCACCTGCGAGGGCTGCAAGGTGAGTCTTCTTTTCTATGGATCCATTCGACGATACGATACGATACGATACGGGTTTCTTGGAAATTTAAACGGTCGAGATAGCGATCGAAGTGTTGGAAACGATATTTCGTGTCGACACGGGGATAATTGAAAGGTCAAACATCGACTGGTAATTCGGATTCCAAGTTTTTTAGTTTCGATGGGTTTCTTTCTCCTCGATGGAGAAAAATTCTGCGTAAGAGAGATCGTGAATGAAAAACGGAATGGAACGTTAAAAATTTTCCAACTGATATTCTCTTTCTCTTTCTCTCTTTCTTCCCCTCCTTCTTTTTCTGCACGTTCTGTTCACGGCGATCTTTTCCGCAGTTTCGCAAAGCTGAGAAACGGTGATCGCTTTCACGAGCCGCCTCGTGGCCGAGGTTAAACGTTTGACTAGGCATGCGTGTCAACGGGGGCCCCCCCGAAAGTAACAGCGACCATGTTTGGCGAACCGATGAACGGTCGCCTGTGTAAAAGGAGAGCCGAATTTCTAACGCTCCAAGGGAGGAACAGCGATCGAGTTGATTTCTCCTGTTTAAAATGATCCACGCGGTATCAACTTGGACGTTCACGAATATTTCCTAGAATAATTACAACAAAATTAGAATGAATCATTGCGTTAATCGTATTAATATTTTTGAATTTTTATTATTAGAATTATCGTGTGTTACAATAATAACAAGAAAGCATGCGAATTTCAGAGTACATTTCTATGTACAATTTTCAAATAGGATGTCTGAAAATCACATTTAAAAAAATGACTCGAAAAAAGAATAATTTAAAGCGACTTTCGATCGATTCAATCGGTTCAATTGATCCAACAACTTTTTACTTCGTTCCCTGTTAAAAAGATCCAAAAATCGAGAAACGGATACGGATTGAATATCCTTGAAAGAAAAATGAATAACCGCCGCGAGTCGAGCGTAAAAGCAAACGTTGGCAGGAGAGTAGGGAAGGTGGAGGGGAGGGCTGACATGCTACGATGGGCCTGAAAACGAAAATAACGAAACGAAACAATGTCGAGATGACGTAATCGTGAACTAGGGCGGAAACAATTGTGGCAGACAAGTGCGAAGCGCCGGAAGCACCGCCTCGAACCCGCTCCGTGATCCGAACGAATTGACGAAACGCGCGTGCACGTGCTCGAACCAGAAACAATGTCTACTACGCCTGTTGGCATAGATCTGTCCCACGATCGAGATATATCTCCGTCCACGGTGAAAACTCGAAGAGCGCGCGCGACGGTCCTTGGCGGCGTTCTACAACGAGATCGATCGATATAGTCGACTAACGAGCAGCGTGATTCGCGGTTATATCGGGTCGCGCTAATGAAAAAGAAAAAGAGGAAAAAAGGGAACAGAAAACAGGTGAAAACCGGCACAATGCTTCATTATCGTCGAAACGATATTGAGAACGAATTTCTGCCGCCTCTACTTCTTCTTCTTCTTCTCTTCTTTTTTTCCAGAGCGTGAGTCAGAGATATCCACGTTTCGTTAGGCCACGAAAGTTCAGGCCGTGTGGCGTAATTAGCCGGTCTATTTATCGGGCGGTTTTCGAAAGGAAACCGTAGGTAGCACGATCCAACAACTGTGCAAGGTTTTGACGATGAAAAGACGCTTTGCGGCGACTTTGATGTGGTGTCCGTTTGCATAACGCGAGGAACGAGGGGGGGGGCGTAATAACGGTAGCATTTTCTCGATTGTGTCATCTCTCTTCTGAAACATAGCGTATATTCTCCCGTGGATCGGGTCCCCTTGTTTCCTTGCCAACCTTAGAATTAACCTTAGACAACATTACACGACGATATTACAACCCGGGACGTGGAGTGAATTTTCCGTCCAAGAAAACGCCATCTAAAATGCACAGATATACGCTTTGAGATAATGTAATTTAAAACAACGAATTAAAAGAAACGTATCGATCAATGCGAAGATTATTACCTTCGAATCTGTCATGAATTCGCTATTAAATTATACGATAAAATTCATATATTCTAATCCTATGATCCTATCCGATAAATAAAAGTGGAATACGGGACGTGGGTCTCGGCGAAGCGCGCATCGGGACCACTGGGGCGCAGGAAGAGCTCGTTTTCAGGACAAACGAACCAGAAACGATTAATAATATAGCGTGCGTACGGGCAGAAAAAGCGAAAGTGCACATCGCGTACGCACTATGTTGCCTGTGTGTCTCTTTAAACACCGATCATTAACTTCGAAGGACGAAATTTCTTATCGGGTTACGCAGGAAATCGTAGGTGTTTCAGGGCGCGTATACACCGAGCCCCGTTTTTTAAACGTACAATACGTTCGTACGTTTGATTCGATATCTAGGAACGAGGTCTTAAATCGCGCCGGGTTTCGTAAGACGTATACTTTACCATAAGGTCTTTCATTCGTTATTTTTCGTTCGAAACACATTGGAATGTAATGGATCGGAACACGAGAGGTGTTTTTCGAGAGGTGTGTGTCGGAGAGCGCGTTGGAGAATCAGAAAAGAGAAGAAGAAAAAGGGGGCCGACGCGGAAAGGCAACGGTGTCGGAATCGTGAAATTGCACCATTTGGGCAATTAGCGCGAGCACAGTAGGCCGCACGCGCCCACACCGACTCGCTTCCCGCTGCACAACATGAATGAGACAACGAGAGAACTCGCTGTTATAACAACCGTCTAACAACTTTGCCATACTCATTACATAGCGAGCACAATGCACGTTGCGGTAGCGACGATAGATCTCACAACCAATCTTTGACCTCTGAATTTGCATTTAAAGAGCATTCTAGATTTTGTTCCCCTTTGTAATCCTCAGCTGAAGCTTGATTCCTTTTACCGCCGACGTAATTAACGCGAATGAAAAAAGAAAAAAAAAAAATTATCATACCTGCGCCGATTCATTATCGCATTAATAACGAAACGTATTCCTTCTTCTATGTTTCAGTCCTTTTTCGGCCGATCCTACAATAATCTGAGCAGTATCTCCGAGTGTAAGAACGGCGGGGAGTGCGTCATCAATAAAAAGAATCGAACAGCGTGCAAGGCCTGCCGTCTGAGGAAATGCCTACTCGTCGGCATGTCGAAATCGGGCTCGCGATACGGGCGTAGATCGAACTGGTTCAAAATTCACTGTCTACTTCAGGAACAGCAGCAGCAACAACAGCAACAGCAACAACACTACCAACAGACCCTGTCCAACCAACCGCTCACGCCGCAACGGAAACCAATGAGCCCTCCGATAGGCCTCCACCCGGGTCAACGAAAGGACGACGTGCTGATGCTCGGCCTGGACGACTACAAGAACTCCACCTCCCCCAGCATTAGCTCCCCCGAATCGCACAACAGCGACAGCTCCGTGGAAATATCCGAGAGAAGAGCGGCCTTCTCGGGCCATCCAGGCTTCAGACCTCTCCACTCGCAGCTGCAACCCTCGGTCGCCGATCTTTCGGCGCTCAGCAAAGAGATGATGAGTTTACCCCTCGGTTTCCACCTCGGTGGGATGTCCCTGATTCCACCCGCCTTCCTGCCACCGCCAAGCCTCACCATGTTCTCCCCCTATCATTTGTACGCCACGTCCCACGGAGCTTCCCATCCCTTGGTACCCAACCATTCTTCCAACCTGCTTCGACACTCGCCAGTGATCGAGGACACGAGCAGTACGATCAGCACTGCAACCACCACCACTACCACCACGATAAGTATCGATAGCAAAGACTCGTGTGGAAATAACAACAACAACAACAACAACAACAATAATAATAACGATAGATACGCGCATAACAACAATGTGCAAACGAGGCAGAGTTCGAACGAATCGGAGATCGGAGAAACGTATACCAAACGATTCTATCTGGATGCGGTGTTAAAAAGTCAGAGAACGCAGGAAGGTTCTACAGCGGCGTCTACGAAGGAACATTCCGAAAACGAGTCGCCGATATGTAGCCCGGGATTGGAAACGGATTGTCCACCTCCCCAGGATAATCCCATAGATCTGTCCATAAAGTCGGCCCCCACTTCCGTGACCGAGGAAACGGAGGAGGACGAAATCGACATGGAGAACGTGAGCGATCGGGACAGTCCTCCTCTGAAAAGGAAATCGGTGCCTATAGATCTGACGACGAGATCCTAGAGAAGGCAACATTTACTTACTCGCTCTCGTTCGTCGAAACATCGTTTCGATCCGCTCAACAAACAAACGCAATAAAAACGGAATAAATGGATTTCGAGCGTAAGGAAAAGTAGTTGATCGATACGCCAAATACGGCTATTACGTGAGAAAGGGGCTCGTGATAATCAATTACATTCCCCTTTCTCTGCTCCCCTCCCCCCTACCGGATCATGTCAATCAGGAAGGCTCAGCGGGTGTTCGAATATAGTCGAGCAAGAATTTCCCGGAATTCGTTCGAATTATCTTTAATTGTTGCGTTCAGAGCGAGAATCGACGGGATAACTTTTGATCGCGGAGACAAATGATTCGCGCGCCAGCCTCGCAATTCCCGGCATAAATATCCGTGCCAGTTGAGAAGAATGAAGGATTTAACGTCTCAATTCCGGGTAATCACGGCGAGGATCGCGAGTCGCCGATCGATGGCTTGTTGCGCAAAAGCCAATCGACTTTAACGAGAGTCCTCCGCTTTAATTAACGAGCGCGCGCGCGCGCGTGCTCGAGAGCGCGGTAATCACGTAAGACGGAACGAGACGGAGATAGGGTGAGATGGTGCGGTGAGGAGAGAGATAAAGGGAGGCCAGACAACCGGCGTCTGACGCGTTTGCAGAAGCGGGAGAGCGACCACGGTGCAACCGTGGTGCATCGGTTGATAAACACGTCAAACTGCGGGGTGCACGTGTTCGGAACGTGCGTTACAAACCGGTGTACACGTGTAGAACCGTTGCCAACCGCTTTATCTTACAAGCGTTCGACGCCTGCCAATGTAAACGCCTCCGTCGCTGCCGCTTTGCCACTTCTTCTCTCTGCTTTTGTCCCACGTCTATTTATTACATCCTTGCGGTTGAGGAATTTTCGACGATGATACGATGAAGAAGATCGTAATCGCACGAGAGCCGTGTGTGTTCGCCGGATGTCCATGACGAATCCAACGAACGTTTGCCTTGGGAGGGAGAGAATTTCGATCGAATAAATTCTCCCTGCTTCTTTTCCTTTCCAAGGAATCCTTCTTCTCGTTCGAAATTGTGCGTGGACGATACTTTTCCAATCTTCGTTGGCCAATCCTCTAGGAGATTCCTCGAACACAGATTTGCTTTTATTAAGATATTAAGTCGTGTGCGATCCGAAGTCGCTTGAAAAAGATGCTTTTTTAATTCCGCGGGATGCTCGTGTTTGATCGATACTTGAGAGATTTCCGGAGATGCAAACGAGATACGAGACAATAAAGAATACTATGTATTTAATCGTCCTCAACCGTCCTTCCACCTTATAATCGTTTATATAAGGTATGATGTGTAAATATCAAGCGGGAACGAAGGTATTTTTTTCGCGTTTCTTATTAATCGTGATAAATTAAATTTTTACAGTGCAACGAAAAGTATGTCAATGATATCTTCATACTTTTCGTTATGAAAGTAGTCAATAAAATGGCCAGTACTTTGTTTAATGAAATTGTTGATTATATTATCGATATCGAATACGTGCAATCGTAAATGAATTTTATTTAATTGATATCTATGTTCGTACACGGGCACGCTATAATTCCATTTACCCAAGTATAACAAATAAGACGGGGACGAAAATGTAAATAGTAGCTAGGCAAGATTTGCGTGAATGGGACCCGGGCCAGTACTTACTTGTATATAGCTAATAGATAATAAACTAATAAATTACAATGCTCGAAATAATTAGAAAATGTGATCAAATATTAGGATTAAAAAATGCTATGCGTATGTTGTAAATTACAAAATTGGTTACCAGATATATCCGTTAAGTAATCCCCTAATTAATTTGAGCAATGTATTTAACGAATTTAAACGATTATGTAAATCACTTTTTTCTTAAGAATGAATTCATGAATTTATCCATGAAATACATATGATATCAATATGATATTTTTCATGCATTTCTAGATATATACTAAAACTCTGCTTCAAACTAATGCCTATTGAATATAAACCTATGCTATATTTCACAAGTAAAGTACAAGTCTATAAATCCCAGGGCCCTTATATTTGTAAATATAAATTACCTTTAAAAGACACAGTGAAGATTGCAGTGTAAAATTTTAATCAGAAAATATTAGCAACATTTATACTTAATTTACTTTGTTGTTTGACAAACACTTTTCAAAGCAATTTTGTGAAAATTTTTAACGCAATAACCATTAACTAGTAGAATTAGCAATTTGTTAGAAATACCACTCACTGCCACTTCAATTAGTTAATATGTAAAATTAGAAATGAATTATTGTACAGAATTTTAGTACAAAAAAACTACAAACATATTAGCAAAAAAATTATAAATTGTTAAAAATATATGATTAATTTGAAATTAATTGAATGTTATTTTCAATTTACTCACATTACTAGATTACATCTTTGATGACATCTGTATATCATACGATTATATGGATTCCAGTGGATTATATAAATTATAGATGATTCCTAAAGAATAAAAAATTGATTATTTTTGATAAAAAAAAATTTATAAAAATATATAATCGAGAAAAGAATTTTTATATTTTAACGATTTTTCAAAATATTCTATCTTAAAATAATAACGATTCGTGTTAAATATACGAATGAACGAACAGGAAGAGAATTTATATGAAATTGAGAAAATGCAAAGATATGTATGTAGTATATTCAAATAACAGAAAACATGGCGGTGCTAACATGCAACATTTCAACATGAATATTCAGTATTTCTTGACATAAATTCTGATCGTTCGAAAATGAATATACATATGCAATAGACCATGTATTCGCAAAGAACATTAAAAATTTGTATTCAAATAGCAGTTATATTTGGTAGAATATATATTTTCATGATTTTGTCTGTTCTACATATTGAATAGAACGGGCACTTGTGTAGTACGCGGGAGAAAAATCGCATGCGCGCCAACCGACCATAATTTTCGCAATATCTTTGTAAGAACCGCAAATATTACGTGATCTAAGTACAGTAAAGTCAATATTCTTACGTTATTACATAACTCACCTGTAAATCGACGTATATTCACAAATAAACCGGCAAATAATCACACTAAGTTGCACTGACGTTTCGCGCCACACCACTTGTCTAAACACACCGGAAAAGACGGAACATGGAACGGAAATGAAAAATGAAACATTCGAAATGGACGCTATACAACGCTAATCATGTATAAATAAAAAAATGTTTCAATTTGCAATTAGAATAATTTTCTTAATTAAAATGATCATGTAAAATAATATTTTTTTATTATAATGTAAATTGTTCGAGTTTCTAAAAATATATTCATCGTTATCGATAAATATAGTTAAATTAAAATGTAAATTGACAGTATCCGGTTCGGATTTTGAAATTGTCGCGTCATGTCTGAATAATTTGAATATCTTTTTCATTTTAAATAATATGTGTTCATAGTTCATCTTATTACAAAAAATGTGAATAAAATATAGTTTCATAAGACAGTTATATTTTTTGTCAAATATTCCAAAAATGATATTACAAAATATTGAAATAGTGATCAAGTTTTTCATCGTATCATTGCAAAAAATGAAGAGAAATAAGTGAGTATTCTAATTAATTATTTAAAGAGAAAGTATCAAATAATGTCGTGAATAAAATTTCTTATTTTGCGTTGTTAATTGAAATACGTGATTTGAATTGTCACATAGCTTTGTGGTAAAACGAAATTTAAATTTTAACCAAGGCTAAGTAGAATCAGTACGATTTTACTTATCGAACATACATCCGTGTCATCGGTGCCTTTGATAGTCTAATGCATACTCAGTAGTTCGCATTTTTCCGTGGATTTTCACATTTCACGTTTACTTTCGAACGCGCTACTGTAATACAGATTAGATTTCGAAGTCATTTGTTCACATGGCAATTTAACGTGTGGTTTAACAAGTTCCTTGAGAATCGGTCTATGCATCGTAGCATATCAAATACTCATTATGCAGACCACGAAGTATCGTTTGGCATACTTTAATTCTATCGAGAGCCAAAGCCTTTAATTGCAAGCCAATATCGGTCGACTTCTCATTGACTACTTATTAACATCAGAAAAAGCAATATTATTTATTTTGAATAGCATAAAAAATTACATTTTCTATAAACTTATACCCTGTACATATTGCTCAAAATTACTCTTTTTATATATATATATATAAAATCTAAACACTTACACTTTTATATTTTCGTTTTCCTTTTTTTTTTTTTTTAATAATTTCTATTTTTATATCATACTCGTGGTATTACGTGAAGCTTTTAAAAAAATGCAATAATGTATGTACAAGCTTATGAAAAGAATACTTATATACTGTTAATGAGCAGATTTGGAAACTGAATGACTGGGAGTAAAAACTTCATAATCTACTACAAAAAAATGATAGTCTCCCATAAGTACAGTATTAGAGGCATGTTCGCCATCGTAGCTGTGAGGAAGATTACTGTAGCTCTCCTTATTTACGTTACAATTACTAGAAATTAGTAAATCAGCACCTGCTCCAAAAATTGGTCCGATACTGTAATATTAATAGACTTAATTAGATATTAATAGACTTAGTTATTAAAATTTGTTTTATATAGGCAAATGAAATAATAAATATTTACTCTGGATGATAACAAAGCGCAAAAGGCTTTTTAACAATATCATATTTCGTTGGAGGTACATCTTGGTTATTTGTTAAAGTGAATAAGAAAGCTTTTTCTGAAAAAATATAGTGACCCTTGGCATTTGTTTTACCCCATGGCACATCACTGAAGCCTCCACAAATTTCTCCTCGAGTTCCCTATATAGAACATTACATATTACATAATAAACCTTATTTTATTTACATTAAAAAGTATAAATTTCTTACCAATGCAATTACATATGTCGGACAAACTCCATCACAATGTCGGTGAAATGATGATGCAGAATAATCATGATTAGAAGCTCTGAAACATTTATAATTGTATATTAATTATAATATATATAAACATTTATAATTGGTATATTTATTTATTACAATATGCTTAATATTACATCCTGTTAATTTTTATTGAACATACCGGTATACTAGACGCCAACTTTGTTTTGGAGATCCATACCACTGATTCAGTAGACGTTGGAAACCCATCTTATCTCGCGATAGAATTTGTGATCCCGGAAACAGAAATGGACTAACTCTTGGCTGTAACCGCTTATCTGCACAAATTTCTGCATATTTGTTTGGTAGCGCTGCATACCTATACCTAAGACAAAACGTAAAAATCGAAAGCCTCCGAGAATAAAAAGCTTCCGGGCAAACCATACCTTATGGGTTTTGAGCCACTTGATCGATCGGGATTGAAAAATTCGTACCTCTCCAAGGAAAGTTCTATAGGCACTGCTCCGGTTGGTTCTACTTCCTCCGCAAAGACCTGGCTGTCGATTAGTAGAAGGCGAACATGATTTATCACTCCGGATAAATGTTGGCAAACCCTCACGCGCTCCTCCTCTGTCCAGTGTTGAGTAGGCTGCGTCACCCCTGCCTAGGAGCGTGGTCCGTACGGTTAAGCGTTCCTTAACTCGTAATTCTAAATTCCGATCCAAGAACCTAAGGACCCAAGGACCCGGTAATAATCGTATGCGACATAAGGTCTAAGACCTTGCACGACATACGCATGATCAGAGCGTTAAGTCTTCTTGGAATTTTCAACGGATTCAAAGTACTCGGAAACGGAATAGAATTTTTAAAGAAAAAGAACCTGATATTTTGCCCAGTTTAGTACTGCTCTCCAAACATCTTCTTCCTCCAATCCTAAGTAATCCGAAGATATAAGCTTCACCAAGGCATCCTTTGGAAGATTACAAAATGCTGTCGTTTTAACCGTATCTACAGCATTTTCTCCAATGAAAGCGAAACATCTTTCAATGAAGGAAGAACAAGCTCCTTTGCCACCTGTGATAATAAAAGATATTTTATTAATAACATATTTAATATTAATCAATATTAAATTTTACAATATAATGGCCTAAATAATAATATACTTAACTTTTATAATATTTAAAATATTATCTATTAATTTCGCATATTTATTTACATCAGGACTTTATAAATATAAATAAAACATTAGATTCGATTCAAAAATATTTATTAAATGTCTATCTAGATCATTATCTATTACAGCAATTGCTCAATCACAATATTTACACCTGGAATTTGTTTGAATACTAAATTGGGTACAATTTTAAATATATGTGATATACATTACACATTTTTTTTTTCCATTTAATAAAAATAATTGAAGATGAAAAGATTGAAACATGTTCTAAATTCCATGGAAATTAATATTATAAGATAATAATAACGAATACGTTTCTCAATAAAAAAAAAAATTATAATTTGTACATGTCAATTTACCATTGTTCTTTCTAATTACATTGAATTATGTATCACAAATATGGTGAACTTGAAAGATATTAACTTTGCCCTTATTAAATGTTTTTAAGTCACTTGTACACAACATGTAGTTTACA
Organism: Apis mellifera; assembly: GCF_003254395.2. Taxonomy (NCBI): domain Eukaryota; kingdom Metazoa; phylum Arthropoda; class Insecta; order Hymenoptera; family Apidae; genus Apis; species Apis mellifera. The sequence goes on from NC_037647.1 coordinate 2,259,692, forward strand.
TGCTCAATAGCACAAAGTATAAAACAATGCACTTTTTTGTTCATCCTCCAAGGTTATGAGTAACTTAATTCGCTCCTGGATTCGTATTTTGTATTAACGTTATATTGTCGCCTTTTAACATGATTCGTCCGAGTGGTTTTCTGTTCTTTGTCTTCAAATGATATTCCTCAGCATCATCCAGTACTAAATTCATATATTCGTCAAATCCAACGATGTGACCTTCGATACGTAGGTTGATGTTCTCGAATAACCAAACTTGCACGCGCGAACGGTTTTGCAAGTATCGAAATATAAGGTTGATGGGTTGTACCATCACTTTTTGAACTTTTTGAGGTCCTTTGTACGACATTTTTGTGATAATTTCAAAAATTAACAAGCAACGTTTAATACACTCGTGCTTTGTAATAGCCAAACGCCGAAAAATGTGGCGTCGTAATTGTACCAACTGTATTTCGTTCGGGATTTTTCCCTATTACTTTCCTTTTTAAAATATTTTAAACGTCCAAAATTATTTCAATCAAGAATTAATTCAAGTAAATATTACACGTATTAAAGAAAAAATTGAGATTTAAAATATTTAAAAATTTATTATTTATAATATTTAATATTTTTAGTAAAGTTTCATAGAAATAAAATGTTGGTACTACTGATTTTATATATATCCTATATAGTGCTGCCTCGGTGGCAGATATGTGAATTACAAGAGACGAATAACTCAGTCGATAAGTATCAAACTGCAATTCTTCTCTATACAAAATATTCTTACCTAACGAGTAAAATATCATAAATTTTAAATATCTTCTTTTTTAAATAAAATATCTTGTATAAAAAAAATTAATTTTTTCATATTTTCAATTAAGAATTTCATATTTCAATTGTATATTCTGCATTTTTGATTTACAGAAACCTATACATTTATCAATTGATAATATATATTTTGATATATTTCATAATATATATTTTAATAATTAATATATTATTTCTTATGACGCATCATTTAACAACTTCCAAAATAAAAATGTTTAATACAAAGAAACGTTTAATAATATATCATGAATAACTTACTAGGAACTCGCTCTTGGGCATCTAACGCCGCAGTCAGAAGGGCACACGCGTTTCCTGGACTTAGAGTGGCGGAGACGTGTTCCTCGCAACTTCTCCAAAGTTCTTCGACTCCCAATTCTTGCGCGAGACCCAGCATTTCGAATATACCGTTATCCTGAAGCATGATCTACGAAACAGTTACAGAATTAAAATCCGGCAGTACGCGTTTAGGAAAAGCATGAAACTTTTATCAATTCTTTCCTCCATGTTTTTTACACATCGTCGCAAATTCATTCTGTGTTCGATAGATTATTTACCTTGCCTGTGTACACGTAATGGATAAATTGTCGAAAAGTCTCTGGATGAGCGTGCGGCATACGCATTGGGGTTGGATTTCCCGGTGTCCCGATCCTCTTCGCGGCAGTAAAGTTCTTGCACCTAGGGAAATCGAAGCAGCGTATCGATTTCAAACAATAATTGCCATGGGTTAGAGGAGAAAGGGAGACAATGAAAGAGGAGGCATTGCTTTGAATCGGGCGGGTGTACTATGGGTGCGTGACCCTTCTAACGAACACCCACCACTTCACCTTTCGTCACCTTCGCTACTACTTCTAGCAGTGTTTCGTGTTACAAAAGGGCTTAATTGACTTCGTCAGGAAGCTCCGTAGCCACGAGAGTATTCGCAACGTATGCAGCCAGGCTTTAGTTTTCGTTCCTCTAGAAATTAATGGCAACCTTCGAAAAGTCACTTCTCACCCTCTTTTTCCCCTGCGGCGAGCCCTCTCCCCGTAAGGGAGGAACTCGCAAGAACAAATCTTTCCTAGTATTTCGCGCTGAAAGCGGAGATTCCCTGTGACCCATTGGGAGAACATTCGATCTCGGCTTTTCTAACGTGCACCCTCTCCTCTATAATGCGCACAATGCGACTAGATACACAAAAGGGAGGTTTTTAATATCGACAACTAAAACGAACCACGTATTTCTCTTTTCTTTTTTCTTTTTTTTATTTCAGAATCGTTAATGTATTTCGTACATCTGCATAAAAATTAGTACATCAAATAATACTAATATTTTATTTTCGTTTTTCCAAAAATATCGATTTCAAATTTAATCTCAAAGGAAAACAGCACTTTACGAAACGAAATGAAACGAAATTCCAATTTCGGGTCGTGATTAAGCAAAGGCAGGGGGAAATTGAATTGGAAAATTGAAACACAAACGGTAGTGGAGCGGGATTTAAGACACGAGAGGCAGATAAACTCTTAAACTGGAGCCCTTTGAAGGATCCGGTGAAGACACTGGAAACGACCCCCGAGTTTCTAATACCGCTAAGCCGAGGCAAGGTAAAAAAGATTTCGTGTGCTAGAAACGAGGAGGTCGCGGTGAGTACAAGAGTTGCGGGAGGTAAAGCGTGTGGTACGAACGGCGTCCGTATCGAATCAAAAGAAAATCCGTCAAAGAGAGCGGGTGCAAATGGAAAAGGCATGCTCGCCGGCCGCTTTGATATTATAACCGACGCGTTAACAAACGCTCGGGTTCGTCGACAGGAGAACGCGAAAGTTGGAAAAATCGCGGGGCCGACCTACGAAACATGGTTGCCGTGGTGGGGAGAGACTCGACAGAGGAAAACTAGTGCTCAAAAAAATTAAAAACACGAGCCTCGCGCACAGGAAGCGGCAAGTATATATATATATATATATATATATATATATATATATATATATATATATACACGCACGGATGTGTAACCCTTGCCGCGGGTCGACTTTTAACGGACCGAAAAAAAACTCAACCTTTATGCTTTCACCTGCCGAGTTCGAGAGCGATGCGGGCTCCCGTGCGTATCAAAGCGTTATAGTTACAGTGTATTTATTTTGTGCAAATTACAGGGAAATATTCCAATATCGAGAATACGTCCTTTTTTTTCTTCCGTGTTCAACAGCACGGTTGCACGCGCGATATAATTTATCGTTAGAGTAAACGGTTTTTGAATCTCGCGTGCATGAAATTCCGCGAGAAAAATTCGCACGTCGAACGTAGCAAGAAGCCTCGTCAAGATTCTCTGCTCCTCTATCCGGGAGGGAACGTGACCAGCAATTCTGACTAGAGAACCATGGCAATATCGGTAAGAAACCGCTCCACCGGCAAAGAAATGAAAAAAGTGTTAAGAAGGAGAAATAAAGGCGGGTTGGGTAGTGATGGATGATGCGCGGAACGAGGCGAACAAGCAAGGAAAGAAAAAGAAGAAGAAGAAGAAGACGAAGGGGTGAAGGGTAGAGGGAAGGGGTGAGAAACGAGAAGTCGGCGAGGAGAGAAGCTTTTCCCTAATCACAGGCGAACGGCGCAGCGGAATCAAAGAAAACCAAATATCAGCGAGTGACGGCGAGAAAAGAATAGGGCACCGCGTGCGCGCGTCTGGTGTGTGACGACGAGGTGTCACGGGGGTGGTAACGCAGGTTCACGAGGCTCGACGTGGAAAGAGGATGTTAGGGGGTAAGGTGGTGGGAAACGAGGGTCGTGGCTGCTTGGTTTCACGGCGGCAAGGGGTTGAATGTCGCCGCGGGCTCCGCTACTAACGACCAAGCGTGCGATTATATAGCGGGCTCCGTCGATCTCCGCGCAAAAACCGCCTCCGCTTCCGGTGCACGAGAGTCAAATTCGCGCCACACCTCCTCGTTTCCTGTGAAACGACCGACGAGTCTCACCCGCTTCGGCCCATTATCAGACACCACGTATGCCTCGACTCGACAGATCCAAATTGTGTACCATTGTCGTCCAATGCATAATTACTGGCGAAAGCAGCTCGATAACGAACGTTCTTTTCTTTTTTTTCAATTGAAAATCCATCTTCTTCCATTGATGGCGCGATGGAAAATTGCGCGGGGCGAATTTGAGCTGAAAATTTAGGTCTCGTTGATTGCATCGGTAATCCAGTGGTAGTAATTTCTCCTCTAGAACAAGCAATCTTCTTTTTCCAATTTTCTTCTATTTCTTGGAAAACGGATAATTTCTTTCCCCTACGTTCGATATTATATTTACTTTTCTCGAATCTAAGATAACTTGAACTGTTGAACAAGAATTAATTATTCAAAATTATTTCTATAATCCTTTTAAAACCGCTTTCTTATAAAAATCAAAAAATTCACGCATAAACTATTTTCTTCTCCTTTTTTTTTTTTTTTCAATACACGTCACTTGACATATTAATAGCGGTCAGTTGCACGCGGGAATCAATAGAAACGATGGGATTACCAGTTTAAAGTGCCATCAAACATCACCGAAGCTTGAGCTTATTTTTCAATTTCTTTTCTCCCGTTGTCAAGCATCGTTCTCATCTGCGTCGCATTTCGAAATGACAAGAACTGGAAGAGGGAGGGGGATGGTGCGGGCGGAAAGGTATGGGGATCACGACTCTTTGTCAGGATTTTCACCGGACTGGAGAGTACCGCGTAGAGTTTTGAGTGCGGTCGCGTATTGTCCATGCGTTCCTCCTACGGACGCCTGTCACGAGCATGCGTAACTTAATTTTCCGAGGCCAGTGTTGGCGGAACGAGAACGAAAGAGACGGAAGAGAAGGAAAGAGGGCTGATGACAAAAGGACTCGACGTTCCCTTCCACGCCCCGATATCAAAAGGGTTCACAGGAATATCGTAATTGACTTTACAATTAGCATCGAGCCTATCCAGTGGAATGTCGCCGCCTCGATGCCAAGGCCCCTTCACCTAATATCAAACCGAGCCCTCCTTATTGCAATTAGAATTCTGTCGAGTGAAAATACGGCCTCCGAGACTCATCACAGATGAGTCGGCCGCGAGAGAGAGAAAGAGAGAGAGAGGGGGGAGATGGTACCATTCTCTCCTCTTATTATCCAACTAATTAGAACGTTCGATCGATTCATTTCGCCGTAACAATCGGAGAATCCCTTAATTAAAATTCATCGCTGCCGCGAACTTCACCGTCCTTTTTCTTTTTTTTTCGATCAAGAAACTTTGATGACTTGGCGATTTTTCTCCCTGGAACAACCGTTCGACCAAGAATTTTCGTAGAATCTCGCTCGATCGAGCATTGTTTCGCGACTCGAGTGCTCTTCCGGCTCGAATACTCCTTCTCTCCCTTTTTTCTCCGGGAGAGAAAAAAAAACAGAAGGAGGAGGGAGGACTATGTAAAGCGTGCAAAGCAAGAATATAGCAGGCGAATTATGTATAGATTCCTTCGGCGACTCGAATAATTTAACGAAGTTATTATTTTCTTTCCGTTAGATTCGTTTGCAATTCCGCAGAAACGTTAACTTTCAGTTGTTCTTTCTTCTTTTTTTTTATCTTTCTTGCCAAGTTCCTTATACTAAATCGGTTTCACGAGCGAAAGAAAAGTTTGTAACGCAGTTACCGCGAAATAAGTTCCATTTCGTGTCTCGGATAAGGGAATCGAGGAGTCGTCGCGTCTCTCAAAAAGTCTCGCGAATTACGAAAATATTATTTTTGAACGTAAGTTTGCTTCTTTACATCTTCGAAATAAACGAAGTACGAGGCTAAAACTGACCGTCATGTTTCTACGTTAATTCTCTATTTTTTTTTTTGCAAGAGATCCATTATCTTCTCACGAATGTATATAAATCGTATATTTTCTATATCGATGAGATATATAAATGTATTTGTTCGATTTCTCGCGTGTATCTTTCGTGTCTCCAAGGAAATCCGAGGAATCATCCGCGAATCGATCAACGAGACGGGAGATACTGTTTTAATAAAAATTACGATTAACAATTAATTTGGTCCCAAGATGCACCGTGCTAGCAGTAATAAAATTTCCAACCTCGCTTGCCTCGTTTACAGGAACGAGTCGAACTTGTTCGCCTCATCCCTGGAGGCGGTGAAAAAATATCGAGGATGGAAACGAAGATAATGTAAATTGTCTCATTGTTTGAATTTCCACGAGTTTCACGTGTTTTCCCGGGGATCAACGGGGATATTATGCGCGAGGAACACGATATTAATCGAAGCGTATCAAGAAAAACGACCAATAAAACTGACTGACCTAGCTTGAAGGATAATTCTGTGAGCGTAAACCGGTGTCTCGTCCCTTCCTAGCAGAAAGACAATGTCAGCTGTATCTTTGTCCTCGGAAAGTCGAGCCAAGTCCTCCAGAAGTCTAGGTACACCAGCTAAACCTGCCTCACCAGATATCCCCGCTGTTCCTGATGCCGCCCCCACAGTGACGGCTCTGGTCGCCATGATGTGTCAATGAATCGAAGATCAATTACTGTGTAATAAGAACAGTTATTAATGAGATAGGTTCTTGATGATTACGTTTTATGAATATAGAATTTGATTCTTATATACTAAATTATAGAAATTTAAATCAATTTCGATAATTCCATTACGATTAATTACAACATCAACAGATGTTATTCATTCATGAACAGTTTCATCCTTAGGAATTAAAGTAGATGCAGTTCCAGGACGAATTAATCAATTAAATTTATTTAATGAAGTCCAGGAACTGCATCTACTTTAATTCCTAAGGAAATTCATGAATGAATAACATCTGTTGATGTTGTAATTAATCGTAATAAAATTGCTATTTTTAATTTAATATTAACGTTAAAATTACAAATGTGAAAATAATTTAAAGAATCTATCTTCTTGTTTCGTTCTATTTTCTTTTGAAGAAAGAATTTATTTTTAAGAAGTATTATTTTTAATACATATAATATAAATTTTGAATATAAGCTTAAATATAATTTTCTTTCTTAGCAAAAGAGAACGAGATGGATTTTTTAAAATTATTTTTTTATAATACATATTAAAGCAAATAAATCGATATTTTATAATATCATAATGTTACATTTAATATTTAGTTTCGTATGGAAAATTCAATATCTTCTGATAAATAAAATAAGGTAAAGTTTCTTAATCCAAGTTTCCACTTTTCCAATATCTATGCAACTTTTTAAGCCATTACCTATCAATTTTAAAAAATTGTCCTCAAACTTTTACGCGATATAAAATACAAACTTTTCCCCGATATTATTTTTCTCCTTCTTTTTCTACACATTTTCTATAATTAGCGCGAAATATTTCATTCACCTACAGCTTATTAAAAAAGCCTTCGCGTCCTTTACCTCCCTTCCAAGTACCACGCAACTTTTATTCATTAACATCCTTTCTTCGTTGCCCCGAAACAATCAAGCTAATTAAGACACCCGCTATATTTTTTTCCTATCGCGCGAAAGTCGACGCTCTCTCCGTGCAATTTGCGATAATCCGAAATTAATGGGGATCTCGATCAGAAATAAATCTCGTGATTGACGGGAGAGAGAGAGAGAGAGAGAGAGAGAGGAGCACGTGAATATTATAAGGCGACCGCGTGTGTCATCGTCTCAAAAATATTTTTCCACGGTTGCATCCGCGGTTGACGAGCTTCATCGCGGTTAGAGCAAAGGAGAGAAAAAGAAAAAGAAAAAAAAAATAAAACAAAACCGATTAACGCACAATCGGCGCTAATTGCGCGATTAATATTTGATTTGCACCGCGTCGCGACGCGGCGTCACCCTCGTCCCGTCTCTCTCTTTATTCCGCCCCCCCTCTTTGTCCGTGTCATTCAGCCACGGCTGGTCGATCGACACGGAGGATTTTGTGTCACGGCGGCTGGCTGATTCCCTTTTAATTAGTTCGGGTTTTGTAGTTTTCGAGCGTGTGACGCGCCTCGATCGCGCCGCGTGATTCCCCGGTCATTTGCCCTCCTCTCCCCTGGATTTCCTCGCGTCATCCCGCATTCCGACGTCGAATCTGATTCGATTAAAATGTCATCCGACCAAGGTTTTGTTTAGCGCCCGATTGAGCAGCGTGCAAACGGTGAAAAATTGATTAACGAACGCGGATATCCTCCGATTCGACGCACTCGCGATTATCGGTTAAACCGATTAATTAGTTACGATTAACTGTCACTGTAACGGATAGATCTTCTCGAATAATCTCGAATGATGAAGAAGTTTCTCCAACAAAGTTAATCTCTCCTCGATCTTTCGATGCCACAAGCACTGGATATGGATGTAATTCGCGATGATCGATCGTCGATGTATTATTGTACGTGGAAGAAGTTGAAATAATTATATAATGTTGCGTAATTACATTTTTAAACAAATTTCGTGGAACGGAATTTCGGTGAAACGTTCCTTTTCGAACCGCGCACAGATATCGACTGCCTCCTCGCAGCCGGTGTTTATTTTGAATTTTGTTCGTTCGATTCTCGTCGCGTTCGATACCGTATAAATAAACACGCGTACACGAATATAAATAGCCACGGGAATTATAACGAACGCTTGTTATCGAATAATATTATCGTCGAACGTGTTTGCGTTTAAACAATTTAAACACTTGACAGAGGAGAAAAAAAAAATTAATCGCCGTTGTTATCGAACATGATGGCTCACCTGAGGAACGTAGAATCGCGCGTTGGTATCACCTTTTTTTTTTTTTCGTCGATCGAGGCGAACGAGAAGAGAACTCTAAGCGAACCGCGACGAGCTGAAGCGTTGTCTCCCTGGTACACGTGGACGAGTATTGTGCTCGCACGCGAAACACTGCATTTTCAGCCGATCGGCATCTCACATTCCCACGGGGCGAAACATTGTTTCGTCGAAAACTTTTCCTCCGTTTGTCTTTCCGTTCGGTTTTCCCCTTTTTCCCAACGACGAAGTCCGTTGTTCTACAACGCGGACGCGATCCCGCGAGTATCGCGCATCGAAGAAAAAGAAGGGAAAGGAGAGTGTAGGAAAAACGTGTATTCGTTCCGTTTCGACCGGAAGTTTCGACGTATAACGCGAGGTATTTCTACGGAGCGAGACGAGTTTTACGAGCGCTGGACCAGGCCTGGCTCGATCCCGCCGCCTTCTTCGGCCCTTCTCCTCTCGCGCAAAGGTGAGCCTGTGCCTCTTTTCAACCAACGACGATTCACTCCTTTCTTCTCGTTCTCGTGTGGCCAATGCTCCTGCAAGATCACTCCACCTCCAGCCGTTGTTGCCAGATCCTCTTTGGAGCAACTGATCGCACGATCAAAAAGGATACACGCGCTCTCTCCAGCTAGCAACGAGCCTACCGTCTAACCTGACCCTAGATCGACACCGATCCCGACTTTTTCTCTCGTCCACTGGCTCGATTCACATTGTTTATCCAACCTTCTGTACTCTTTGTTCCATTTTAAATCGAGGCAAAGGCAAGATTCTCTTGCCCCTTTTCCATCGAAACTCTATTTCATTCTCACAGTGGCGTGCCTTGTTTTCGAGGCGGGTTTTCAACCGATGGTTTTGCTTGGTCGCGCGATATTGCCGCAATGCGGTGCTTCCTAGTTTCCTCGACGAAATGGGATCGTCCTTTTATTCGTACCAGACGCTCCTTTTCGACCGTAATTCTAACCGAGTCCATTGGATTCAGTGATTCAAACACTTTAACTTGAGCTCCTGCCGTAGATCGCATTTGATCTCTCAGTTTTTCGTCAGTTCGCCGTCCGTGTTGAATTTACTTTACGGCTTTAGCTTAAGCGATTGAAAATGGAATACGATTTAGATAAATATAATTGTGCGATTTGAAGTTAAATTCAATTCAATTAGTTTTTGAAAAATGGAATGTATTTTGATGATAATGTATTATAGATTTATCAAAATATGGAGTAACAACGATGTAAAAGTTTACAATGAATATTTGATAAAAACATATCATTACTGTAATTGGATTATTTGATTGGATTTTTGATAAAATCATTTGTCATAACAAGTTAAAATTTGCTTAATAATAAAACTCGTTTATGGATTGTAATAACTATGTAATTAACAGAAATATTCATTTTTCAATCGAGAAATGTAATTATCGTGGAATTTGGGATAGAATAATTTGTAACGTTCGTTTCCGTTATCATTCCAACAAGATGTGCTTTATCTTCCCAAGCTTCTCATTTAACTTTCCGTTCCATCCATAATACCGCGATATTACGCCATGATAAATTGCAAAATGCATATCACATCTGTCCTTTGTGAATATAGTGATCTATGATAAAATTTCTGCTCAACTTCTCTCGCATGGAATTAATCGATGGATGGTAAAACAGATTTTTCAATCCATTGACAAAGTGTAAAACAGATCTATTATAGATTAGATATAAAATAGATTATCCAGTTATATTTAATGTCATTTAATTCAAAGCATACGTAATCTCTATTACAATTTTTGTGCCATATGCGATATTATCGATATAATCCAAAAACACATAAAAATAGTATTAAAATGAAAGGAATTGTAATTCATTTATTTATATTATTAATATTTATTCTTCCACAAGAGATGGAAAAACGAAGTTGAAGCATTATTTCATTACAATGATGTGTATTGGAATTGTAATTAAATGTTAATATATTAAACGATAATATAATCGTTTATATAAAAATTGTAATCATAATTGATTTATTATAATCATAATAGAATTCAGATTTAATGTAGGACATTATCAATTATAAGCCTATGCAATATGCAAATATGCAAATGTAATTTTTGAAATTCCAATTAATAAATTTTATTTTAACATAACTTTTTATAAGCTAAAACTAATATTAATAAAAATATATATTTGATTCTAGATTAAAATAAATTAAAATAAATTAATTATTATGTTTACTATTATAATAAGTTACTAAATAAACAAAATAATAATAGAAATCTAATAATTGTTAAATTATTAATTATTATATAAAAAAAATTATAATAGCAGAAAACATATTTTCATTAAATTTGATGATTTGATCTTTTATATAAAACAAATCGTGAGAAAGAAGTCATTTTCGAATTTTCGTCATATTTAAATTAATTTTTTTAAATTAATTTTAGATTACTTTAATTAAATTTTAATAATATAGAGAATAATTTTGAATAATTTATTTTCATAATATTCATAAATAATTTTTATTTATTTTTTATTTATTTTAATTGATTTTTAATTGATTGATTAATTTACTTGTTTATTAATTTGTTGATTTTGTTTATTATATTATTACAATGTGTATTAATTTATTTATTCTTTTATTTATTTATTGATATATTTATTAATTAAAAGTTTTATTTTTTATAGAAAGAATTTATATATTATAAAATTAAATTCTTTCATATGTTGCAACATAGAAGAGAAGAAATTAATAAAAAAAAAAATAATATAAATTTTAATTATTCCAAAGTAAAAAGAATGGAAACATAAGAGAAGAATTTAATCTAAAAAAAATATATATATATAAAAGAAATAAAACATAAAGAGAAATATTTAATAAAAGTATTATTTCTAATCTAGGATAACCTAAAAACATTTAAACAAACCACAGCAAAATTTACAATGGAAAATTAATATTAATATGGTTCAACTTTCATAAATTTATTTAATTAATGTTAAATACTTTCTTGATGTTTTGGTTTTTTTTGATCACTTTAATTAAGATGAAATAATTTCTTCTATATTTAATTTTTTTTTTATTTTAAAATAATTAACTTCTATATTCTCCTCTTATGTTTACGTATTTATTCATTCTTTATATATTATAAAATTAAATTCTTTTATATAAGAGAAGAATTTAACATTGTCATATATATGTAATGACTAAACATAAAAAGAAAATATAATATAAATATTAATTATTATAAAGTAAAAAGAATGGAAACATAAAGGGAGAATTTAATCTCAAAATAAAGAAAATCTAAAAGAATTAAAACATAAAGAGAAATATTTAACACAAGTATTATCTTAATCTAGATAATACAAAATCATTTTAACAAAACATAGAAAAATTTAGAATGTTGAATTCTTTTTTTATATGTTGTAGCTTTCTTAGATTCTAATAATTACTAATTATTATGTTTTAGTCTCTTTTAGATTTTGTTAATTTTAAGATTAATTAATTTGTTCTTCTATGGTACAATTTTTTTTTGTTTTATAACAGTTAACTTCTATATCATATTCTCTTCTTATGTTTGTGCATTCATTTTTTATTTATATATTATAAAATTAAATTCTTCCACATAAGAGAAGAATTTAACATTGTAATACATAAATAATGAATAAAACGTAAAAAGAAAATATAATATAAATATTAATTATTATAAAGTAAAAAGAATGGAAACATAGGAGGAGAATTTAATCTCAAAATAAAGAAAATCTAAAGGAACTAAAATATAAAGAGAAGAAACATTGAAAACAAGTATTACCCTAATCTAGGTGATACAAAAATATTCAAACAAAACATAGTATTTAAATGTTAACATAGCAATTTAAAATATTAAATTCTTCTTTTATATGTTGCAGCTTTATTAAATTTACTGAATTATTATTGGTTTTAGTTTTTTTAGACTTTGTTAACTGAAAGATTAATTAATTTGATCTTCTATGTTACAACTTTCATTATTTTCTAATAATTAACATTTATATTATATTCTCTTCTTAAGTTTGTGTATTCATTCTTTATTTATATATTATAAAATTACATTATTTCATATGTTGCAAACATATAAGAGAAGAATTTAATTATTGTAATAAAGAATAAATAATGAATAAAACATGAAAAGAAAATATAATATAAAAATTAACTGCATATAATATAATATAAAAAGGATTTATACATACGAAATGTAAAATTTTATCACGTCATCACGAAAGACATGGCGTCCATATTGGAATTTTTCCCGCCTTCGCAGATCTATTATGGCACTACCAATTAAACCTATGCAAAAAGAAATCAAAATTCCTAAATAAATGAATAAAATGAATAAAATGTATAAAATTAAATTACCTTAAAGTCACAAGATCACAACAATCAAATCAAATAAAAACTCACTTAACTCACATCCTATTAAATTCGACACTTGAATTATATGAATAAAGAACTCAAAATGATGTAATCGTCAAAAAATTATCTATCCTAATGATAAAATATTGAATAAAGATATTGTCAATTAAATACAAATGCACAAATCACAAAAAAGAATAATTATAAAAAGAACAGTATTAAAATATTACGCACTAAATAGAACACACATCTTGAGAATATTTCTAACTTCTAATCGTTACGACGAATCAACGAATAATGTTTTTTCGCGTTTCGCTTTTGCGCATCGAAATAACAACATGGAGAGGGGATACGTTCGGCAATTCGACAAGACAAAGCATGTTTGAACACGAATTATATTTCTTGGAAACGATCAAATATCATAAGGAACGTTTCTAGCCTCGAGCAAAAAACAAACGATAGATCAAAAAAGTAAACAGTAAACACACAAGCGAGACGTTGCACACAATAAATGTACTTGAATAATTCGATTTCATAATTCGAACGAACAGTAAAAAAATTTCTTTTAATTCGACTAAAATGATAAAAATTGATCATCTAGAACGTAAAATAAACGTATACAATTAAAATTATATTAAAAAAAAACCGATATACCATTTCAAATTCTGTCTCGAAATATTTCGATACCGAGGTGCTAATGACGCAATAGACGCCAAATGAATAATCGAAGAAAAAGACACAAAGAAACACAAAACACTAATTAATTTCCTTTTCACTACACTGAATTGATTACTTAAAACACTAAATTAGCAATAATTGATAAATTTGGGAATAATAAAAGTAAAATAACTTACTGCGTAATCCGAATTTGCGACGATCCGTCCTCTTGTCACGATTTCCAACTGTAGACTGACGCCTGCGCACTATGATGCGCAATATGATGCGCACTGATTCGTCTCGCGTTTCCAATAGAGCAACGTTCTGATTGGCTGGCGCATGACACTTATTTATTCATTTTAAAACCGCGCGGAAAATTGAAATTTTATAAAATATATATTAATTGTTTTTACTCGTAACATAAGAATCCTGCAAAGATATTTATTAGAAATACAATAAAATTAATTCCTTAAAATAGTTAAATTAAATGATACAAATTATATATTAACATAATATAACAACTATATATATTAAAAAGGAATTTAATATGAAGATTAATTAAATTTAAAAAAAAAATAAAACAAGAAAGAAATTTATTAAAAAAAAAACTTAAATAAATTCATAAAAATTGAAAAAATAAAAAAATTATGACACATAACATAGTATAAGATAATGTAAAAGTAATTTATACTAAATCTTAATACTAAATCTTAAATCTATCCTAAAAATATTACACTTAAAACTAGGATTTATATCTAAAACGCACGCATTTTATAGAAATATTATAAATTATAACGAATATATTAAAATTATTGAATTTTAATACTAAATCTTAAGTTTACCTTATATTATACTTATACTATACTTAAAGCTAATAATAAGATGCATCTTATCATTTACATCGAGTATAACGAATTACAATAAAAATATTAAAATCTAAGTCTTAATACTAAATCTTAAATCTATCTTATATTATACTTAAAACTAAATCTAAAAAATCCAAGATGCAGGCATCCTTCATTTACATCGAATGTATTATAATGAATACACTAACTAACTAATATCTGTATCAAAGACATTCTGGTCTCATTTGGAAAAATTAAAAAATAATATAAAACAAGCAAGGATTGACCAGAATATATTTGTTCAGATTTTATTAGTACCTTCAATCTAGTCGATTCATAATTAATCAAAATAATTTAAGGGAATCATATTTTATACTAGATTGAAGGTGTGCGTAGTTCTTAGCTTGCCATCGCTTTTCGAAAAAATTTACAATTTAATTCAAAATATTTTATTAAATGAAAAATATGAAAAGCGGTGCCAATTACCAGGTCTCACCCACGGGGAGGTAACTACGCATCGAGACCCATAAGGTTGAATTTATTGAACAAATTTATTAATACAACAAAATTATAATACAATTAATTGTCTATAAATAAAATCTTAAATGTAAAAAAGAAATGTGATACAAAAATTATCCATCGTCGTCCAACGTTGTCCATCGATGAACAGTTAAACTAACTTATTCTAGACCTTAATACTAAATCTTATATCTATCATACATCTATTTTACATTATGCAGAAAACTAGGACTTAAATCTATGATGCATGCATCTTATGATTTACATCGAATATAAGAAAATATAATAAAAAAATTAAAATCTACGCATGCTGATTATCCTGATCCAACGTCGTCCAACGTTGTCCATCGATGAAATCTTCTAAATTAACTTATTCTAGATCTTAAAACTAAATCATAAATCTATCTTAAAAAACTATTATACTTAAAAAGACTGATATCCATCGATGAAGTCTTAAATTAACTTATTCTAAATCTTAATACTAAAACTTAAATCTATCCTAAAAAATATTATACTTAAAACTAGGCCTTAAATCTAAAACGTACGCATCTTATCGAAGTATAATAAATTACAATGAATATTAATATAAGAAATTACAATTATAAAATTAAAATGTATTTTGTATTTTGATTATCGTGATCCAACGTCGTCCAACGTTGGTCTTTGATTTCCATCGACGTCTATCGATACATCGAATATAAAAAATTACAAAAAAGAAATTGAAATCTACGTCCTATATTGAATATCGTGATCCAACATCGTCCAACGTTGCTCTTGGATTTCTATTTCGACATCTATCGATACATCGAATATAAAAAATTACAAAAAAATAATTGAAATCTGTGTCCTATGTTGAATGTCGTGATCCAACGATGTCCACTAATAAATCAAATATAAGAAATTACAAAAAAGAAATTGAAATCTGTGTCTTATGTTGAATGTCGTGATCCAACGATGTCCACTAATAAATCAAATATAAGAAATTACAAAAAAGAAATTGAAATCTGTGTCCTATGTTGAATGTCGTGATCCAACGATGTCCACTAATAAATCAAATATAAGAAATTACAAAAAGAAATTGAAATCTGTGTCCTATGTTGAATGTCGTGATCCAACGATGTCCACTAATAAATCAAATATAAGAAATTACAAAAAAGAAATTGAAATCTGTGTCCTATGTTGAATGTCGTGATCCAACGATGTCCACTAATAAATCAAATATAAGAAATTACAAAAAAGAAATTGAAATCTGTGTCCTATGTTGAATGTCGTGATCCAACGATGTCCACTAATAAATCAAATATAAGAAATTACAAAAAAGAAATTGAAATCTGTGTCCTATGTTGAATGTCGTGATCCAACGATGTCCACTAATAAATCAAATATAAGAAATTACAAAAAAGAAATTGAAATCTGTGTCCTATGTTGAATGTCGTGATCCAACGATGTCCACTAATAAATCAAATATAAGAAATTACAAAAAGAAATTGAAATCTGTGTCCTATGTTGAATGTCGTGATCCAACGATGTCCACTAATAAATCAAATATAAGAAATTACAAAAAAGAAATTGAAATCTGTGTCCTATGTTGAATGTCGTGATCCAACGATGTCCACTAATAAATCAAATATAAGAAATTACAAAAAAGAAATTGAAATCTGTGTCCTATGTTGAATGTCGTGATCCAACGATGTCCATTAATAAATCAAATATAAGAAATTACAAAAAAGAAATGGAATTCTGTGTCCAACGATATCGTGATCCAACGATGTCCAATGTTGCTCTTGGATTTCTATCGACGTCTATCGATACATCGAATATAAAAAATTACAAAAAAGAAATTAAAATCTGTGTCCTACGTTGAATATCGTGATCCAACATTGTCCAACGTTGCTCTTGGATTTCTATCGACGTCTATCGATACATCGAATACAAAAAATTACTAAAAAGAAATTGAAATCTGTGTCCTATGTTGAATATCGTGATCCAATGACGTCCATTGTCATCCATTGTCGACCATTGTCGTCCAGCGTTGTTCAACGTCGTTCAACGTCATTCATCTTCGTCCAACGTCGTCCACCAACGTCGTCCACCAACGTCGTCCATCGTCGTCGTCCATCGTCGTCGTCCATCGTCGTCGTCCATCGTCGCCGTCCATCGTCGCCGTCCATCGTCGCCGTCCATCGTCGCCGTCCATCGTCGCCGTCCATCGTCGCCGTCCATCGTCGCCGTCCATCGTCGCCGTCCATCGTCGCCGTCCATCGTCGTCGTCCATCGTCGTCGTCCATCGTCGTCGTCCATCGTCGTCGTCCATCGTCGCCGTCCATCGTCGCCGTCCATCGTCGCCGTCCATCATCGCCGTCCATCGTCGCCGTCCATCGTCGCCGTCCATCGTCGCCGTCCATCGTCGCCGTCCAATGTCGTCCATCGTCGTCCATCGTCGTCCATCGTCGTCCATCGTCGTCCATCGTCGTCCATCGTCGTCCATCGTCGTCCATCGTCGTCCATCGTCGTCCATCGTCGTCCATCGTCGTCCATCGATGAACTCTTAAATTAACTTATTCTAAATCTTAAAACTAAATTTTAAATCTATCTTATAATACACTTAAAACTAGAACTTAAATCTAAAACGCACGCATTTTATCATTTATGTAAAATACAATAAATTATAATAAATAATATTAAAAAACTAAATCTTAAAGCTATCTTATATCATACGTTTACATATTATACTTAAAGCTAGGTCCTAAATAATAAGATGCATCTTATCATTTACATCGAGTCTAATAAACTGTAATAGAAATATTAAAACCTATATCTTATTACTAAATCTTAAATCTATCCTAAAAAATATCATACTTAAAACTAGGACTTACATCTAAAACGCACGCATCCTATCGAAATATAATAAATTACAATGAATACATTAAAATTAATAAATCTTAATACTAAATCTTAAGCCTACCTTATATTATACTTAAAGCTAGGTCCTAAATGTAAGATGCATCTTATCATTTACATCGAATCTAATAAATTGTAATAAAAATAATAAAACCTATATCTTATTACTAAATCTTAAATCTATCTTATATTATACTTAAAACTAGAACTTAAATGTAAGATACGCGCACCTTGTCATTTACATACAATAAAATAAATTATAATAAAAATATTAAAATCTAAACCTTAATAATAAAACTTAAATCTATCTTATATTATACTTAAAACTAGGACTTAAATCTAAAACGCATTTTATAATTTATATCGAATTCATTATAATATATTACAATGAGTACACTAGAATAACTAATATCTGTATCAAAGATATTCTGATATTATTTAAAAAAAGTGGAAGGAGATAACGTTGCTCAATTTGTTAAAAATTGAGAAACAACAAAGGATTAACCAGAATATCCTTGTTCAGATTTTTATTAGTACCTTCAGTCTAGTCCATTGATAACTAATCAAAATAATTGAAAGCAATCATATTTTAGACTAGAGTGAAGGTGTGCGTAGTTCTTAGCTTGCCATCGCTTTCCACAGACTATCATTGATGAAATATATTTGATATTTTTAAATTTAAAATATTTCAAAAACATTAATGAAATAAATTTTGTGATATACGATTTTGGAAAGCGATGCCAATTACCGGGTCTCACCGACGAGGAGGTGACTACGCATCGAGACCCACCTAAACCTATAAAAAATAAAAAAAACATTAAAAATTAATGATTAAATTGAACAAATTAGAAAAATATAAAATATATAAAAATTAAATAAATCTGAAATATAAAAGAAACATTAATCATGAATACATAAAATAAAATAATCATTTGAATTATTATACAATGAAATTTGATAATAATCTTTACAGCATTTTTTTTATATTTTTTACAATGTCCAACGATGAGACTAAATCTATCTTAATTTAATAAATCTAATACTAAATCAAAGAGTCATACACTTTATTGGTATCACTGATATTAAAGATATCCACGTTTTACTTCAAACGAAAAAAAGTTATTGCATAATAGAAAAATAGAAAATCTATAAGAAAATCTACAATAGTTGATTTACAAGATTCATCAAACAAATGATAACCATGTTGATGAGCAGAGTGTTACGACAACGTCCTAGTAGCTGAATGCATAGAGTCCACAACGACAACGAGAAGGAACTAGAAATTATTTCAAGACCACCGGAGTCGAATTACCAAGACATAGTCCTCACGACTCACAGGAAGGAACCAAAAATCATTCTAATACCACTGAAGTCGAATTACTGAAGACGACATTCAACATAGGACCTATCTCTGATCAAATATCCAAAGATATCAATCGATCAGAGCGCGGACCTTCGACTGACCACCGTAAGTTGAACATCAGTCCGATGAACACTTACAATTTTTTCATGAGAAAAAAGTCACGAAAAAAAGAAGAGATGATTATACATCGAGACCTAAAATTAATAAATAAAAAATACATAAGAAAAATATTATATAAAAATTAAACAAATCTGAAACATAAAATAAAGATTAATTACATAAATTATAAAAATAAACAATAAAATTACATAAAAAATAAAAATAAATAAACATGCAATAAACATGCAATAAACATGCAATAAACATGCAATAAACATGCAATAAACATGCAATAAATTTTTACAAAAATTTTTATAGAAATCTTTTACATTTTTCGCTTTATATTATATTATATCTAAAACGCATTAATTATAAGAAATATATAATAAAATTAAAGATTAGGTCCCACGTCGTCCATTGTCGTCCATCGTCGTCCCACGTCGTCCCACGTTGTCCCACGTCGTCCAACCATGATAATGACCTAATCTATAACTTAAAATCTTAAATTTATAATTTACAATACATAATATTTCTATTAATATTATCCGTATCAAGAATACTCTCGTCTAACTTAAAGCGAAAAACAGAAATATTCAAAATCATTTATATTAAATCATTTATAATAAATTATTTATAATAAATAAAACATCAATAAAAAAAGAAAGAACTCAAAATATTCAAAAAGCAATTAAATGGAGACCAAGAAAATAATAAGAAGAATAAATTAAAAGAAGAAATATACGTGATTGATGAAAAATCAACCCTCTCTGTCGTTCTCATATCACGACTTACATCAATGGATTTATGAAAATCGATGGACGGATGATACTTGCCAGTCGTGACCAATCAAGGGTTACGACACCGGCCTCGCAGAAGAACGACTTACGTTCTGACGACACAGGAAGGAGCAAAGATAAATCCCTGACCACCGGAATCGATTTACAAGTACGACATTCGACCACGAGGCCGAACTCTAATCGAGTACCAAGGTACCAATCGATTAGAGCGCGGACCCTTAACTGGCCACCGGAAGTAGAGCATCGGCCCAACGACTTCTACCATTGTTGCATGACAGGAGATTGATTTGAAATAATATTGACGAAAGAGAAGAAAAAAATATAAAATAACTAAAAGGATAAATTGAGGAAGAAGATGCTAATCATTCATACTAAACAAAAAAAAAAAAGAGAAAACTTAAAAAGTTAAAAAAGCAACTAAATGCAGGCTAAGAAAATGATAAGAATTTGAAGAAGAACTTAAGATACGTGATCGATGAAAAATCAACCCTTATCTGTCGCTCTCATATCACGACTTACATCAATGGATTTACGAAAATCGATGGACAGATGATACTTGCCAGTCGTGACCAATCGAGGGTTACGACAGCGGCCTAATAGCAGAACGTCTTATGTCCCAACGACACAGGAAGGAACAAGGAGTAAATCCTTGACCACCTTGAGCCGGATTACAAAGACGACGTTCCACCACAAGACCTAACTCTAATCGAGTACTAAGGTACCAATCGATTAGAGCGCGGACCCTCAACTGGCCACCGGAAGTAGAGCACCGGCCCAACGATTTCTACCACTGTTGCATGACATGAGATTAATTTGAAATAAGCGAGGAAAGAGAAGAAGAAAATATAAAATAACTAAAAGGATATTTTGAGGAAGAGAGTAAAAAATGATTAGAATAATTATACGAATAAAAATTCGAAATGAAAAATAATGAAAACGAAAAGCGAGAATGTAAAAAAAGAGTACAAAAACTAAAAATTTTTAGTTTTCGCTTTAAATTATGGAGTATATCTTGATACGGATGAAAACGCACTTATTACAATAAACTTATTCTAATTTATATAATATAATAACTTATAAATAATATAATACATTAACTTATAACTAATATCTGCAGTCCAGTTTAATCAATTAAAAATTAAAAGTCAAAATAATTAAATGAATTATGCAAAGTTTACACTGGACTGCAGATTTGCGTAGTTCTTAGCTTGCCATCGCTTTCCATACACTATCATTGATGAAATATATTTCATATTTTTAAACTTAAAATATTTCGAAAACTTTAATGAAAAGTAATAAATTTTGTGAAATATGATTTTGGAAAGCGATGCCAATTACCGGGTCTCACCGACGAGGAGGTGACTACGCATCGAGACCCATCAGGTTGAATTTATTGAACAAATTTATTAATATAATAAAATTACAATACAATAAAATTACAATACAATTAATTATCTATAAATTAAATCTTAAACGTAGAAAAGAAATATATGATAGAATTGTTAAAATACTTATCCATCGTCGTCCAACGTTGTCCATCGATGAACTCTTAACACTACCTTATTCTAGACCTTAATACTAAATCTTATATCTATCTTACATCTATTTTACATTATGCAAAAAACTACGACTTAAATCTAAGATGCATGCATCTTATGATTTACATCGAATATAAGAAATTATAATAAAAAAATTAAAATGTATGTCATATGTTGATTATCGTGATGCAACGTCGTCCAACGTCGTCCAACGTCGTCCAACGTTGTCCATCGATGAAATCTTCTAAATTAACTTATTCTAAATCTTAATACTAAATCTTAAATCTATCCTAAAATAATGTTATACTTAAAACTAGAACTTAAATCTAAAACGCTCGCATCTTATGATTTACGTTGAATTAATAAAAATAACAAATTATAATAAAACAATTAAAATCTACATTGTATGCTGATTATCATGATCCAACGTCGTCCAACGTCGTCCATCGATGAAATCTTAAATTAACTTATTCTAAATCTTAAAACTAAATCTTAAATCTATTTTATAATACACTTAAAACTAAAACTTAAATCTAAAACGCACGCATTTTATCATTTACATAGAATACAATAAATTACAATAAATTACAATAAATAATAATATTAAAAAACTAAATCTTAAAGCTACCTTATATATTACGTTTAAATATTATACCTTAAAGGTTGTCCTAAATGTAAGATGCATGCAACTTATCATTTACATCGAGTGTAACAATAAAAATATTAAAATCTAAGTCTTAAAACTAAATCTTAAATCTATCTTAAAAAAATATTATACTTAAAACTAGGCCTTACATCTAAAACGCACGCATCCTATCGAAATATAATAAATTACAATGAATACATTAAAATTAATAAATCTTAATACTAAATCTTAAACCTATTTTATGTTACACTTATACTATACTTAAAGCTATGTCCTAAATGTAAGATGCATGCATCCTATCATTTACATCGAGTGTAACAATAAAAATATTAAAATCTAAATCTTAATATTAAATCTTAAATCTATCGTAAAAAATATTATACTTAAAACTAGGTCTTACATCTAAAACGCACGCATCTTATCGAAATATAATAAATTACAATGAATACATTAAAAATAATAAATCTTAATATTAAATCTTAAGCCTATCTTATATTATACTTATACTATACTTAAAGCTAGGTCCTAAATAATAAGATGCATCTTATCATTTACATCGAGTATAACGAATTACAATAAAAATATTAAAATCTAAGTCTTAATACTAAATCTTAAATCTATCTTATATTATACTTAAAACTAAATCTAAAAAATCTAAGATGCGCGCATCTTTCATTTACATCGAATGTATTATAATGAATACACTAACTAACTAATATCTGTGTCAAAGATATTCTGGTCTCATTTAGAAAATAAATTAAAAAATAATATAAAAACAAGCAAGTATTGACCAGAATAACCAGATTTTTGAGTACCTTCGGTCTAGTCCAATGATAATCAATCAAAATAATGTACAGCAATCATTTTTTAGACTAGACTGAAGGTATGCGTAGTTCTTGGCTTGCCATCGCTTTTCGAAAAAATTTCTAATTTAATTCAAGATATTTCTTTAAATATAAAATGTAAAATTCTTTAAATATAAAAAGCGATGCCAATTACCGGATCTCACCCACGGGGAGGTGACTACGCATCGAGACCCATCAGGTTGAATTTATTGAACAAATTTATTAATACAATAAAATTACAATACAATAAAATTACAATACCATAAAATTACAATACAATTAATTATTTATAAATTAAATAGAAGAAAAATATAATACAATTGGTAAAAAAATTATCCAGTCGTCCAACATTGTCCATCGATGAACTCTTAATTCTATCTTATTCTAGATCTTAATACTAAATCTTATATCTATCTTACATCTATTTTACATTATGCAAAAAACTATGACTTAAATCTAAGATGCATGCATCTTATGATTTACATCGAATATAGGAAATTATAATAAAAAAATTAAAATCTACGTCATATGCTGATTATCGTGATCCAATGTCGTCCAACGTTGTCTAACTTCTTCCAACTTTGCCCATCGATTTCGATCGACGTCCATTGATACATCGAATATAAGAAATTACAAAAAAGAAATTGAAATCTGTGTCCTATGTTGAATGTCGTGATCCAACGATGTCTATTAATAAATCAAATATAAGAAATTACAAAAAAGAAATTGAAATCTGTGTCCTATGTTGAATGTCGTGATCCAACGATGTCCACTAATAAATCAAATATAAGAAATTACAAAAAAGAAATTGAAATCTGTGTCCTATGTTGAATGTCGTGATCCAACGATGTCCACTAATAAATCAAATATAAGAAATTACAAAAAAGAAATTGAAATCTGTGTCCTATGTTGAATGTCGTGATCCAACGATGTCCACTAATAAATCAAATATAAGAAATTACAAAAAAGAAATTGAAATCTGTGTCTTATGTTGAATGTCGTGATCCAACGATGTCCACTAATAAATCAAATATAAGAAATTACAAAAAAGAAATTGAAATCTGTGTCCTATGTTGAATGTCGTGATCCAACGATGTCCACTAATAAATCAAATATAAGAAATTACAAAAAAGAAATTGAAATCTGTGTCCTATGTTGAATGTCGTGATCCAACGATGTCCACTAATAAATCAAATATAAGAAATTACAAAAAAGAAATTGAAATCTGTGTCCTATGTTGAATGTCGTGATCCAACGATGTCCACTAATAAATCAAATATAAGAAATTACAAAAAAGAAATTGAAATCTGTGTCCTATGTTGAATGTCGTGATCCAACGATGTCCACTAATAAATCAAATATAAGAAATTACAAAAAAGAAATTGAAATCTGTGTCCTATGTTGAATGTCGTGATCCAACGATGTCCACTAATAAATCAAATATAAGAAATTACAAAAAAAAAATTGAAATCTGTGTCCTATGTTGAATGTCGTGATCCAACGATGTCCACTAATAAATCAAATATAAGAAATTACAAAAAAGAAATTGAAATCTGTGTCCTATGTTGAATGTCGTGATCCAACGATGTCCACTAATAAATCAAATATAAGAAATTACAAAAAAGAAATTGAAATCTGTGTCCTATGTTGAATGTCGTGATCCAACGATGTCCATTAATAAATCAAATATAAGAAATTACAAAAAAGAAATGGAATTCTGTGTCCAACGATATCGTGATCCAACGATGTCCAATGTTGCTCTTGGATTTCCATCGACGTCTATCGATACATCGAATATAAAAAATTACAAAAAAGAAATTAAAATCTGTGTCCTACGTTGAATATCGTGATCCAACATTGTCCAACGTTGCTCTTGGATTTCTATCGACGTCTATCGATACATCGAATAAAAAAAATTACTAAAAAGAAATTGAAATCTGTGTCCTATGTTGAATATCGTGATCCAATGACGTCCATTGTCATCCATTGTCGACCATTGTCGTCCAGCGTTGTTCAACGTCGTTCAACGTCGTTCATCTTCGTCCAACGTCGTCCACCAACGTCGTCCACCAACGTCGTCCACCAACGTCGTCCATCGTCGTCGTCCATTGTCGTCGTCCATCGTCGCCGTCCATCGTCGCCGTCCATCGTCGCCGTCCATCGTCGCCGTCCATCGTCGCCGTCCATCGTCGCCGTCCATCGTCGCCGTCCATCGTCGCCGTCCATCGTTGTCCAACGCCGTCCAAAGTCGTCCAAAGTCGCCCATCGTCGTTCAACGTCGTCCATCGTCGTTCAACGTCGTCCATCGTCGTTCAACGTCATCCATCGTCGTTCAACGTCGTCCATCGTCGTTCAACGTCGTCCATCGTCGTTCAACGTCGTCCATCGTCGTCCATCGTCGTCCATCGTCGTCCATCGTCGTCCATCGTCGTCCATCGTCGTCCATCGTCGTCCATCGTCGTCCATCGTCGTCCATCGTCGTCCATCGTCGTCCATCGATGAACTCCTAAATTAACTTATTCTGAATCTTAAAACTAAATCTTAAATCTATCTTATAATACACTTAAAACTAGAACTTAAATCTAAAACGCACGCATTTTATCATTTATGTAAAATACAATAAATTATAATAAATAATATTAAAAAACTAAATCTTAAAACTATCTTATATCATATGTTTACATATTATACTTAAAGCTAGGTCCTAAATAATAAGATGCATCTTATCATTTACATCGAGTCTAATAAACTGTAATAGAAATATTAAAACCTATATCTTATTACTAAATCTTAAATCTATCCTAAAAAATATCATACTTAAAACTAGGACTTACATCTAAAACGCACGCATCCTATCGAAATATAATAAATTACAATGAATACATTAAAATTAACAAATCTTAATACTAAATCTTAAGCCTACCTTATATTATACTTAAAGGTAGGTCCTAAATGTAAGATGCATCTTATCATTTACATCGAATCTAATAAATTGTAATAAAAATAATAAAACCTATATCTTATTACTAAATCTTAAATCTATCTTATATTATACTTAAAACTAGAACTTAAATGTAAGATACGCGCACCTTGTCATTTACATACAATAAAATAAATTATAATAAAAATATTAAAATCTAAACCTTAATAATAAAACTTAAATCTATCTTATATTATACTTAAAACTAGGACTTAAATCTAAAACGCATTTTATAATTTATATCGAATTCATTATAATATATTACAATGAGTACACTAGAATAACTAATATCTGTATCAAAGATATTCTGATATTATTTAAAAAAAGTGGAAGGAGATAACGTTGCTCAATTTGTTAAAAATTGAGAAACAACAAAGGATTAACCAGAATATCCTTGTTCGGATTTTTATTAGTACCTTCAGTCTAGTCCATTGATAACTAATCAAAATAATTGAAAGCAATCATATTTTAGACTAGAGTGAAGGTGTGCGTAGTTCTTAGCTTGCCATCGCTTTCCACAGACTATCATTGATGAAATATATTTGATATTTTTAAATTTAAAATATTTCAAAAACATTAATGAAATAAATTTTGTGATATACGATTTTGGAAAGCGATGCCAATTACCGGGTCTCACCGACGAGGAGGTGACTACGCATCGAGACCCACCTAAACCTAATAAAAAAAAAAAACATTAAAAATTAATGATTAAATTGAACAAATTAGAAATATATAACATATATAAAATGAATTAATGACAAGAATTAAATAAAATATATAAAAATAAAATAAATCTGAAATGTAAAAGAAATATTAATCACGAATACATAAAATAAAATAATCATTTGAATTATTATACAATGAAATTTGACAATAATCTTTACAGCATTTTTTTTATATTTTTTACAATGTCCAACGATGAGACTAAATCTATCTTAATATAATAAACCTAATGATAATACTAATTCAAAGAGTCATACATCCTATTGCTATCACTGATATTAAGGATATTCACATTTTACTTCAAACGAAAAAAAGTTATTGACAGAACAAAAAAATAGTGTAAGAAAATCCAAATTCTACAATAGTTGATTTACAAGAGTCATCAAACAAATGATAACCATGTTGATCAGCAGAGAGTTACGGCCTAGTAGCTGAATGCATAGAGTTCACAACGACCACGAGAAGGAACTAGAAATCATTTCAAGACCACCGGAGTCGAATTACCAAGACATAGTCCTCACGACTCACAGGAAGGAACCAAAAATCATTCTAATACCACTGAAGTCGAATTACCGAAGACGACATTCAACATAGGACCTATCTCTGATCAAATATCTAAAGATATCAATCGATCAGAGCGCGGACCTTCGACTGACCACCGTAAGTTGAACAGTCCGATGAACACTTACAATTTTTTCGTGATGATTCATGAGAAAAAAGTCACGAAAAAAAGAATAGATGATTATACATCGAGACCTAAAATTAATAAATAAAAAATACATAAGAAAAATATTATATAAAAATTAAACAAATCTGAAACATAAAATAAAGATTAATTACATAAATTATAAAAATAAACAATAAAATTACATAAAAAATAAAAATAAATAAACATGCAATAAACATGCAATAAACATGCAATAAACATGCAATAAATTTTTACAAAAATTGTTACAGAAATCTTTTACATTTTTCGCTTTATATTATATATATATTATATCTAAAACGCTCGCATTAATTATAAGAAATACATAATAAAATTAAAGATTAGGTCCCACGTCGTCCATCGTCGTCCATCGTCGTCCATCATCGTTTGTCGTCCATCGTCCAATGCCAATTACAGGATCTCACCGACGAGGAGGTGACTACGCATCGAGATCTATCTAAATCTAACAAATAAAAACAAAAACATTAAAAATTAATGATTAAATTGAACAAAATAATTGAACAGACTAAGCCAAAAGACTAAGCCCCACGTCGTCCATTGTCATCCTAGGTTGTCCAACGATGATAGCTTAATGACTTAATCTATAACTTAAAATCTTAAATCTATAATTTACAATACATAACATTTCTATTAATATTATCCGTATCAAGAATACTCTCGTCTAACTTAAAGCGAAAAAAAGAAATATTCAAAATCATTTATATTAAATCATTAATATTAAATTATTTATAATAAATAAAACATCAATAAAAAAAGAGAGAACTGAAAATATTCAAAAAGCAATTAAATGGAGACCAAAAATATAATAAGCATTTGAAGAAGAACTTAAGATACGTGATCGATGAAAAATCAAACCTTATCTGTCGCTCTCATATCACGACTTACATCAATGGATTTACGAAAATCGATGGACAGATGATACTTGCCAGTCGTGACCAATCGAGGGTTACGACAGCGGCCTAATAGCAGAACGTCTTATGTCCCAACGACACAGGAAGGAACAAGGAGTAAATCCTTGACCACCTTGAGCCGGATTACAAAGACGACGTTCCACCACAAGACCTAACTCTAATCGAGTACTAAGGTACCAATCGATTAGAGCGCGGACCCTCAACTGGCCACCGGAAGTAGAGCACCGGCCCAACGATTTCTACCACTGTTGCATGACATGAGATTAATTTGAAATAAGCGAGGAAAGAGAAGAAGAAAATATAAAATAACTAAAAGGATATTTTGAGGAAGAGAGTAAAAAATGATTAGAATAATTATACGAATAAAAATTCGAAATGAAAAATAATGAAAACGAAAAGCGAGAATGTAAAAAAAGAGTACAAAAATTAAAAATTTTTAGTTTTCGCTTTAAATTATGGAGTATATCTTGATACGGATGAAAACGCACTTATTACAATAAACTTATTCTAATTTATATAATATAATAACTTATAAATAATATAATACATTAACTTATAACTAATATCTGCAGTCCAGTTTAATCAATTAAAAATTAAAAGTCAAAATAATTAAATGAATTATGCAAAGTTTACACTGGACTGCAGATTTGCGTAGTTCTTAGCTTGCCATCGCTTTCCATACACTATCATTGTTAAAATATATTTCATATTTTTACATTTAAAATATTTCTAAAACTTTAATGAAAAAAAAAAAATTTATGATGTATGACTTCGGAAAGCGATGCCAATTACCGGGTCTCACCAACGAGGAGGTGACTACGCATCGAGACCCATCAGATTGAATTTATTGAACAAATTTATTAATACAATAAAATTACAATACAATAAAATTACAATACAATTAATTATCTATAAATTAAATCTTAAACGTAGAAAAGAAATATGATACAATTGTTAAAAAAAATTATCCATCGTCGTCCAACGTCGTCCATCGATGAACTCTTAAATTAACTTATTCTCGACCTTAATACTAGATGTTATATCTATTATATATCTATTTTATATTATGCAGAAAACTAGGATTTAAATCTAAGATTCATGCATCTTATGATTTACATCGAATATATGAAATTACAATAAAAAAATTAAAATCTATGTCGTATGCATAATTATCGAGATCCAACGTCGTCCAACATCGTACATCGATGAACTCTTAAATTAACTTATTCTCGACCTTAATACTAGATGTTATATCTATTATACATCTATTTTATATTATGCAGAAAACTAGGATTTAAATCTAAGATTCATGCATCTTATGATTTACATCGAATATATGAAATTACAATAAAAAAATTAAAATCTATGTCGTATGCATAATTATCGAGATCCAACGTCGTCCAACGTCGTCCATCAATGAACTCTTAAATTAACTTATTCTCGACCTTAATACTAGATGTTATATCTATTATACATATATTTTATATTATGCAGAAAACTAGGATTTAAATCTAAGATTCATGCATCTTATGATTTACATCGAATATATGAAATTACAATAAAAAAATTAAAATCTATGTCGTATGCATAATTATCGAGATCCAACGTCGTCCAACATCGTACATCGATGAACTCTTAAATTAACTTATTCTAGATCTTAATACTAAATCTTAAATCTATCTTAAAAAAATTTTATACATAAAATTAGAACTTAAATCTGAAACGCTCGCATCTTATGATATACATAGAATTAATAAAAATAACAGATTAGAATAAAAAAATTAAAATGTATGTCATATGTTGATTATCGTGATCCAACGTTGTCCATCGATAAAAGAAAAATAAGAAATTATAAAAAAAATAAAAATCCATGTCCCATATGATTATCGTAAACCCAACGTCGTGCACCATAATCCATCGACTTCCATCGACACATGGAATATAAGAAATTATAAAAAAGAAATGAAAGCCAGTATTCTATGTTGATTATCGTGATTCAACATCGTCCAACGTTGTCCATCGATAAATCGAATATAAGAAATTATAAAAAGAAATTAAAACCAATATCCTATGTTGATTATCGTGATCCAACGTCGTGCAACATAATCCATCGACAACCATCGATACATCGAATATAAGAAATTACAAAAAAGAAATGAAAGCCAGTATTCTATGTTGATTATTGTGATCCACTGTCGTCCAACGTTGTCCATCGAAACATTGAATATAAGAAATTATAAAAAAGAAATAAAAACCTGTACCCTATGTTGATTATCGTGATCCACCGTCGTCCAACATCGTCCAACGTCGTCCAACATCGTTCATCGAGACATTGAATATAAGAAATTATAAAAAAGAAATAAAAACCAGTATCCTATGTTGATTATCGTGATCCAACGTCGTTTATCCCACTCCATCCTAGTCCATCCAAGTCCATCCAAGTCCATCCAAGTCCATCCAAGTCCATCCAAGTCCATCCAAGTCCATCCAAGTCCATCCAAGTCCATCCAAGTCCATCCAAGTCCATCCAAGTCCATCCTAGTCCATCCTAGTCCATCCTAGTCCATCCAACTCCATCCAAGTCCATCCAAGTCCATCCAAGTCCATCCAAGTCCATCCAAGTCCATCCAAGTCCATCCAAGTCCATCCAAGTCCATCCAATTCCATCCAACTCCATCCAAGTCCATCCAAGTCCATCCAAGTCCATCCAAGTCAATCGTAGTCCATCGTAGTCCATCGAAGAAGTCTTAAATTGACTTATTCTAGATCTTAATATTAAATCCTAAATTTAACTTAAAAGAATGTTATAAATAAAATTATGACTTAAATCTAAAACGCTCGCATCTTATGATTTACATCGAATATAAAAAATTATAATAAAGAAATTAACATCTACATCACATGTTGATTATCGTGAGGCAACGCTGTCCAACGTTGTCCAACGTTGTCCAACGTTGTCCATCGTTGTCCATCGTTGTCCATCGTTGTCCATCGTTGTCCATCGATGAAGTCTTAATTTAACTTATTCTAGTTCTTAATACTAGGTCCTAAATCTATTTTACATTACTCTTAAAACTTACATCTAAAACGCACGCATCTTATCGAAATATAATAAATTACAATGAATACATTAAAAATCTTATTAATAAATCTTAATACTAAATCTTAAGCCTATCTTATATTATATTTATACTATACTTAAAGCTAGGTCCTAAATAATAAGATGCATCTTATCATTTACATCGAGTATAACGAATTACAATAAAAATATTAAAATCTAAGTCTTAATACTAAATCTTAAATCTATCTTATATTATACTTAAAACTAAATCTAAAAAATCTAAGATGCGCGCATCTTTCATTTACATCGAATGTATTATAATGAATACACTAACTAACTAATATCTGTATCAAAGACATTCTGGTCTCATTTAGAAAAATTAAAAAATAATATAAAACAAGCAAGGATTGACCAGAATATATTTGTTCAGATTTTATTAGTACCTTCAATCTAGTCGATTGATAATTAATCAAAATAATTTAAGGCAATCATATTTTAGACTAGATTGAAGGTGTGCGTAGTTCTTGGCTTGCCATCGCTTTTCGAAAAAATTTAAAATTCAATTCAAGATATTTTATTAAATGAAAAATATGAAAAGCGATGCCAATTACCGGGTCTCACCCACGAGGAGGTGACTACGCATCGAGACCCATCAGGTTGAATTTATTGAACAAATTTATTAATAGAATAAAATTACAATACAATAAAATTACAATACAATTAATTATCTATAAATTAAATCTTAAACGTAGAAAAGAAATATATGATAGAATTGTTAAAATACTTATCCATCGTCGTCCAACGTTGTCCATCGATGAACTCTTAACACTACCTTATTCTAGACCTTAATACTAAATCTTATATCTATCTTACATCTATTTTACATTATGCAGAAAAGTAGGACTTAAATTTATGATGCATGCATCTTATGATTTACATCGAATATAAGAAAATATAATAAAAAAATTAAAATCTACGTCGCATGCTGATTATCCTGATCCAACGTCGTCCAACGTTGTCCATCGATGAAATCTTCTAAATTAACTTATTCTAGATCTTAAAACTAAATCTTAAATCTACCTTAAAAAACTATTATACTTAAAAAGACCGATTATCAATCGATGAAGACTTAAATTAACTTATTCTAAATCTTAATACTAAAACTTAAATCTATCCTAAAAAATATTATACTTAAAACTAGGCCTTACACCTAAAACGTACGCATCTTATCGAAGTATAATAAATTACAATGAATACTAATATAAGAAATTACAATAAAAAAATTAAAATGAATTTTGTATTTTTATTATCGTGATCCAACGTCGTCCAACGTCGTCCAACGTCGTCCAACGTCGTCCAATGTCGTCCAACGTCGTCCAACGTTGTCCATCGATGAAATCTTAAATTAACTTATTCTAAATCTTAATACTAAATCTTAAATCTATCCTAAAAAATATTATAACTTAAAACTAGGACTTACTTCTAAAACGCACGCATCTTATCGAAATATTACAAATTACAATGAATACATTAAAATTAATAAATCTTAATACTAAATCTTAAGCCTATCTTATATTATACATATACTATACTTAAAGCTACGTCCTAAATGTAAGATGCATGCATCTTATCATTTACATCGAGTGTAACAATAAAAATATTAAAATCTAAGTCTTAATACTAAATCTTAAATCTATCGTAAAAAATATTATACTTAAAACTAGGACGTACATCTAAAACGCACGCATCTTATCGAAATATTACAAATTACAATGAATACATTAAAATTAATAAATCTTAATACTAAATCTTAAGCCTATCTTATATTATACATATACTATACTTAAAGCTACGTCCTAAATGTAAGATGCATGCATCTTATCATTTACATCGAGTGTAACAATAAAAATATTAAAATCTAAGTCTTAATACTAAATCTTAAATCTATCGTAAAAAATATTATACTTAAAACTAGGACTTATATCTAAAACGCACGCATCTTATCGAAATATTACAAATTACAATGAATATATTAAAATGAATAAGTGTTATTACTAAATCTTAAGCCTACCTTATATTTTACTTATACTATACTTAAAGCTAGGTTGTCCTAAATGTAAAATGCATGCATCTTATCATTTACATCGAGTGTAACAATAAAAATATTGAAATCTAAATCTTAATACTAAATCTTAAATCTATCGTAAAAAATATTATACTTAAAACGATCGATATACATCGATGAAGTCTTAAATTAACTTATTCTAGATCTTAATACTAAAACTTAAATCTATCCTAAAAAAGTATTATACTTAAAGCTAGGCCTTACATCTAAAACGCACGCATCTTATCGAAATATAATAAATTACAATGAATATATTAAAATTAATAAATCTTAATACTAAATCTTAAGCCTATCTTATATTATACATATACTATACTTAAAGCTACGTCCTAAATGTAAGATGCATGCATCTTATCATTTACATCGAGTGTAACAATAAAAATATTAAAATTTAAGTCTTAATACTAAATCTTAAATCTATCGTAAAAAATATTATACTTAAAACTAGGACTTACATCTAAAACGCACGCATCTTATCGAAATATAATAAATTACAATGAATACATTAAAATTAATAAATCTTAATACTAAATCTTAAGCCTATCTTATATTATACTTATACTATACTTAAAGCTACGTCCTAAATGTAAGATGCATGCATCCTATCATTTACATCGAGTGTAACAATAAAAATATTAAAATCTAAGTCTTAATACTAAATCTTAAATCTATCGTAAAAAATATTATACTTAAAACTAGGTCTTACATCTAAAACGCACGCATCTTATCGAAATATAATAAATTACAATGAATACATTAAAATTAATAAATCTTAATACTAAATCTTAAGCCTATCTTATATTATACTTATACTATACTTAAAGCTAGGTCCTAAATAATAAGATGCATCTTATCATTTACATCGAGTATAACGAATTACAATAAAAATATTAAAATCTAAGTCTTAATACTAAATCTTAAATCTATCTTATATTATACTTAAAACTAAATCTAAAAAATCTAAGATGCGCGCATCTTTCATTTACATCGAATGTATTATAATGAATACACTAACTAACTAATATCTGTGTCAAAGATATTCTGGTCTCATTTAGAAAATAAATTAAAAAATAATATAAAAACAAGCAAGTATTGACCAGAATATCCTTGTTCAGATTTTTGAGTACCTTCGGTCTAGTCCAATAATAATCAATCAAAATAATGTACAGCAATCATTTTTTAGACTAGACTGAAGGTATGCGTAGTTCTTGGCTTGCCATCGCTTTTCGAAAAAAAATTTAAAATTCAATTCAAGATATTTTATTAAATGAAAAATATGAAAAGCGATGCCAATTACCGGGTCTCACCCACGAGGAGGTGACTACGCATCGAGACCCACCTAAACCTAATAACAAACAAAGAAAAAACAAATAAAAGTTATATTAATTATTAACAAATTAATGATATACCAATCACAAATAAAAATATATAATGATATAATATAAATTATATAAAAATATAAAATATGCAACAAAATGATATTCTATAATCGTAACTCTGTGTTTTTATGTATAACTTTGTGTTGGTATTTACAAAAATTTTTTACATTTTTCGCAATTTCTTGTATACAATTTATCCCACGCCGTCCAACGTTGAGGCTTAAATTTATAACTTAATCTATATTCTTAATACTACATCTTAAATCTATGATTTATATATCCTACTGGCATCATCCGTACTAAAGATACGCTCCTATTTAGTGCAAAGTAAAAGAAAAACGAAAAAGAAAAAAAAAAGAAGCAAATGGATTGAAAATATGTATGATTGAATGTTTGTATGTATTGATTTTATGTTAAGGAGCATATCTTTTTACAGAATGTGCTTACAATAAACTTAATCTAAATATCTATCTTACATTAAACTTAAATCTAAGACTTAAATTTAAGATTTAAAATTTATTTAAATCTTAAATTTTAATCTTAAATTAAAACGCAAACATCTTAAAAATTTACATACAGTATAAATTAAAAATTTTATTTTGATATTTCACACAGAATTCCGAATATTTATTCAATTGTTTCGTAATTAAAAATGCAAAAATACTAACAAATTTTATTCAATTTTAGGAAAATAGTAGAATAAAATTTAATTTTAATTTTGACAACGAATAATTATTTGTCATTTGTTCTAAATAAATCAACTGTGTTTGTATCAATATAACGTAATAAGAATATTAATTTATAAAATATATAATATTATATAAAATAAAAAATATATAAAATATATATATTTTAAATAAATTAATATTCTTATTACATAATAACGAACGATTTTATGTAATATTACGAGAGTTTAAAATTCAAATGAATGAACATTTTAGCAGTATTTTCATTAACAAATGCTGTAATATTTAGGGGCGCTGAAAAAAAATGATAGCCAGAAAAGGCTATAAGGACCACACTTGTGATCCAAAAGCAGGATCATTCCCACAATGTTAGTGGAAAAATTATGGGCATTTTATAAACGCAACGCTACTTTCAAAAACGCGATCATTTTATAGCGCAACACTACTTTCAAAAACGCGATTATTTTTTGACGCAACACTATTTTCAAAAACGCGATTACTTTTCAACGCAACACTAATTCTTAAAATGAATTTAATATAAATGCAAATGAATCGAAAGTTAATATCTCTAATTAAAACTCGAAATAAAGTAAATGTAAAATTTGTTAATACTACTAATATTATTACTAAAAAAAATTATATCATTAAATTTAATAATGATTAAAATTATTAAAAGAAAATCGCGATGTCTCATAAAACGCAACACTAAAACAAACGCGATTGTTATTCATTCGCAACACTAATGCAAACCGTAATTTATTTGTCGCAACACTAATTAAAAAATCGCGATTGCCCGTTTTCCCACTTTGTGATCCAAAAGTAGGATCACATTTTTGCAGCTCTTACAACTGCATTTTATGATCCCAAAACAGGACCATTTCCACAATATTAGTGGAAGAATCATGGGCATTTTATAAACGTAACACTACTTTCAAAAACGCGATCATTTTTTGACGCAACACTACTTTCAAAAACGCGATCATTTTTTGACGCAATACTATTTTCAAAAACGCGATCATTTTTTGACGCAACACTATTTTTAAAAACGCGATTACTTTTCAACGCAAAATTAATTTTTTAAATGAGTTTAGTACAAATGCAAATGAATTAAAAGTTAATATCTCTATAATTGAAACTTGAAATAAAATAAACGTAAAATTTTTTAATACTATTACTTTTGTAAAAAATTATATTATTAAAATTATAATTATTAAAAAAAATCGCGATGTCTCATTAAACGCAACACTAAAGCAAACGCGATTGTTATTCATTCGCAACACTAATGCAAACCGTAATTTATTTGTCGCAACACTAATTAAAAAATCGCGATTGCCCATTTGCCCATGATGATTGTACGTTGGGCCGGAATTCTCATCGGCCATAAATACTACTACTACTATTACTACTACTACTACTACTACTACTATTACTACTGACTCTAAAACGAGCATAGTGACAAAGTAGTAACAATGACTTCCCATTCTTTGGATCCAGACAAGATCCAAAAAATGAGAAGCCATTCGCTGCAGCCCCTCTTCGCGACAGTTTGTCGAGGCCTCTTCGGTCTTCCTCCTTCGGGCGCAATGCCCGCTGAAACTTAAATCTAGGCTCGAGATTTCCTAATCGCAAAAAAAAAAAAGAAAAAAAATAGACTAAATCGCGAAAGCTGAGTGCACATGGACGACCAATAGTCATTACTGACCATTGTCCGCACATGCGCAGAATCTCGAGCGCACGTTCGTTTCGCCCACTTCGCGACCGCGACCGCGAAATTCGAAAAATCGATATAAGTAAAACCAGAAACGAATGGTCATTGATGACCACTTGTCTCAGTTCCACTCTCGATTTTTCAAATCGTATTTCCTGAAACAGGTTGTCACGCGAAAACGCGCCTACCCGACCAGAGACTGTGACAACCTGCCCGGCCCTACCTACTTATAATTAACATGCACACCAGAAAGTATACTACCTATCCTACCTAGCGCTATATTTAAAAAATGGCAAAACAATCACACCAACACACTCACTCCACGGTTCTCACACATTACACCCGGGTGCAAAAAGCCTACACTAGGGAAAGCGTCCCGGGACGCCTCCGACACCCGAGCTTGATATTTCTTTCACACTCTAACTTTACGTACCTTTTACTGAAATCGACTGACAATGGCTAGTGATCATTGCGTAAATCGCGATAAAAATGTATCTTAATTACGATTATGTATATATTCATGATTGAAAAAATGCGTAACTTTTAAAATGATATTATTAAATGATATTGAATTTGATAATTAATTTTATAATTTGCAATATTTCATAGAAGATGTAATATTGCGGTAGTAAATTGTGATAGAAGTAGTGTATAAAATAATAATCGTAAACGATGCAATTCCACAGCCTAATCACACACACACAATGTGGAAAATACATCGTGCACGATCACTAACTCATTGTCAGTCGCTGGATTAATACTTATAAACTATGGTCATCATACCCATTGCCTCTCTCTCACCCAAGTAACACCTGGGCACGTGAGTGAGATCGTGGCAATGGACATGGAAGGGGTTAAACCTGAAAATCCTGAACTAAAAAAATATTATAAGTATATATTTTTTCTCTAACGGACTAATATTCTTTACTTTATCATCTATTTTTACTTGAAATTTTATTTAATGACTCTAATTTTATTAAATATTAAAATTATGATAATTATCTAATAGGCAAAAAATAAATAAGAAATTTATTTATAACAAGAAATACTAAATGCAAAATAAAATAATTGAATTAAAAGTTAAAGTTAATATTAATATAAATAACCTCAGGCGATTCCTTCATCAAAACATAGTTTCGAATATAAGAAATGTTCAATATTATTGTTTTGATTCCGAAATCTACCTGTCGCGATATATCTTCTTGCACATTTTCGTGTACGAAGGAAATAAAATTAAAAATTTTATATTTTATATCATGATTGTTGAAAATTGAAACTCGGATAATTAAAAAATATTGTATAAAGCAAAATGTAAAAAGGAAAAGAAAATTTTTATTTTACTAGTATTTGAAAAACGCGATGTGCAAGAAGATCTAGCCTGAGTTAATAAATAAAACACAGAAAATGTTACTACTCACGGGTATAATAACTATACCCGTGATCACTATGCTCGTTGCAAAAATCTACGTATACAACCAGTCACTCGTGCCGATTCGGACCTTTCGTCCTACGACATGATTGAGTGACCGGAGGAACATAAATGCATGCGACTCACCCTTGATGCGAAGAATATTGGCAGGAGGATGTTCCAAAATCTGTAACAAAAAACGAAACAACATAATTTAAAACATAATCCAGGTTATTAAAAATTGAATTCTAATTATTAATTTAAAAATTAAAAATCTAATGAATTAAAAAAAGATGAAACTCTACTAAAGTAATATTAATTAAATAAAGTAAAAATTAAATTTCTAATGTACTTTAATAAAAATAAAAATTAAAACTCTGATAAAAAAAAAATAAGAATTTATATAAAATGAAAGATAATTACCTCTTCGCGTGATGGA
Source organism: Apis mellifera (assembly GCF_003254395.2). NCBI lineage: Eukaryota > Metazoa > Arthropoda > Insecta > Hymenoptera > Apidae > Apis > Apis mellifera. The sequence goes on from NC_037647.1 coordinate 2,298,908, forward strand.
TGACCGCCTTATTTTCTTGAGAGAAGCACTGACTCTAAACGAAACGTATAGTCTTTTAACGCGACCGGTTAAAAATTATATTCGGCGAACAAACACTGATTCTAATTTCGCGTTATTCTTTAAAGAATTTAAAAAAACTTTTACGAAAGCAAACACTGACTCTACTGACCGCGCGCCCATACAAAAATTTACTGAAAATAAAATTGTATAATAAGGAGGGATGGGGTGGAAAAAAAAGTAAAATATTCTTCGATATTTTTCCTTTTTTTTCCTCTCAAACATTTGTTTAAGAAAATACTGCTATGAGTTGTATAAGATTTTTTTTAAAATTCAAAAATGTTTAATGTAAATAAATTATTTGGAAAAATTTGGAAAATTATTTGAATAATTTGGAAAAATTACGTTATAATTTCGTTCGCTATCAAAATTTAGATTATAATCAAATAGATTATAATAAATTATGTCGCGAATTATAAATATTCGAAATTTTTTGCAAAATAATCAAAATTTACAAATTAAACATACAATAATAAATTAAACTTAAATTTAAACTTAAAATTAGTGTAGTTCTTAGCTTGGCATCAGTTTTCAAAAACTAATCATTCTAATACAATTATAATACAACATTTTTAATGTAATACTTGCAATAATTTGATAAAATAATATAAAATGAAAACCGATGCCAATTACCGGGTCTCACCAACGAGGAGGTGACTACATCGAGACCCATATAATTATTACATTAATTATATAAATTATGACAATGTAAATTAAATATTAAAACAAATTAATTGTTAAATATAAAATTAAAAGAAAATTAAAAAATTAAAATATAAATCAAATTAAAATTTTGAAATAAAAATTAAAGATTGAAAATTAAACCAAATTAAAAATTTTAACCAAAACTAAAATAAAATTTAAAAAAAAAAAAATTGAAAGTTTTAAAGTGAATTGAAAGTAAAATTAAATTAAATAAAATTAAAAAAAATTAAAAAGCAAATATTTGAAGTTTGAAATAGAAATCGAATGATAAATTAAATTAAAAATAAAATAAAAATTAAAAATTAAAAATCAAATTAATCAATTGCAAAATGTAAAGTTAATGTAAATTAAAAGTAAAAAATAAAAGCAAAAAGAGAAGTATATATATATATATATATATATATGAATATAATTATTTCTTATTATTTATTCTTTTATATATATATATATATATATATATATATATATAAGAATAAATAATAAAAAATTATTTTCAATGTTATAATATTTCAGTCAAATGTTATGATTTCGAAGTTACCGCGACGCGAGTTCGATAGGAAATGATTGCTCTCGCCCGTCCTGTCCCCTATTTATACAAGCGCGTGAACCGAAGTCGAACGAAAATATACGACCTCTTCCGAATTTATCAAAATAGATCTTTCGAATGTATTAATCAATAATTTATCAGTTTTTATATTTTTACTAATTTAATTTAATAAAATTTAATTTATTGTTAACTTATGATAACAATTTTATATTTTTATTGCTAATTTATAAACTTAATAGAATATTAGGATATTATATATGATAATTAAAATATATTTTTTCGAAATTAAGTAAAATTTTGTATTGTATAACATCAATTGTCGATTTAAAATTATGTTAAATATTATTTTTTATTACTTTATGAGAAATTATTATAATTATAAAATAACCACGAATAGATTTATATTATCAATAATTTAATAAATTTAGAACTTTTATTCTAATTTATTTACCGAATAATTTATTAACATAGTAAATATAATAAACCGCATAATTACAAATTTTTAATTTCATTATATTAATACTTGCAGTCTAGTCTATTAATAATCAAAATAATACAAAGAAATTATCCATCGACTACTGCGTAGTTCTTAGCTTGCCATCGCTTTTCGAAAAATTTTTGAATGCAATTGAAATTTGGAACATATTTTTTTAAATTTTTAAATGAAAAATATGAAAAGCGATGCCAATTACCAGGTCTCACCAACGAGGAGGTGACTACGCATCGAGACCCATCAGGTTGAATTTATTGAACAAATTTATTAATACAATAAAATGATACAAATAATTATCTACAAATTAAATCTTAAACGTAGAAAAGAAATATGATACAATTAAAAAAATTATCCATCGTCGTCCAACGTTCTCCATCGATGAACACTTAAACTAACTTATTCTAGACCTTAATACTGAATCTTATATCTATCTTACATCTATTTTACATTATGCAAAAAACTAGGGCTTAAATCTAAGATGCATGAATCTTACGATTTAAATCTTATATAAGAAATTACAATAAAAAAATTAATATGTATTTTGTATTTTGATTATCGTGATCCAACGTCATCCAACGTTGTCCATCGATAAACAGAATAAGGAAATTATAAAAAAGAAATTAAAATCAGTGTCCTATGTTGATTATCGTGAACCCAACGTCGTGCAGTATAATCTATCGACGTCCATCGATACATTGAATATAAAAAATTATAAAAAAGAAATTGAAAACAGTATCCTATGTTGATTATTGTGATTCAACATCGTCCAACGTTGTCCATCGATAAATCGAATATAAGATATTATAAAAAAGAAATTAAAATCTGTATTCTATGTTGATTATCGTGATTCAACATCGTCCAACGTTGTCCATCGATAAACAGAATATAAGAAATCATAGAAAAGAAATTAAAATCTGTGTCCTATATTGATTATCGTGATCCAACGTCGTGCAACATAATCCATCGACGTCCATCGATACATCGAATATAAGAAATTATAAAAAAGAAATGAAAGCCAGTATTCTATGTTGATTATTGTGATCCACTGTCGTCCAACGTTGTCCATCGAAACATTGAATATAAGAAATTATAAAAAAGAAATAAAAACCTGTACCCTATGTTGATTATCGTGATCCACCGTCGTCCAACATCGTTCATCGAGACATTGAATATAAGAAATTATAAAAAAGAAATAAAAACCAGTAACTTATGTTGATTATCGTGATCCAACGTCGTTTATCCCACTCCATCCTAGTCCATCCAAGTCCATCCAACTCCATCCAAGTCCATCCAACTCCATCCAACTCCATCCAAGTCCATCCAAGTCCATCCAAGTCCATCCAAGTCCATCCAAGTCCATCCAAGTCCATCCAAGTCCATCCAAGTCCATCCAAGTCCATCCAAGTCCATCCAAGTCCATCCAAGACCATCCAAGTCCATCCAAGTCCATCCAAGTCCATCCAAGTCCATCCAAGTCCATCCAAGTCCATCCAAGTCCATCCAAGTCCATCCAAGTCCATCCTAGTCCATCCTAGTCCATCCAACTCCATCCAAGTCCATCCAAGTCCATCCAAGTCCATCCAAGTCCATCCAAGTCCATCCAAGTCCATCCAAGTCCATCCAACTCCATCCAACTCCATCCAAGTCCATCCAAGTCCATCCAAGTCAATCGTAGTCCATCGTAGTCCATCGAAGAAGTCTTAAATTGACTTATTCTAGATCTTAATATTAAATCCTAAATTTAACTTAAAAGAATGTTATAAATAAAATTATGACTTAAATCTAAAACGCTCGCATCTTATGATTTACATCGAATATAAAAAATTATAATAAAGAAATTAACATCTACATCACATGTTGATTATCGTGAGGCAACGCTGTCCAACGTTGTCCAACGTTGTCCAACGTTGTCCATCGTTGTCCATCGTTGTCCATCGTTGTCCATCGTTGTCCATCGATGAAGTCTTAATTTAACTTATTCTAGTTCTTAATACTAGGTCCTAAATCTATTTTACATTACTCTTAAAACTTACATCTAAAACGCACGCATCTTATCGAAATATAATAAATTACAATGAATACATTAAAAATCTTATTAATAAATCTTAATACTAAATCTTAAGCCTATCTTATATTATATTTATACTATACTTAAAGCTAGGTCCTAAATAATAAGATGCATCTTATCATTTACATCGAGTATAACGAATTACAATAAAAATATTAAAATCTAAGTCTTAATACTAAATCTTAAATCTATCTTATATTATACTTAAAACTAAATCTAAAAAATCTAAGATGCGCGCATCTTTCATTTACATCGAATGTATTATAATGAATACACTAACTAACTAATATCTGTATCAAAGACATTCTGGTCTCATTTAGAAAAATTAAAAAATAATATAAAACAAGCAAGGATTGACCAGAATATATTTGTTCAGATTTTATTAGTACCTTCAATCTAGTCGATTGATAATTAATCAAAATAATTTAAGGCAATCATATTTTAGACTAGATTGAAGGTGTGCGTAGTTCTTGGCTTGCCATCGCTTTTCGAAAAAATTTAAAATTCAATTCAAGATATTTTATTAAATGAAAAATATGAAAAGCGATGCCAATTACCGGGTCTCACCCACGAGGAGGTGACTACGCATCGAGACCCATCAGGTTGAATTTATTGAACAAATTTATTAATAGAATAAAATTACAATACAATAAAATTACAATACAATTAATTATCTATAAATTAAATCTTAAACGTAGAAAAGAAATATATGATAGAATTGTTAAAATACTTATCCATCGTCGTCCAACGTTGTCCATCGATGAACTCTTAACACTACCTTATTCTAGACCTTAATACTAAATCTTATATCTATCTTACATCTATTTTACATTATGCAGAAAAGTAGGACTTAAATTTATGATGCATGCATCTTATGATTTACATCGAATATAAGAAAATATAATAAAAAAATTAAAATCTACGTCGCATGCTGATTATCCTGATCCAACGTCGTCCAACGTTGTCCATCGATGAAATCTTCTAAATTAACTTATTCTAGATCTTAAAACTAAATCTTAAATCTACCTTAAAAAACTATTATACTTAAAAAGACCGATTATCAATCGATGAAGACTTAAATTAACTTATTCTAAATCTTAATACTAAAACTTAAATCTATCCTAAAAAATATTATACTTAAAACTAGGCCTTACATCTAAAACGTACGCATCTTATCGAAGTATAATAAATTACAATGAATACTAATATAAGAAATTACAATAAAAAAATTAAAATGTATTTTGTATTTTTATTATCGTGATCCAACGTCGTCCAACGTCGTCCAACGTCGTCCAACGTTGTCCATCGATGAAATCTTAAATTAACTTATTCTAAATCTTAATACTAAATCTTAAATCTATCCTAAAAAATATTATAACTTAAAACTAGGACTTACTTCTAAAACGCACGCATCTTATCGAAATATTACAAATTACAATGAATACATTAAAATTAATAAATCTTAATACTAAATCTTAAGCCTATCTTATATTATACATATACTATACTTAAAGCTACGTCCTAAATGTAAGATGCATGCATCTTATCATTTACATCGAGTGTAACAATAAAAATATTAAAATCTAAGTCTTAATACTAAATCTTAAATCTATCGTAAAAAATATTATACTTAAAACTAGGACGTACATCTAAAACGCACGCATCTTATCGAAATATTACAAATTACAATGAATACATTAAAATTAATAAATCTTAATACTAAATCTTAAGCCTATCTTATATTATACATATACTATACTTAAAGCTACGTCCTAAATATAAGATGCATGCATCTTATCATTTACATCGAGTGTAACAATAAAAATATTAAAATCTAAGTCTTAATACTAAATCTTAAATCTATCGTAAAAAATATTATACTTAAAACTAGGACTTATATCTAAAACGCACGCATCTTATCGAAATATTACAAATTACAATGAATATATTAAAATGAATAAGTGTTATTACTAAATCTTAAGCCTACCTTATATTTTACTTATACTATACTTAAAGCTAGGTTGTCCTAAATGTAAAATGCATGCATCTTATCATTTACATCGAGTGTAACAATAAAAATATTGAAATCTAAATCTTAATACTAAATCTTAAATCTATCGTAAAAAATATTATACTTAAAACGATCGATATACATCGATGAAGTCTTAAATTAACTTATTCTAGATCTTAATACTAAAACTTAAATCTATCCTAAAAAAGTATTATACTTAAAGCTAGGCCTTACATCTAAAACGCACGCATCTTATCGAAATATAATAAATTACAATGAATATATTAAAATTAATAAATCTTAATACTAAATCTTAAGCCTATCTTATATTATACATATACTATACTTAAAGCTACGTCCTAAATGTAAGATGCATGCATCTTATCATTTACATCGAGTGTAACAATAAAAATATTAAAATTTAAGTCTTAATACTAAATCTTAAATCTATCGTAAAAAATATTATACTTAAAACTAGGACTTACATCTAAAACGCACGCATCTTATCGAAATATAATAAATTACAATGAATACATTAAAATTAATAAATCTTAATACTAAATCTTAAGCCTATCTTATATTATACTTATACTATACTTAAAGCTACGTCCTAAATGTAAGATGCATGCATCCTATCATTTACATCGAGTGTAACAATAAAAATATTAAAATCTAAGTCTTAATACTAAATCTTAAATCTATCGTAAAAAATATTATACTTAAAACTAGGACGTACATCTAAAACGCACGCATCTTATCGAAATATTACAAATTACAATGAATACATTAAAATTAATAAATCTTAATACTAAATCTTAAGCCTATCTTATATTATACATATACTATACTTAAAGCTACGTCCTAAATGTAAGATGCATGCATCTTATCATTTACATCGAGTGTAACAATAAAAATATTAAAATCTAAGTCTTAATACTAAATCTTAAATCTATCGTAAAAAATATTATACTTAAAACTAGGACTTATATCTAAAACGCACGCATCTTATCGAAATATTACAAATTACAATGAATATATTAAAATGAATAAGTGTTATTACTAAATCTTAAGCCTACCTTATATTTTACTTATACTATACTTAAAGCTAGGTTGTCCTAAATGTAAAATGCATGCATCTTATCATTTACATCGAGTGTAACAATAAAAATATTGAAATCTAAATCTTAATACTAAATCTTAAATCTATCGTAAAAAATATTATACTTAAAACGATCGATATACATCGATGAAGTCTTAAATTAACTTATTCTAGATCTTAATACTAAAACTTAAATCTATCCTAAAAAAGTATTATACTTAAAGCTAGGCCTTACATCTAAAACGCACGCATCTTATCGAAATATAATAAATTACAATGAATATATTAAAATTAATAAATCTTAATACTAAATCTTAAGCCTATCTTATATTATACATATACTATACTTAAAGCTACGTCCTAAATGTAAGATGCATGCATCTTATCATTTACATCGAGTGTAACAATAAAAATATTAAAATTTAAGTCTTAATACTAAATCTTAAATCTATCGTAAAAAATATTATACTTAAAACTAGGACTTACATCTAAAACGCACGCATCTTATCGAAATATAATAAATTACAATGAATACATTAAAATTAATAAATCTTAATACTAAATCTTAAGCCTATCTTATATTATACTTATACTATACTTAAAGCTACGTCCTAAATGTAAGATGCATGCATCCTATCATTTACATCGAGTGTAACAATAAAAATATTAAAATCTAAGTCTTAATACTAAATCTTAAATCTATCGTAAAAAATATTATACTTAAAACTAGGTCTTACATCTAAAACGCACGCATCTTATCGAAATATAATAAATTACAATGAATACATTAAAATTAATAAATCTTAATACTAAATCTTAAGCCTATCTTATATTATACTTATACTATACTTAAAGCTAGGTCCTAAATAATAAGATGCATCTTATCATTTACATCGAGTATAACGAATTACAATAAAAATATTAAAATCTAAGTCTTAATACTAAATCTTAAATCTATCTTATATTATACTTAAAACTAAATCTAAAAAATCTAAGATGCGCGCATCTTTCATTTACATCGAATGTATTATAATGAATACACTAACTAACTAATATCTGTGTCAAAGATATTCTGGTCTCATTTAGAAAATAAATTAAAAAATAATATAAAAACAAGCAAGTATTGACCAGAATATCCTTGTTCAGATTTTTGAGTACCTTCGGTCTAGTCCAATAATAATCAATCAAAATAATGTACAGCAATCATTTTTTAGACTAGACTGAAGGTATGCGTAGTTCTTGGCTTGCCATCGCTTTTCGAAAAAAAATTTAAAATTCAATTCAAGATATTTTATTAAATGAAAAATATGAAAAGCGATGCCAATTACCGGGTCTCACCCACGAGGAGGTGACTACGCATCGAGACCCACCTAAACCTAATAACAAACAAAGAAAAAACAAATAAAAGTTATATTAATTATTAACAAATTAATGATATACCAATCACAAATAAAAATATATAATGATATAATATAAATTATATAAAAATATAAAATATGCAACAAAATGATATTCTATAATCGTAACTCTGTGTTTTTATGTATAACTTTGTGTTGGTATTTACAAAAATTTTTTACATTTTTCGCAATTTCTTGTATACAATTTATCCCACGCCGTCCAACGTTGAGGCTTAAATTTATAACTTAATCTATATTCTTAATACTACATCTTAAATCTATGATTTATATATCCTACTGGCATCATCCGTACTAAAGATACGCTCCTATTTAGTGCAAAGTAAAAGAAAAACGAAAAAGAAAAAAAAAAGAAGCAAATGGATTGAAAATATGTATGATTGAATGTTTGTATGTATTGATTTTATGTTAAGGAGCATATCTTTTTACAGAATGTGCTTACAATAAACTTAATCTAAATATCTATCTTACATTAAACTTAAATCTAAGACTTAAATTTAAGATTTAAAATTTATTTAAATCTTAAATTTTAATCTTAAATTAAAACGCAAACATCTTAAAAATTTACATACAGTATAAATTAAAAATTTTATTTTGATATTTCACACAGAATTCCGAATATTTATTCAATTGTTTCGTAATTAAAAATGCAAAAATACTAACAAATTTTATTCAATTTTAGGAAAATAGTAGAATAAAATTTAATTTTAATTTTGACAACGAATAATTATTTGTCATTTGTTCTAAATAAATCAACTGTGTTTGTATCAATATAACGTAATAAGAATATTAATTTATAAAATATATAATATTATATAAAATAAAAAATATATAAAATATATATATTTTAAATAAATTAATATTCTTATTACATAATAACGAACGATTTTATGTAATATTACGAGAGTTTAAAATTCAAATGAATGAACATTTTAGCAGTATTTTCATTAACAAATGCTGTAATATTTAGGGGCGCTGAAAAAAAATGATAGCCAGAAAAGGCTATAAGGACCACACTTGTGATCCAAAAGCAGGATCATTCCCACAATGTTAGTGGAAAAATTATGGGCATTTTATAAACGCAACGCTACTTTCAAAAACGCGATCATTTTATAGCGCAACACTACTTTCAAAAACGCGATTATTTTTTGACGCAACACTATTTTCAAAAACGCGATTACTTTTCAACGCAACACTAATTCTTAAAATGAATTTAATATAAATGCAAATGAATCGAAAGTTAATATCTCTAATTAAAACTCGAAATAAAGTAAATGTAAAATTTGTTAATACTACTAATATTATTACTAAAAAAATTATATCATTAAATTTAATAATGATTAAAATTATTAAAAGAAAATCGCGATGTCTCATAAAACGCAACACTAAAACAAACGCGATTGTTATTCATTCGCAACACTAATGCAAACCGTAATTTATTTGTCGCAACACTAATTAAAAAATCGCGATTGCCCGTTTTCCCACTTTGTGATCCAAAAGTAGGATCACATTTTTGCAGCTCTTACAACTGCATTTTATGATCCCAAAACAGGACCATTTCCACAATATTAGTGGAAGAATCATGGGCATTTTATAAACGTAACACTACTTTCAAAAACGCGATCATTTTTTGACGCAACACTACTTTCAAAAACGCGATCATTTTTTGACGCAATACTATTTTCAAAAACGCGATCATTTTTTGACGCAACACTATTTTTAAAAACGCGATTACTTTTCAACGCAAAATTAATTTTTTAAATGAGTTTAGTACAAATGCAAATGAATTAAAAGTTAATATCTCTATAATTGAAACTTGAAATAAAATAAACGTAAAATTTTTTAATACTATTACTTTTGTAAAAAATTATATTATTAAAATTATAATTATTAAAAAAAATCGCGATGTCTCATTAAACGCAACACTAAAGCAAACGCGATTGTTATTCATTCGCAACACTAATGCAAACCGTAATTTATTTGTCGCAACACTAATTAAAAAATCGCGATTGCCCATTTGCCCATGATGATTGTACGTTGGGCCGGAATTCTCATCGGCCATAAATACTACTACTACTATTACTACTACTACTACTACTACTACTATTACTACTGACTCTAAAACGAGCATAGTGACAAAGTAGTAACAATGACTTCCCATTCTTTGGATCCAGACAAGATCCAAAAAATGAGAAGCCATTCGCTGCAGCCCCTCTTCGCGACAGTTTGTCGAGGCCTCTTCGGTCTTCCTCCTTCGGGCGCAATGCCCGCTGAAACTTAAATCTAGGCTCGAGATTTCCTAATCGCAAAAAAAAAAAAGAAAAAAAATAGACTAAATCGCGAAAGCTGAGTGCACATGGACGACCAATAGTCATTACTGACCATTGTCCGCACATGCGCAGAATCTCGAGCGCACGTTCGTTTCGCCCACTTCGCGACCGCGACCGCGAAATTCGAAAAATCGATATAAGTAAAACCAGAAACGAATGGTCATTGATGACCACTTGTCTCAGTTCCACTCTCGATTTTTCAAATCGTATTTCCTGAAACAGGTTGTCACGCGAAAACGCGCCTACCCGACCAGAGACTGTGACAACCTGCCCGGCCCTACCTACTTATAATTAACATGCACACCAGAAAGTATACTACCTATCCTACCTAGCGCTATATTTAAAAAATGGCAAAACAATCACACCAACACACTCACTCCACGGTTCTCACACATTACACCCGGGTGCAAAAAGCCTACACTAGGGAAAGCGTCCCGGGACGCCTCCGACACCCGAGCTTGATATTTCTTTCACACTCTAACTTTACGTACCTTTTACTGAAATCGACTGACAATGGCTAGTGATCATTGCGTAAATCGCGATAAAAATGTATCTTAATTACGATTATGTATATATTCATGATTGAAAAAATGCGTAACTTTTAAAATGATATTATTAAATGATATTGAATTTGATAATTAATTTTATAATTTGCAATATTTCATAGAAGATGTAATATTGCGGTAGTAAATTGTGATAGAAGTAGTGTATAAAATAATAATCGTAAACGATGCAATTCCACAGCCTAATCACACACACACAATGTGGAAAATACATCGTGCACGATCACTAACTCATTGTCAGTCGCTGGATTAATACTTATAAACTATGGTCATCATACCCATTGCCTCTCTCTCACCCAAGTAACACCTGGGCACGTGAGTGAGATCGTGGCAATGGACATGGAAGGGGTTAAACCTGAAAATCCTGAACTAAAAAAATATTATAAGTATATATTTTTTCTCTAACGGACTAATATTCTTTACTTTATCATCTATTTTTACTTGAAATTTTATTTAATGACTCTAATTTTATTAAATATTAAAATTATGATAATTATCTAATAGGCAAAAAATAAATAAGAAATTTATTTATAACAAGAAATACTAAATGCAAAATAAAATAATTGAATTAAAAGTTAAAGTTAATATTAATATAAATAACCTCAGGCGATTCCTTCATCAAAACATAGTTTCGAATATAAGAAATGTTCAATATTATTGTTTTGATTCCGAAATCTACCTGTCGCGATATATCTTCTTGCACATTTTCGTGTACGAAGGAAATAAAATTAAAAATTTTATATTTTATATCATGATTGTTGAAAATTGAAACTCGGATAATTAAAAAATATTGTATAAAGCAAAATGTAAAAAGGAAAAGAAAATTTTTATTTTACTAGTATTTGAAAAACGCGATGTGCAAGAAGATCTAGCCTGAGTTAATAAATAAAACACAGAAAATGTTACTACTCACGGGTATAATAACTATACCCGTGATCACTATGCTCGTTGCAAAAATCTACGTATACAACCAGTCACTCGTGCCGATTCGGACCTTTCGTCCTACGACATGATTGAGTGACCGGAGGAACATAAATGCATGCGACTCACCCTTGATGCGAAGAATATTGGCAGGAGGATGTTCCAAAATCTGTAACAAAAAACGAAACAACATAATTTAAAACATAATCCAGGTTATTAAAAATTGAATTCTAATTATTAATTTAAAAATTAAAAATCTAATGAATTAAAAAAAGATGAAACTCTACTAAAGTAATATTAATTAAATAAAGTAAAAATTAAATTTCTAATGTACTTTAATAAAAATAAAAATTAAAACTCTGATAAAAAAAAAATAAGAATTTATATAAAATGAAAGATAATTACCTCTTCGCGTGATGGATGACCGCCTTATTTTCTTGAGAGAAGCACTGACTCTAAACGAAACGTATAGTCTTTTAACGCGACCGGTTAAAAATTATATTCGGCGAACAAACACTGATTCTAATTTCGCGTTATTCTTTAAAGAATTTAAAAAAACTTTTACGAAAGCAAACACTGACTCTACTGACCGCGCGCCCATACAAAATTTACTGAAAATAAAATTGTATAATAAGGAGGGATGGGGTGGAAAAAAAAGTAAAATATTCTTCGATATTTTTCCTTTTTTTTCCTCTCAAACATTTGTTTAAGAAAATACTGCTATGAGTTGTATAAGATTTTTTTTAAAATTCAAAAATGTTTAATGTAAATAAATTATTTGGAAAAATTTGGAAAATTATTTGAATAATTTGGAAAAATTACGTTATAATTTCGTTCGCTATCAAAATTTAGATTATAATCAAATAGATTATAATAAATTATGTCGCGAATTATAAATATTCGAAATTTTTTGCAAAATAATCAAAATTTACAAATTAAACATACAATAATAAATTAAACTTAAATTTAAACTTAAAATTAGTGTAGTTCTTAGCTTGGCATCAGTTTTCAAAAACTAATCATTCTAATACAATTATAATACAACATTTTTAATGTAATACTTGCAATAATTTGATAAAATAATATAAAATGAAAACCGATGCCAATTACCGGGTCTCACCAACGAGGAGGTGACTACATCGAGACCCATATAATTATTACATTAATTATATAAATTATGACAATGTAAATTAAATATTAAAACAAATTAATTGTTAAATATAAAATTAAAAGAAAATTAAAAAATTAAAATATAAATCAAATTAAAATTTTGAAATAAAAATTAAAGATTGAAAATTAAACCAAATTAAAAATTTTAACCAAAACTAAAATAAAATTTAAAAAAAAAAAAATTGAAAGTTTTAAAGTGAATTGAAAGTAAAATTAAATTAAATAAAATTAAAAAAAATTAAAAAGCAAATATTTGAAGTTTGAAATAGAAATCGAATGATAAATTAAATTAAAAATAAAATAAAAATTAAAAATTAAAAATCAAATTAATCAATTGCAAAATGTAAAGTTAATGTAAATTAAAAGTAAAAAATAAAAGCAAAAAGAGAAGTATATATATATATATATATATATATGAATATAATTATTTCTTATTATTTATTCTTTTATATATATATATATATATATATATATATATATATATATATATATATAAGAATAAATAATAAAAAATTATTTTCAATGTTATAATATTTCAGTCAAATGTTATGATTTCGAAGTTACCGCGACGCGAGTTCGATAGGAAATGATTGCTCTCGCCCGTCCTGTCCCCTATTTATACAAGCGCGTGAACCGAAGTCGAACGAAAATATACGACCTCTTCCGAATTTATCAAAATAGATCTTTCGAATGTATTAATCAATAATTTATCAGTTTTTATATTTATATTGATAATTTATTGTTAGTTCATGAAGTTAATAACAATTTTTGAATTTTTTTTGTTAATTTATGGATTTAATAATATATTAAGATATTATATATAATACTTAAAAATTTATTTAATATATTTATTTAGTATAATACTTAAAAATTATGTATTACATAACATCAATTATCAATTTGTAGTTATATTAAAAACTGAAATAATTGATTATAGTAAAATTGACAATGTTAAACTCTATTTTTATACGTTCCAGCCTCGAGAGATTTACTTAATCATTATGTTTTAATTCTTCAAGATTTAAAATCAATTTTATTAATTTCTATATTATATTAAAATTTTATTAGTTTCTATACTATATTGAAATTCTTTTCGTTTTACAATAGTTAACTTCTATATTATATCTATATTATTCTACATTATATTTTTATGTACTTGTGTATTAATTCGTTAATTAAATATTATGAAATTAAATTCTTTTAATGCTAAAAAACAGAAGGGAAAAATTCAACATTGACATATTAATTAAGTAACACATAATAATTAAGTAATATATAAATAATAAATAAAACAAAAAAAAATATATAATATAAAAATTAATTATTATAAAATAAAAGGAATTTAAATATATGAAAATAATTTAGTCACAAAGTTAAACTAATCTAACGGAAATAAAATAAAAATATTAAAAAAAAATTTAATAATTTAATAAATAAAAAAAAACAGGAATATTACGTAAATGAAGATAATACAAAAAAAAGCAATTAAACCAAACAATTAAATGAAAGAATACTTACAATGTAAAATTATTTTTTATATGGTTCAAAATTGTTCGATTTATTATGTTAAATATTATCTTGATATTTAGTTCTTTTTGTTCTTTTGATCTCTTTTTGATCTCTTTAATTAAGATGAATTAAATTCAAATTCTACATTTTAATTTTTCTTTATTTTAAAATAATAAATTTCTATATTATATTCTCTTCTTATGTTTATGTATTCATTCTCTATTTACATATTATAAAATTAAATTCTTCCACATAAGAGAAGAATATAATACTGTAATACATAAATAATGAATAAAACGTAAAAAGAAAATAAAATATAAATATTAATTATTATAAAGTAAAAAGAATGTAAAAATAGAAGGAGAATTTAATCACAAAATAAAGAAAATCTAAAAGAACTAAAACATAAAGAGAAATATTTAACACAAGTATTATCTTAATCTAAGTAATACAAAAACATTTTAAAAAAACATAGCAAAATTTACAATGATGAATTCTTTTTTTATATGTTGCAACTTTCTTAGATTCTAAAAATTACTAATTATTATGTTTTAGTTTTTTTTTAGACTTTGTTAATTTTAAGATTAATTTATTTGTTCTTCTATGGTACAATCTTTTTTGTTTTCTAATAGTTAACTTTTATATTATATTTTGTTCTTATGCGTGTGTATTTATTCATTATTTATATATTATATAAAATTAAATTCTTTCATATGTTGCAAATGTATAAGAGGAGAATTTAATTATTGTAATAATAATGAATAAATAATGAATAAAACATGAAAAGAAAATATAATATAAAAATTAATTGTTGTAAAGTAAAAAGGAAATTGAAACACTGTAAAAGCATTGAATTAATCATAAACTTAAAAAAGTTAAAAGGATAAATAAAAAGTAAAGATGAGAAAAGTATTTAACGGAAGAATTAGTTAAATTAAGAAAAGGAAAAAATTTTTAACAAAGACAATTGAATTTTGCATATATATAATACTAAATTATATATATATATATATATATACATAAATATATAATAAATTCTTTCATATGTTGCAACCATATAAGAGAAGAATTTAATTATTAAGAATTTAATAATGAAAAAATAATGAATAAAAGATGAAATGAAAATATAATATAAAAATTAATTGTTGTAAAAAGAATTTGTACATACGAAATGTAAAACTTCATCACGTCATCAGGAAAGATATGGCGGCCATATTGAAATTTTTCCCGCCTTCAGAGATTTATCATGGCACTACCAAATAAACCTGTACAAAAAGAAATCAAAACTACTAAATAAATGAATCAAATGAATAAAATGTATAACTACGTTAAAAATGCAAGATCACAACTATTAAAAGAAATAAATACTCACATAAGCTATCCTATTAAATTCGACATTTGAATTATATTATATGAATAAAGAACTCAAAATGATGTAATTGTCAAAAAATTATCTATTCTAATGATAAAATATAGAGTAAAGGTATTATCAATTAAATACAAATGACAAAAAGGAATAATTATAAAAAGAATGGTATTAAAATATTATGCATTAAATAGAATATACTCGAGAAAATTTCTAATTTCTAATCGTTACGACGAATCAACGAATAATGTCTCTTCGCACTTCGCTTTTGCGCATCGAAATTTCAACATGGAGGGAGAATACGTTCGACAATTCGACAAGACAAAGCATTTGTTTGAACACAAATTATATTTCTTGGAAAGGATCAAATATCATAAGGAACGTTTCTAGCCTCGAGCAAAATACAAACGATAGATCAAAAAAAGTAAACAGTAAACACACAGACGAGACATTGCATATATGGCTGTCACGATATATGTACTTGAATAATTCGACTTCACGAAATGAATTGGTAACGAACCGTAAAAAAATTTCATTTCATACGACTAAAATGATAAAAATTGATCATCTAGAACGTAAAATAAACGTATACAATTAAAATTATATTTAAAAAAAACCGATATACCATTTCAAATTCTGTCTCGAAATATTTCGATACCGAGGTGCTAATGACGCAATAGACGCCAAATGAATAATCGAAGAAAAAGACACAAAGAAACACAAAACACTAATTAATTTCCTTTTCACTACACTGAATTGATTACTTAAAACACTAAATTAGCAATAATTGATAAATTTGGGAATAATAAAAGTAAAATAACTTACTGCGTAATCCGAATTTGCGACGATCCGTCCTCTTGTCACGATTTCCAACTGTAGACTGACGCCTGCGCACTATGATGCGCAATATGATGCGCACTGATTCGTCTCGCGTTTCCAATAGAGCAACGTTCTGATTGGCTGGCGCATGACACTTATTTATTCATTTTAAAACCGCGCGAAAAATTGAAATTTTATATAATATATATTATATAAAATTGTTTTATATTATATAAAATTGTTTTTATTACAATTCTTTCGTAACATAAGAATCCTGCAAAGATATATTTATTAGAAATACAATAAAATTATTAATAAAATTATTAATTTCCTAAAATAGTTAAATTAAATGATACAAATTTTAACATAAAGAAGGAATTTAATATGAAAATTAATTAAATTTAAAATAAAAATAAGACAAAGAAGAAGAAATTTAACAAAAAAACTTAAATAAATTCATAAAAATTAAAAAAAATAAAATTATGAAACATAACATAGTATAACATAGTGTAAAAGTAACTAAATTTAATATAATTAAAACAGAAGTTAAATTAAAACAGAAATTTAATTTTAAAATAAATAAATTTAAGGCATTATATTGAGAAAATAAAAGAAAGCAATGTAACATAGATATCAAATATCAGATGATATCTAGAAACTGAAAATCTTAAAACATCTTCTTTCAAATCTTAAAAAATATTTAACATAACAAATAATTGAATTTGAAATAATATAAAAAAAATTATTTAACATTCAGTAATTGAAATTACTCTATTAAATTAAATAATAATTATAAAATAATAAAACATGAAAGGAAAATACAAATATTATATAAAATATTATATAATATTATATAAAATATAATATAAATATTAATTATTATTGTAAACAGAATGGAGAAAAAAAGTAGTGTTGAATCTCAAAATAAAAAAAATCTAAAGGGACAAAAACATAAGAGAAGAAGTATTCAACAAAAGTATTATCCTAATCTAGATGATACAAAAACATTTAAACAGAATATGGCATAGTTTAAAATGTTAAATTCTTCTTTCTTATGCTGCAGCTTTATTAAATTTACTGAATTATTACTGCTTTTATTTTTTTAGACATTGTTATATTTATTCATTCTTTATTTATATATTATAAAATTAAATTCTTCCACATGAGAGAAGAATTTAACATTGTAATACGTAAATAATGAATAAAACATAAAAGAGAAATATAAACATTATATAAAATATTAAATAATATTAAATAAAATATAAATATTAAATATAAATATTCATTATTATAAAGTAAAAAGAATGGAAAAATAGGAAGAGAATTTAATCTCAAAATAAAGAAAATCTAAAGGAAAAAAAATATAAAGAGAAGAAATATTGAACACAAATATTATCCTAATCTAATTGATACAAAAATATTTAAACAAAACATAGCATAATTTAAAATGTTAAATTCTTCTTTTATATGCTTTATTAAATTTACTGAATTATTATTGCATTTATTTTTTTTAGACTTTTAATTTGTTCTTCTATGGTACAATTTTTTTTATTTTCTAATAGTTAACTTTTATATTATATTCTCTTCTTATGCTTGTATATTTATTCATTATTTATATATTATAAAATAAAATTCTTTCATATAAGAGAAGAATTTAACATTGTAATAGATAAATAATGAATAAAATATGAAAGAAAAATATAAATATTATATAAAATATTATATAATATTATATAAAATATAAATATAAATATTAATTATTATAAAGTAAAAAGAATGTAAAAATAGAAGGAGAATTTAATCTGAAAATAAAGAAAATCTAAAAGAAATAAAACATAAAGAGAAATATTTAACACAAGTATTATCTTAATCTAGATAATACAAAATCATTTTAACAAAACATAGAAAAATTTAGAATGTTGAATTGTTTTTTTATATGTTGCAGCTTTCTTAGATTCTAATAATTACTAATTATTATGTTTTAGTTTTTTTTTAGACTTTGTTAATTTTAAGATTAATTTATTTGTTCTTCTATGGTACAATTTTTTTTTGTTTTCTAATAGTTAACTTTTATATTATATTCTGTTCTTATGCGTGTGTATTTATTCATTATTTATATATTATATAAAATTAAATTCTTTCATATGTTGCAAATATATAAGAGGAGAATTTAATTATTGTAATAATAATGAATAAATAATGAATAAAACATGAAAAGAAAATATAATATAAAAGTTAATTGTTGTAAAGTAAAAAAGAAATTGAAACACTGTAAAAGAATTGAATTAATAAATAAACTTAAAAAAGTTAAAAGGATAAATAAAAAGTAAAGATGAGAAAAGTATTTAACGGAAGAATTAGTTAAATTAAGAAAAGGAAAAAATTTTTAACAAAGACAATTGAATTTTGCATATATATAATATTAAATTATATATATATATATATATATATATATATACATAAATATATAATAAATTCTTTCATATGTTGCAACCATATAAGAGAAGAATTTAAT
Source organism: Apis mellifera (assembly GCF_003254395.2). Classification (NCBI taxonomy): domain Eukaryota; kingdom Metazoa; phylum Arthropoda; class Insecta; order Hymenoptera; family Apidae; genus Apis; species Apis mellifera. The sequence continues at coordinate 2,318,496 of NC_037647.1, forward strand.
TATTAAGAATTTAATAATGAAAAAATAATGAATAAAAGATGAAATGAAAATATAATATAAAAATTAATTGTTGTAAAAAGAATTTATACATACGAAATGTAAAACTTCATCACGTCATCAGGAAAGATATGGCGGCCATATTGAAATTTTTCCCGCCTTCAGAGATTTATCATGGCACTACCAAATAAACCTGTACAAAAAGAAATCAAAACTACTAAATAAATGAATCAAATGAATAAAATGCATAACTACGTTAAAAATGCAAGATCACAACTATTAAAAGAAATAAATACTCACATAAGCTATCCTATTAAATTCGACATTTGAATTATATTATATGAATAAAGAACTCAAAATGATGTAATCGTCAAAAAATTATCTATTCTAATGATAAAATATAGAATAAAGGTATTCTCAATTAAATACAAATGACAAAAAAGAATAATTATAAAAAGAATAGTATTAAAATATTATGCATTAAATAGAATATACTCGAGAAAATTTCTAATTTCTAATCGTTACGACGAATCAACGAATAATGTCTCTTCGCGCTTCGCTTTTGCGCATCGAAATTTCAACATGGAGGGAGAATACGTTCGACAATTCGACAAGACAAAGCATGTTTGAACACAAATTATATTTCTTGGAAAGGATCAAATATCATAAGGAACGTTTCTAGCCTCGAGCAAAATACAAACGATAGATCAAAAAAAGTAAACAGTAAACACACAGACGAGACATTGCACACGATATATGTACTTGAATAATTCGACTTCACGAAATGAATTGGTAACGAACCGTAAAAAAATTTCATTTGATACAACTAAAATGATAAAAATTGATCATCTAGAACGTAAAATAAACGTATACAATTAAAATTATATTAAAAAAAAACCGATATATCATTTCAAATTCTGTCTCGAAATATTTCGATACCGAGGTGCTAATGACGCAATAGACGCCAAATGAAGAATCGAAGAAAAAGACACAAAGAAACACAAAACACTAATTAATTTCCTTTCCACTACACTGAATTGATTACTTAAAAGACTAAATTAGCAATAACTGATAAATTTGGGAATAATAAAAGTAAAATAACTTACTGCGTAATCCGAATTTGCGACGATCCGTCCTCTTGTCACGATTTCCAACTGTAGACTGACGCCTGCGCACTATGATGCGCATTGATTCGTCTCGCGTTTCCAATAGAGCAACGTTCTGATTGGCTGGCGCATGACACTTATTTATTCATTTTAAAACCGCGCGAAAAATTGAAATTTTATATAATATATATTAATTGTTTTTACTCGTAACATAAGAATCCTGCAAAGATATATTTATTAGAAATACAATAAAATTATTAGTAAAATTATTAATTCCCTAAAACAGTTAAATTAAATGATACAAATTTTAACATAAAGAAGGAATTTAATATGAAAATTAATTAAATTTAAAATAAAAATAAGACAAAGAAGAAGAAAGTTAACAAAAAAACTTAAATAAATTCATAAAAATTGAAAAAAATAAAATTATGAAACATAACATAGTATAACATAGTGTAAAAGTAACTAAATTTAATATAATTAAAACGGAAGTTAAGTTAAAACAGAAATTTAATTTTAAAATAAATAAATTTAAGACAGTAAATTGACAAAATAAAAGAAAGCAATGTGACATAGATATCAAATATCAGATGATATCTTGAAACAGAAAATTTAAAACACCAAAAAATATTTAATATAACAATTAATTGAATTTGAAAAAATATAAAAAAAATTACTTAACATTCAATTATTTAAGTTATTTAAGATTCAAAGAGATTAGAAGAAGACTAATAAGATATTTCATACTGAATTAAACAAAATCTGAAGAGAATTCTTCAAATATAAAACAAGATTAATATAAGAGTTATATAAATATAAAAATTTTCAAGAATATAAATAAAAATCAACACATATATTAATTGAATTGGAAAAATATTTATAAAAAAATAAAAAAAATTGTAATACATAAATAACGAATAAAATATAAAAAAAGAAAATAACATAAAAATTATTTAATTACCATAAAAAAAAAAAAAGAAAAATTTGAACATAAGAGAGAACAACTTAACCTCAAAGTTAAGAAAGATTTAAATATATAAATCTCAAGCATTAAGAAAAAATTTAACACAAGTGTTAACTAAATTAGAAAATATATATATATATATATATATATATATATATATATATATATATATATAATTTAATATTATATATATGCAAAATTCAATTGTCTTTGTTAAAAATTTTTTCCTTTTCTTAATTTAACTAATTCTTCCGTTAAATACTTTTCTCATCTTTACTTTTTATTTATCCTTTTAACTTTTTTAAGTTTATTTATTAATTCAATTCTTTTACAGTGTTTCAATTTCTTTTTTACTTTACAACAATTAACTTTTATATTATATTTTCTTTTCATGGTTTTTTCATTATTTATTCATTATTACAATAATTAATTTCTCCTCTTATATACTTGCAACATATGAAAGAATTTAATTTTATATAATATATAAATAATGAATAAATACACAAGCATAAGAAGAGAATATAATATAAAAGTTAACTATTAGAAAACAAAAAAAAATTGTACCATACAAGAACAAATTAATTAATCTTAAAATTAACAAAGTCTAAAAAAACTAAAACATAATAATTAGTAATTATTAGAATCCAAGAAAACTGCAACATATAAAACAATAATTCAAAATTGTAAATTTTTCCATGATTTCTTAAAATGTTTTTGTATTACCTAGATTAAGATAACACTTGTATTAAATATTTCTCTTTATGTTTTAGTTCTTTTAGATTTTCTTTATTTTCAGATTAAATTCACCTTCTATTTTTACATTCTTTTTACTTTATAATAATTAATATTTATATTTATATTTTATATAATATTATATAATATTTTATATAATATTTATATTTTTCATTCATATTTTATTCATTATTTATGTATTACAATGTTAAATTCTTCTCTTATGTGAAAGAATTTTATTTTATAATATATAAATAATGAATAAATATACAAGCATAAAAAGAGATTATAATATAAAAGTTAACTATTAGAAAATAAAAAAAAATTGTACCATAGAAGAACAAATTAATTAATCTTAAAGTTAACAAAGTCTAAAAAAAATAAAAGCAATAATAATTCAGTAAATTTAATAAAGCATATAAAAGAAGAATTTAACATTTTAAATTATGCTATGTTTTGTTTAAATATTTGTGTATCAATTAGATTATATTTATATTTTAGTTCCTTTAGATTTTCTTTATTTTGAAATTAAATTCTCTTTCTATGTTTCTATTCTTTTTACTTTATAATAATGAATATTTATATTTATATTTTATATAATATTATTTAATATTTTATATAATGTTTATATAAAATAGTACTTTATATAATGTTTCTCTTTTATGTTTTATTCATTATTTACGTATTACAATGTTAAATTCTTTTCTTATATGGAAGAATTTAATTTTATAATAATTTAATTTTACATAAATAAAGAATGAATAAATGTAACAAAGTCTAAAAAAATAAAAGCAATAATAATTCAGTAAATTTAATAAAGCTGCAACATATAAAAGAAAAATTTAACATTTTAAATTATGCTATGTTCTGTTTAAATGTTTTTGTATCATCTAGATTAGGGTAATTCTTATGTTGAATATTTCTTCTCTTTATGCTTTAGTTCTTTTTGATTTTCTTTATTTTGAGATTAAATTCTCCTCCTATTTTTACTTTATAATATTAATTTATTCTTTTTACTTTATAATAATTAATATTTATATTTATATTTTATATGATATTATATAATATTTTTTATAATATTTATATTTTTCTTTCATGTTGTATTCATTATTTATGTATTACAATGTTAAATTCTTCTCTTAGGTGACTGAATTTAATTTTATAATGTATACATAATGAATAAATACACAAACATTTTAGTTATAAATTATTAAAAGAAATTTTTTTACGGTTCGTTACCAATTCATTTTGTGAAGTCGAATTATTCAAGTACATATATCGTGTGCAACGTCTCGTCTGTGTGTTTACTGTTTACTTTTTTTGATCTATCGATTGTATTTTGCTCGAGGCTAAAAACGTTCCTTATGATATTTGATCCTTTCCAAGAAATATAATTTGTGTTCAAACATGCTTTGTCTTGTCGAATTGTCGAACGTATTCTCCCTCCATGTTGAAATTTCGATGCGCAAAAGCGAAGTGGGAAGAGACATTATTCGTTGATTCGTCGTAATGATTAGAAATGAGAAATTTTCTCGAGTATATTCTATTTAATGCATAATATTTTAATACTATTCTTTTTATAATTATTCTTTTTTGTCATTTGTAGTTAATTGACAATACCTTTATTCTATATTTCATCATTAGAATAGATAATTTTTTGACCAATACATCATTTTGAGTTCTTTATTCATATAATATAATTCAAATGTCGAATTTAATAGGATAGCTTATGTGAGTATTTATTTCTTTTAATAGTTGTGATCTTGCATTTTTAACGTAGTTATGCATTTTATTCATTTGATTCATTTATTTAGTAGTTTTGATTTCTTTTTGTACAGGTTTATTTGGTAATGTCATGATAAATCTCTGAAGGCGGGAAAAATTTCAATATGTCCGCCATATCTTTCTTGATGACGTGATGAAGTTTTACATTACGTATGTATAAATTCTTTTTACAACAATTAATTTTTATATTATATTTTCATTTCATCTTTTATTCATTATTTTTTCATTATTAAATTCTTAATAATTAAATTCTTCTCTTATATGGTTGCAACATATGAAAGAATTTATTATATATTTATGTATATATATATATATATATATATATATATAATTTAATATTATATATATGCAAAATTCAATTGTCTTTGTTAAAAATTTTTTTCTTTTCTTAATTTAACTAATTCTTCCGTTAAATTCTTTTCTCATCTTTACTTTTTATTTATCCTTTTAACTTTTTTAAGTTTATGATTAATTCAATTCTTTTACAGTGTTTCAATTTCTTTTTTACTTTACAACCATTAACTTTTATATTATATTTTCTTTTCATGTTTTATTCATTATTTATTCATTATTATTACAATAATTAAATTCTCCTCTTATATATTTGCAACATATAAAAGAATTTAATTTTATATAATATATAAATAATGAATAAATACACACGCATAAGAACAGAATATAATATAAAAGTTAACTATTAGAAAACAAAAAAAAATTGTACCATAGAAGAACAAATAAATTAATCTTAAAATTAACAAAGTCTAAAAAAAACTAAAACATAATAATTAGTAATTATTAGAATCTAAGAAAGCTGCAACATATCAAAAAAGAAGTCAACATTCTAAATTTTTCTATGTTTTGTTAAAATGATTTTGTATTATCTAGATTAAGATAATACTTGTGTTAAATATTTCTCTTTATGTTTTAGTTCTTTTAGATTTTCTTTATTTTCAGATTAAATTCTCCCTCTATTTTTACATTCTTTTTACTTTATAATAATTAATATTTATATTTATATTTTATATAATATTATATAATATTTTATATAATATTTATATTTTTCTTTCATATTTTATTCATTATTTATCTATTACAATGTTAAATTCTTCTCTTATATGAAAGAATTTTATTTTATAATATATAAATAATGAATAAATATACAAGCATAAGAAGAGAATATAAAAGTTAATATAAAAGTTAACTATTAGAAAATAAAAAAAAATTGTACCATAGAAGAACAAATAAATTAATCTTAAAATTAACAAAGTCTAAAAAAAAACTAAAACATAATAATTAGTAATTATTAGAATCTAAGAAAGCTGCAACATATAAAAAAACAATTCAACATTCTAAATTTTTCTATGTTTTGTTAAAATGATTTTGTATTATCTAGATTAAGATAATACTTGTGTTAAATATTTCTCTTTATGTTTTAGTTCTTTTAGATTTTCTTTATTTTCAGATTAAATTCTCTTTCTATTTTTACATTCTTTTTACTTTATAATAATTAATATTTATATTTATATTTTATATAATATTATATAATATTTTATATAATATTTATATTTTTCTTTCATATTTTATTCATTATTTATCTATTACAATGTTAAATTCTTCTCTTATATGAAAGAATTTTATTTTATAATATATAAATAATGAATAAATATACAAGCATAAGAAGAGAATATAATATAAAAGTTAACTATTAGAAAATAAAAAAAAATTGTACCATAGAAGAACAAATAAATTAATCTTAAAATTAACAAAGTCTAAAAAAAAACTAAAACATAATAATTAGTAATTATTAGAATCTAAGAAAGCTGCAACATATAAAAAAACAATTCAACATTCTAAATTTTTCTATGTTTTGTTAAAATGATTTTGTATTATCTAGATTAAGATAATACTTGTGTTAAATATTTCTCTTTATGTTTTAGTTCTTTTAGATTTTCTTTATTTTCAGATTAAATTCTCCTTCTATTTTTACATTCTTTTTACTTTATAATAATTAATATTTATATTTATATTTTATATAATATTATATAATATTTTATATAATATTTATATTTTTCTTTCATATTTTATTCATTATTTATCTATTACAATGTTAAATTCTTCTCTTATATGAAAGAATTTTATTTTATAATATATAAATAATGAATAAATATACAAGCATAAGAAGAGAATATAATATAAAAGTTAACTATTAGAAAATAAAAAAAAATTGTACCATAGAAGAACAAATAAATTAATCTTAAAATTAACAAAGTCTAAAAAAAAACTAAAACATAATAATTAGTAATTATTAGAATCTAAGAAAGCTGCAACATATAAAAAAACAATTCAAAATTGTAAATTTTTCCATATTTTCTTAAAATGTTTTTGAATTACATAGATTAAGATAACACTTGTATTAAATAGTTCTCTTTATGTTTTAGTTCTTTTAGATTTTCTTTATTTTCAGATTAAATTCACCTTCTATTTTTACATTCTTTTTACTTTATAATAATTAATATTTATATTTGTATTTTATATAATATTATATAATATTTTATATAATATTTATATTTCTCTTTCATATTTTATTCATTATTTATGTATTACAATGTTAAATTCTTCTCTAATGTGAAAGAATTTTATTTTATAATATATAAATAAAGAATGAATAAATATAACAATGTCTAAAAAAATAAAAGCAGTAATAATTCAGTAAATTTAATAAAGCTGCAGCATATACAAGAAGAATTTAACATTTTAAATTATGCCATATTCTGTTTAAATGTTTTTGTATCATCTAGATTAGGATAATACTTTTGTTGAATACTTCTTCTCTTATGTTTTTGTCCCTTTAGATTTTTTTTATTTTGAGATTCAACATTACTTTTTTTCTCCATTCTGTTTACAATAATAATTAATATTTATATTATATTTTATATAATATTATATAATATTTTATATAATATTTGTATTTTTCTTTCATGTTTTATTATTTTATAATTATTATTTAATTTAATAGAGTAATTTCAATTACTGAATGTTAAATAATTTTTTTTATATTATTTCAAATTCAATTATTTGTTATGTTAAATATTTTTTAAGATTTGAAAGAAGGTGTTTTAAGATTTTCTGTTTCTAGATATCATCTGATATTTGATATCTATGTTACATTGCTTTCTTTTATTTTGTCAATTTACTGTCTTAAATTTGTTTATTTTAAAATTAAATTTCTGTTTTAATTTAACTTCTGTTTTAATTATATTAAATTTAGTTACTTTTACACTATGTTATACTATGTTATGTTTCATAATTTTATTTTTTTCAATTTTTATGAATTTATTTAAGTTTTTTTGTTAAATTTCTTCTTCTTTGTCTTATTTTTATTTTAAATTTAATTAATTTTCATATTAAATTCCTTCTTTATATTAAAATTTGTATCATTTAATTTAACTGTTTTAGGGAATTAATAATTTTACTAATAATTTTATTGTACTTCTAATAAATATATCTTTGCAGGATTCTTATATTACGAGTAAAAACAATTAATATATATTATATAAAATTTCAATTTTTCGCGCGGTTTTAAAATGAATAAATAAGTGTCATGCGCCAGCCAATCAGAACGTTGCTCTATTGGAAACGCGAGACGAATCAGTGCGCATCATATTGCGCATCATAGTGCGCAGGCGTCAGTCTACAGTTGGAAATCGTGACAAGAGGACGGATCGTCGCAAATTCGGATTACGCAGTAAGTTATTTTACTTTTATTATTCCCAAATTTATCAGTTATTGCTAATTTAGTCTTTTAAGTAATCAATTCAGTGTAGTGGAAAGGAAATTAATTAGTGTTTTGTGTTTCTTTGTGTCTTTTTCTTCGATTCTTCATTTGGCGTCTATTGCGTCATTAGCACCTCGGTATCGAAATATTTCGAGACAGAATTTGAAATGATATATCGGTTTTTTTTTAATATAATTTTAATTGTATACGTTTATTTTACGTTCTAGATGATCAATTTTTATCATTTTAGTTGTATCAAATGAAATTTTTTTACGGTTCGTTACCAATTCATTTCGTGAAGTCGAATTATTCAAGTACATATATCGTGTGCAATGTCTCGTCTGTGTGTTTACTGTTTACTTTTTTTGATCTATCGTTTGTATTTTGCTCGAGGCTAGAAACGTTCCTTATGATATTTGATCCTTTCCAAGAAATATAATTTGTGTTCAAACAAATGCTTTGTCTTGTCGAATTGTCGAACGTATTCTCCCTCCATGTTGAAATTTCGATGCGCAAAAGCGAAGCGCGAAGAGACATTATTCGTTGATTCGTCGTAACGATTAGAAATTAGAAATTTTCTCGAGTATATTCTATTTAATGCATAATATTTTAATACCATTCTTTTTATAATTATTCCTTTTTGTCATTTGTATTTAATTGATAATACTTTTACTCTATATTTTATCATTAGAATAGATAATTTTTTGACAATTACATCATTTTGAGTTCTTTATTCATATAATATAATTCAAATGTCGAATTTAATAGGATAGCTTATGTGAGTATTTATTTCTTTTAATAGTTGTGATCTTGCATTTTTAATGTAGTTATGCATTTTATTCATTTGATTCATTTATTTAGTAGTTTTGATTTCTTTTTGTACAGGTTTATTTGGTAGTGCCATGATAAATCTCTGGAGGCGGGAAAAATTTCAATATGGCCGCCATATCTTTCCTGATGACGTGATGAAGTTTTACATTTCGTATGTATAAATTCTTTTTACAATAATTAATTTTTATATTATATTTTCTTTTCATGTTTTATTCATTATTTATTCATTATTATTACAATAATTAAATTCTCCTCTTATATATTTGCAACATATGAAAGAATTTAATTTTATATAATATATAAATAATGAATAAATATACACGCATAAGAACAGAATATAATATAAAAGTTAACTATTAGAAAACAAAAAAAAATTGTACCATAGAAGAACAAATAAATTAATCTTAAAATTAACAAAGTCTAAAAAAAAACTAAAACATAATAATTAGTAATTATTAGAATCTAAGAAAGCTGCAACATATAAAAAAAGAATTCAACATTCTAAATTTTTCTATGTTTTGTTAAAATGATTTTGTATTATCTAGATTAAGATAATACTTGTGTTAAATATTTCTCTTTATGTTTTAGTTCTTTTAGATTTTCTTTATTTTCAGATTAAATTCTCCTTCTATTTTTACATTCTTTTTACTTTATAATAATTAATATTTATATTTATATTTTATATAATATTATATAATATTTTATATAATATTTATATTTTTCTTTCATATTTTATTCATTATTTATCTATTACAATGTTAAATTCTTCTCTTATATGAAAGAATTTTATTTTATAATATATAAATAATGAATAAATATACAAGCATAAGAAGAGAATATAAAAGTTAATATAAAAGTTAACTATTAGAAAATAAAAAAAAATTGTACCATAGAAGAACAAATTAAAAGTCTAAAAAAAATAAAAGCAATAATAATTCAGTAAATTTAATAATGCATATAAAAGATGAATTTAACATTTTAAATTATGCTATGTTTTGTTTAAATATTTTTGTATCAATTAGATTAGGATAATATTTGTGTTCAATATTTCTTCTCTTTATATTTTTTTTCCTTTAGATTTTCTTTATTTTGAGATTAAATTCTCTTCCTATTTTTCCATTCTTTTTACTTTATAATAATGAATATTTATATTTAATATTTATATTTTATTTAATATTATTTAATATTTTATATAATGTTTATATTTCTCTTTTATGTTTTATTCATTATTTACGTATAACAATGTTAAATTCTTCTCTCATGTGGAAGAATTTAATTTTATAATATATAAATAAAGAATGAATAAATATAACAATGTCTAAAAAAATAAAAGCAGTAATAATTCAGTAAATTTAATAAAGCTGCAGCATAAGAAAGAAGAATTTAACATTTTAAACTATGCCATATTCTGTTTAAATGTTTTTGTATCATCTAGATTAGGATAATACTTTTGTTGAATACTTCTTCTCTTATGTTTTTGTCCCTTTAGATTTTTTTTATTTTGAGATTCAACACTACTTTTTTTCTCCATTCTGTTTACAATAATAATTAATATTTATATTATATTTTATATAATATTATATAATATTTTATATAATATTTGTATTTTCCTTTCATGTTTTATTATTTTATAATTATTATTTAATTTAATAGAGTAATTTCAATTACTGAATGTTAAATAATTTTTTTTATATTATTTCAAATTCAATTATTTGTTATGTTAAATATTTTTTAAGATTTGAAAGAAGCTGTTTTAAGATTTTCAGTTTCTAGATATCATCTGATATTTGATATCTATGTTACATTGCTTTCTTTTATTTTCTCAATATAATGCCTTAAATTTATTTATTTTAAAATTAAATTTCTGTTTTAATTTAACTTCTGTTTTAATTATATTAAATTTAGTTACTTTTACACTATGTTATACTATGTTATGTTTCATAATTTTATTTTTTTTAATTTTTATGAATTTATTTAAGTTTTTTTGTTAAATTTCTTCTTCTTTGTCTTATTTTTATTTTAAATTTAATTAATTTTCATATTAAATTCCTTCTTTATGTTAAAATTTGTATCATTTAATTTAACTATTTTAGGAAATTAATAATTTTATTAATAATTTTATTGTATTTCTAATAAATATATCTTTGCAGGATTCTTATGTTACGAAAGAATTGTAATAAAAACAATTTTATATAATATAAAACAATTTTATATAATATATATTATATAAAATTTCAATTTTTCGCGCGGTTTTAAAATGAATAAATAAGTGTCATGCGCCAGCCAATCAGAACGTTGCTCTATTGGAAACGCGAGACGAATCAGTGCGCATCATATTGCGCATCATAGTGCGCAGGCGTCAGTCTACAGTTGGAAATCGTGACAAGAGGACGGATCGTCGCAAATTCGGATTACGCAGTAAGTTATTTTACTTTTATTATTCCCAAATTTATCAATTATTGCTAATTTAGTGTTTTAAGTAATCAATTCAGTGTAGTGAAAAGGAAATTAATTAGTGTTTTGTGTTTCTTTGTGTCTTTTTCTTCGATTGTTCATTTGGCGTCTATTGCGTCATTAGCATCTCGGTATCGAAATATTTCGAGACAGAATTTGAAATGGTATATCGGTTTTTTTTTAATATAATTTTAATTGTATACGTTTATTTTACGTTCTAGATGATCAATTTTTATCATTTTAGTCGTATCAAATGAAATTTTTTTACGGTTCGTTACCAAATTCATTTCGTGAAGTCGAATTATTCAAGTACATATATCGTGTGCAATGTCTCGTCTGTGTGTTTACTGTTTACTTTTTTTGATCTATCGTTTGTATTTTGCTCGAGGCTAGAAACGTTCCTTATGATATTTGATCCTTTCCAAGAAATATAATTTGTGTTCAAACATGCTTTGTCTTGTCGAATTGTCGAACGTATCCCCTCTCCATGTTGTTATTTCGATGCGCAAAAGCGAAGCGCGAAGAAACATTATTCGTTGATTCGTCGTAACGATTAGAAGTTAGAAATTTTCTCGAGACGTGTGTTCTATTTAGTGCGTAATATTTTAATACTGTTCTTTTTCTAATTATTCTTTTTTGTGATTTGTGCATTTGTGTTTAATTGACAATATCTTTATTCAATATTTTATCATTAGGATAGATAATTTTTTGACGATTACATCATTTTGAGTTCTTTATTCGTATAATTCAAGTGTCGAATTTAATAGGATAGCTTAAGTGAGTTTTTATTTGATTTGATTGTTGTGATCTTGTGACTTTAAGGTAATTTAATTTTATACATTTTATTCATTTTATTCATTTATTTAGGAATTTTGATTTCTTTTCGTACAGGTTTAATTGGCAGTGCCATGATATATCTCCGAAGGCGGGAAAAATTCCAATATGGACGCCATGTCTTTCGTGATGACGTAATAAAATTTTACATTTCGTATGTATAAATTTTTATTTTGTTTTATTGGATTTCAAAATCTATAAAATCTAAATCCATTTCATAACAATTGGTAACATTTTTATGTATAATTCATAACCAATTAAAATAAAAAAGCAGTATTTTCCATAACAAATGTTCGATAGGAGGAAGAAGAAAAATATCAAAAAGATATTTTTTAGATTTCTTCTTCTAGCCCTCACCACCCCTCTACTAATCTAGTATTAATTTCAGAAAATATTTGTGACCGCGCGCAATGCGGTTAATAGAATCAGTGTTTGCTTCGTCAGTAGTATTTTTAATATTCTTTAGAGCACAATAGCTCTGATTAAATTTAATTAGAATAATCAAAGAATCGCGAAGATAGAATCAGTGTTTGTTCGCCGATTAATTTATACGGACGCGTTATTAGTTTCTTATTTTTATTTTGTTTTTTTTTTTTTTTACAAATATACGTTTTCGGTACAGAGTAGAGTCAGTGCTTCTCTCAAGAGAATAAGGCGATCATCCATCACGCGAAGAGGTAAGGGATCATTTTTTAGATTTTATATTAAAATTTCATATTTTTTTTTTAATATTAAAATATATTAGAAACTTAATTTTTTTTTATTGAATATACTTTCATTTTTTTTTTTTTTTACTATCGCAAGCTTTTAAATAACTGTTATATTTGTAAGAAAAAATTACATACAATATTTCACGTTTTGTTACAGATGCTGATAATCTTCATGAAAGTTTTTCTTGGATAATATTTAATCTTAAAAAATATTTGTGACCACGCGCAATGTGGTTAATAGAATCAGTGTTTGTTTCGTCAGTAATATTTTTAATATTTCTTAGAGCACAATAGCTCTGATTAAATTTAATTAGAATAATCAAAGAATCGCGAAGATAGAATCAGTGTTTGTTCGCCGATTAATTTATACGGACGCGTTATTAGTTTTTTATTTTTATTTTGTTTTTTTTTTTTTTTTTTTTTTTTTTACAAATATTCGTTTTCGGTACAGAGTAGAGTCAGTGCTTCTCTCAAGAGAATAAGGCGATCATCCATCACGCGAAGAGGTAAGGGATCATTTTTTTTACCAAAATTTTTATTTTTTTAAACAAAAGTTAATTAGAATTTCAATATATATCATTGTTATATATTGCAAATCTAATAGTTTGATATTTCACTTATTTCAAATAATCAGAACCGTGTTTTAAATTATGTTATTTTGTCATAGATTTCTTTCCTCCTCCTACCTGATGGCAGTCTTCTTCTCGATGACTTCTGGATCAGAACACAATGAAGCCGCGTTCGTCGCATCATATGGTGAGTCGCATGGTTTTTGATTCCTCCGGTCGCTCAATCATGTCGTAGGATGAAAGATCCGAATCGACACGAGTGACTGGTTGTATACGTAGAATTTTGCACGAGCACAATGATCGCGGGTATTTATTTATAATACTCGTGAGTAGTAACAATTATTTCTTTTGTGTTTTATTAGTTCAGGCTAGAGTCTTCTTATGCTTCGCGTTTTTGATTAATAATATTTAGTAATTTTCTAATGCCAAAACATATAATTATTGTATTAGTATGATACAATAATTGGTTTGAATTTTTAGAATGAATTCAAAATTCTTCAGAGCAATATTTCAAGTTATTTGATCAATTTGATTATTGTGATTTTCATACAATAATTTTATGTAATTTCAATATGTCTTGCTACACTTGTAGATAAACAAAATTCAATTTTCTCCGTACAAATATTTAATTAAATTTTATGCAAGAAGACATTTCGCGACAGGCAGATTTTAGAATCAGAGCAATAAGATTTGAATGTTATTCTTGTGACTTTGAAAATATGCTCTGATGAAGGAATCGCCTGAGGGTATTTCTATTAACATTTATGTTAAATTACAATGAATTGTTTTTTAAATTCTTTTTTAAATTCAATATTAAAAATTCAATATGCTAAAATTTCAATAATTTATGCAATTAATAAAATGAAAGATAAATATATAGAGTCACAAATAGATTGAAATATAATAAGATAATTTAAATTATAATGCAAAATCAAAGAATATTAGCTCGTTAGATACAAAATGGATATACTAATATTTTTTAGCTCAGGATTTTCAGGTTTAACCCTTTCCATGTTCAGTGCCAGGAACTCACTCACGTGCCCAGGTGTTACTTGAGTGAGCGAGAGGCAATGGGTATGATGATCTTAGTTCATAAGCTAATACAAATTTTTAGCGATTGACGATGTGTTAGTATATCGTGCACGACGTATTTTCCACATTGCGTGTATGTGTGGTTAGGCTGTGGAAATGCGTCGTTTCAATTACTATTTCTTTTATTATTCAATCACAATTTACAATAAAATTCGCAATTAAATATTGCGAATAACTAACAAATAGCAAGATTGCTAATCTTTAATATCATTGTTATAATAATGATACAATTTTGATTCACAATAATGATACAATTTTGATTCACAGTAATGATACAATTTTGATTCACAATAATGATACCATAATGATTCAGTCTGGTGACTAATATTTTAGAAAACGTTACATATTCATAAATATTCAGAAATGTAGAATTAAAATGTACATACACGCGTTTTTGAGATCGCGTTTCACGCAATGGTCGCTAGCCATCGTCAGTCGATTTCAGGAAAATGGTACGTAAAGTTAGTGTGCGAGTAGTGTGCCAAGCCCGGGTGTCGGAGACGTCCCGGGACGTTTTCCCTAGTGTAGGCTTTTGCGCCCGGGTATTATGCGTGAGAATCGTGGAATGAGTGTGTTGGTATGCCTGTTTTGCCATTTTTTAAATATAGAGTTAGGTAGGATAGGTAGTATACTTCTGGTATGTCTGTTAATTATAAGTAGGTAGGGCCGGGCAAGTTGTCACAGTCTCTGATCGGGTAGGCGCGTTTTCGCGTGACAACCTGTTTCAGGGAATAAAATTTGAGAAATCGAGGGTGAAGCTGAGACGAATGGAGAACAATACCATTCGTCTCTGGCTTTGCTCATCGATTTTTCGAATTTCGCGGTCGCGGTCGTGATTTGTTTTCGAAACGAACGTTGCGCTCGAGATTCTGTGCATGTTCGGAGAATGATCATTGCGATCGTTGGTCGTCCATGTGCACTTAGCTTCCGCGACTTAGTCCCTTTTTTTTTCCTTTTTTTCTTTGATTTGCGATTAGTGAATCTCGAGCCTAGACTTAAGTTTCAGCGGGCATTGCGCCCGAAGGAGGAAGACCGAAGAGGCCCGACAAACTGTCACGAAGAGGGCTGCAACGAATGGCTTCTCATCTTTTGGATTTTGTCTGGGTCCAAAGAATGGGAAGTCATTGTTACTACTTTATCATTGTGCTCGTTTTAGTAATACGTAGTATATGTTGTATCGTTTTGGTCAATTTGCATGCTGGCCCAACGTTGATGGGCAGTCATCATGGGCAAATCGCGATTTTGCATTAGTGTTACGATTGATTAATAACGGGTTGAATTAGAGTTGCGTTGTAATTTTCGCGTTTTTAAAGTAGAGTTACGAATGACTATTAATTTCGATTTGAATTAGTATTGCGAGTAATACATGATTTTCGCGTTTGCTGCAGTGTTACGATCAAATGATAATCGTGTTCATTATAATGTAGCATTTTATAAAATATTCAATAAGATTATTCTTTAATTTTTTTTTTGTTCAAACTTTAATTAAAAATTACAAAGATATTAGATTCTAATTTATTTCTGTTTAATTTTTATTAAATTCATGTTAAAAATTAGTGTTGCGATGATGAATAATCGCGTTTTGTTAGTAGTGTTGCGTAAATAAACAATCGCGTTTTGTAAGTAGTGTTGCGTCTATATAATGCCCAATTTTCTTCCACTTGAGTTGTGGAAGTCGACTGCTGAATCACCTAATGCAAGCTAAGAAAGCTGCACAAGGGTGATAATACAACACAGCTGCTTTCAAGTGCAAGCTGCATCGAATTTCTCGTCATTAGTGTTGCGTATATTTAAATTTGAGTGCGTAGAGTAGAGTATTCCGTAAAGAATTAAAATTATCTCGATCTATTTCCGGGAATTTTCCAATTTTTTTTTTCTTGTAAGTTGTAAATTAATTTATTTTGCAAATATAATAAAGCACTCATCGCGATTGATTTTTCATAAAGATTAGTTTATTAGTGTTGCGATATAAAATGAATATTCCACTCACGGTTTGCTCGGATTTACATTGAGTGGAAAATATTTTTATTTTAGTGGCCCTTCAGGCCACCAAACTCATTTCTTTTTCAGCATCCTTTGTTCCATGTTCCATTTGTTATAGAAAATACTGCTATAACATATTTATCTTTTCTTTTTCTTTCGTAAAGATTATTTTTTAAACTTCTCAGAACTATACAATTACAATTTTAATATATATTTATTATTGGTATTGAAATTGTAATAATAAAGTTTAATAAATAACATGTATAAGCTATTAAAATATAATATATATGAACATACGATTAGATTTAAAATTTTTTTTCTTTTTAATATTTCTATTTTTCCTTTCTTTAAAAGTAGAATTATATGAATATTCGAATATCCATTTGCATAAATTAATGTTAAAATTAAAAATTCATGATCATGATTTTTGTTTTTTTACAAAATTTTTGCAAAGAATATTTTATATTTTATATTAAAAAATGAATCATATGATTTCAATCTAATCATGTGGTTTCCTTTTTTATCTTCACATTAGATTATTAAAATTGTCTATCTTTGATTTATTTAATCGGATATTATATGTATTATTTTTATTTTTCTTTTCCAAAATTCAAAAAATACTCATTTCATTCAATTATTACTCAATTGAATGAAGAATTAGAATTTTACAAAAATTAATTAAATTATTAATTTTTTGTAAAATTCAGAAAATACTAATTTCATTCAATTACTAAAATTATGAAATGATTCTTATGTATAACATATTTTCTTTTTCATCTATCAGTTTTTTTTTTTATTATTAATAATTCAGTAAATTAATTTGTTTCAGATAAATTAATTCAAGGAGCACCAGCTATATATTTCAATATTATTTTAATTTATTATCATCTCAAACATATATGATGAAAAAGACAATTTTTAATCTCTTTTCTGTAACATGAATTATAGAGAAATGATTAAAACTTTAAGTTTATTATTAATTGAATAATAATAATTTTATTGAATTTTACTAATACTTCTTTATAGTTTTATTTGTTTCAGGTTTTATCATAGGAACAATTGAAGAGTTCATATTCCATATAATATCACTTTTCCTTTCCCTCTCCCTCTCCCTTTCCCTATCTTTGATTATAATAGAAATTTTATTTTTTATTTTATTAAATAAATTTATATGTAAGCGGGGTAGTATCTTTAGATAGAAAAATTAATTACTATAAAGTAAAAAAAATTCAAACATATGAAGATATTTTATTCTCAAAGTTAAAATAATCTACTAGGGAACTAAAATATAAATAAAGAAAAAACAGAAATATTACATAAATGAAGATAATACAAAAAAAAACATTTAAATCAAACAATTAAATGTAACAATATTTACAATGTAAAATTATTTTTTATATGGTTCAACATTGTTAGATTTATTATGTTAAATATTTTCTTGATGTTTTAGTTCTTTTTGTTCTTTTTGATCACTTTAATTAAGATGAATTAAATTCTTCTTCTATATTTTAATTTTTTATTATTTTAAAATAATTAACTTCTATATTATATTCTCTTCTTATGTTTGTGCATTCATTATTTATTTATATATTATAAAATTAAATTCTTCCACATAAGAGAAGAATTTAACATTGTAATACATAAATAATGAATAAAACGTAAAAAGAAAATATAATATAAATATTAATTATTATAAAGTAAAAAGAATGGAAACATAGGATGAGAATTTGATCTCAAAATAAAGAAAATCTAAAAGAACTAAAACATAAAGAGAAGAAATATTGAACACAAGTATTACCCTAATCTAGATGATACAAAAATATTTAAACAAAACATAGCATAATTTAAAATGTTAAATTCTTCTTTTATATGTTGCAGCTTTATTAAATTTACTGAATTATTATTGGTTTTAGTTTTTTTAGACTTTGTTAACCTTGAGATTAATTAATTTGTTCTTTTATGATACAATTTTTCTTTGTTATATTACAGTTGATTTCTATGTTATTTTCTCTTCTTATGTTTGTGTATTTATTCATTATTTATACATTATAAAATTAAATTCTTTCACATAAGAGAAAAATTTAACATTGTAATACATAAATAGTGAATAAAACATGAAAGAGAAATATAAATATTATATAAAATATTATATAAATATTAATTATTACAAAGTAAAAAGAATGGAAAAATAGAAGGAGAATTTAATCTCAAAATAAAGAAAATCTAAAAGAACTAAAACATAAAGAGAAATATTTAACACAAGTATTATCTTAATCTAGATAATACAAAAACATTTTAAGAAAACATAGAAAAATTTACAATGTTGAATTCTTTTTTTATATGTTGCAACTTTCTTAGATTCTAATAATTACTAATTATTATGTTTTAGTTTTTTTTAGACTTTGTTAATTTTAAGATTAATTAATTTGTTCTCCTATGGTACAATTTTTTTTTGTTTTATAACAGTTAACTTCTATATCATATCCTCTTTTTATGTTTATTCATTCTTTATTTATATATTGTAAAATTAAATTCTTCCACATAAGAGAAGAATTTAACATTAGTACATAATAATACATAAATAATGAATAAAACGTAAAAAGGAAATATAATATAAATATTAATTATTATAAAGTAAAAGGAATGGAAACATAGGAGGAGAATTTAATCTCAAAATAAAGAAAATCTAAAGGAACTAAAATATAAAGAGAAGAGATATTGAACACAAGTATTATCTTAATCTAGGTGATACAAAAATATTTAAACAAAACATTGCATTTAAATGTTAACATAGCAATTTAAAATGCTAAATTCTTCTTTTATATGTTGCAGTTTTATTAAATTTACTGAATTATTATTGGTTTTAGTTTCTTTAGACTTTATTAACTTTGAGATTAATTAATTTGTTCTTTTATGATACAATTTTTCTTTGTTATATTACAGTTGATTTCTATGTTATATTCTCTTCTTATGTTTGTGTATTTATTCATTATTTATACATTATAAAATTAAATTCTTTCACATAAGAGAAGAATTTAACATTGTAATACATAAATAATGAATAAAACATGAAAGAAAAATATAAATATTATATAAAATATTATATAATATTATATAAAATATAAATATAAATATTAATTATTACAAAGTAAAAATAATGTAAAAATTGAAGGAGAATTTAATCTCAAAATAAAGAAAATCTAAAAGAACTAAAACATAAAGAGAAATATTTAATACAAGTGTTATCTTAATCTAGATAATACAAAAACATTTTAAGAAAACATGGAAAAATTTACAATTTTGAATTGTTTTTTTATATGTTGCAGCTTTCTTAGATTCTAATAATTACTAATTATTATGTTTTAGTTTTTTTAGACTTTGTTAACTTTAAGATTAATTAATTTGTTCTTGTATGGTACAATTTTTTTTTGTTTTCTAATAGTTAACTTTTATATTATATTCTCTTCTTATGCTTGTGTATTTATTCATTATTTATATATTATATAAAATTAAATTCTTTCATATGTTGTAAATATATAAGAGGAGAATTTAATTATTGTAATAATGAATAAATAATGAATAAAACATGAAAAGAAAATATAATATAAAAGTTAATTGTTGCAAAGTAAAAAGGAAATTGAAACACTGTAAAAGAATTGAATTAATCATAAAGTTACAAAAGTTTAAAGGATAAATATAAAGTAAAAATAAGAAAAGTATTTAACAGAAGAATTAGTTAAATTAAGAAAAGAAAAAAATGTTTAAACAAGACAATTGAATTTTGCATATATATATAATATTAAATTATATATATATATTCTAATTTAGTCAACACTTGTGTTAAATTTTTTCTTAATGCTTGAAATTTTTATATTTAAATCTTGCTTAACTTTGAGGTTAAGTTGTGTTCTCTCTTATGTTCCAATTTTTCTTTTTTTTTTTTTTTATAGTAATCAAATAATTTTTATGTTATTTTCTTTTTTTATATTTTATTCGTTATTTATGTATTACAATTTTTTTTATTTTTTTATAAATATTTTTCCAATTCAATTAATATATGTGTTGATTTTTATTTATATTCTTGAAATTTTTTATATTTATATAACTCTTATATTAATCTTGTTTTATATTTGAAGAATTCTCTTCAGATTTTGTTTAATTCAGTATGAAATATCTTATTAGTCTTCTTCTTCTAATCTCTTTGAATCTTAAATAACTTAAATAATTGAATGTTAAATAATTTTTTTTATATTTTTTCAAATTGAATTAATTGTTATATTAAATATTTTTTGGTGTTTTAAGATTTTCTGTTTCAAGATATCATCTGATATTTGATATCTATGTTACATTGCTTTCTTTTATTTTCTCAATATAATGCCTTAAATTTATTTATTTTAAAATTAAATTTCTGTTTTAATTTAACTTCTGTTTTAATTATATTAAATTTAGTTACTTTTACACTATGTTATACTATGTTATGTTTCATAATTTTATTTTTTTTAATTTTTATGAATTTATTTAAGTTTTTTTGTTAAATTTCTTCTTCTTTGTCTTATTTTTATTTTAAATTTAATTAATTTTCATATTAAATTCCTTCTTTATGTTAAAATTTGTATCATTTAATTTAACTATTTTAGGAAAATTAATAATTTTATTAATAATTTTATTGTATTTCTAATAAATATATCTTTGCAGGATTCTTATGTTACGAAAGAATTGTAATAAAAACAATTTTATATAATATAAAACAATTTTATATAATATATATTATATAAAATTTCAATTTTTCGCGCGGTTTTAAAATGAATAAATAAGTGTCATGCGCCAGCCAATCAGAACGTTGCTCTATTGGAAACGCGAGACGAATCAGTGCGCATCATATTGCGCATCATAGTGCGCAGGCGTCAGTCTACAGTTGGAAATCGTGACAAGAGGACGGATCGTCGCAAATTCGGATTACGCAGTAAGTTATTTTACTTTTATTATTCCCAAATTTATCAATTATTGCTAATTTAGTGTTTTAAGTAATCAATTCAGTGTAGTGAAAAGGAAATTAATTAGTGTTTTGTGTTTCTTTGTGTCTTTTTCTTCGATTGTTCATTTGGCGTCTATTACGTCATTAGCATCTCGGTATCGAAATATTTCGAGACAGAATTTGAAATGGTATATCGGTTTCTTTTTAATATAATTTTAATTGTATACGTTTATTTTACGTTCTAGATGATCAATTTTTATCATTTTAGTCGTATCAAATGAAATTTTTTTACGGTTCGTTACCAAATTCATTTCGTGAAGTCGAATTATTCAAGTACATATATCGTGTGCAATGTCTCGTCTGTGTGTTTACTGTTTACTTTTTTTGATCTATCGTTTGTATTTTGCTCGAGGCTAGAAACGTTCCTTATGATATTTGATCCTTTCCAAGAAATATAATTTGTGTTCAAACATGCTTTGTCTTGTCGAATTGTCGAACGTATCCCCTCTCCATGTTGTTATTTCGATGCGCAAAAGCGAAGCGCGAAGAAACATTATTCGTTGATTCGTCGTAACGATTAGAAGTTAGAAATTTTCTCGAGACGTGTGTTCTATTTAGTGCGTAATATTTTAATACTGTTCTTTTTCTAATTATTCTTTTTTGTGATTTGTGCATTTGTGTTTAATTGACAATATCTTTATTCAATATTTTATCATTAGGATAGATAATTTTTTGACGATTACATCATTTTGAGTTCTTTATTCGTATAATTCAAGTGTCGAATTTAATAGGATAGCTTAAGTGAGTTTTTATTTGATTTGATTGTTGTGATCTTGTGACTTTAAGGTAATTTAATTTTATACATTTTATTCATTTTATTCATTTATTTAGGAATTTTGATTTCTTTTCGTACAGGTTTAATTGGCAGTGCCATGATATATCTCCGAAGGCGGGAAAAATTCCAATATGGACGCCATGTCTTTCGTGATGACGTAATAAAATTTTACATTTCGTATGTATAAATTTTTATTTTGTTTTATTGGATTTCAAAATCTATAAAATCTAAATCCATTTCATAACAATTGGTAACATTTTTATGTATAATTCATAACCAATTAAAATAAAAAAGCAGTATTTTCCATAACAAATGTTCGATAGGAGGAAGAAGAAAAATATCAAAAAGATATTTTTTAGATTTCTTCTTCTAGCCCTCACCACCCCTCTACTAATCTAGTATTAATTTCAGAAAATATTTGTGACCGCGCGCAATGCGGTTAATAGAATCAGTGTTTGCTTCGTCAGTAGTATTTTTAATATTCTTTAGAGCACAATAGCTCTGATTAAATTTAATTAGAATAATCAAAGAATCGCGAAGATAGAATCAGTGTTTGTTCGCCGATTAATTTATACGGACGCGTTATTAGTTTCTTATTTTTATTTTGTTTTTTTTTTTTTTTTACAAATATACGTTTTCGGTACAGAGTAGAGTCAGTGCTTCTCTCAAGAGAATAAGGCGATCATCCATCACGCGAAGAGGTAAGGGATCATTTTTTAGATTTTATATTAAAATTTCATATTTTTTTTTTAATATTAAAATATATTAGAAACTTAATTTTTTTTTATTGAATATACTTTCATTTTTTTTTTTTTTTACTATCGCAAGCTTTTAAATAACTGTTATATTTGTAAGAAAAAATTACATACAATATTTCACGTTTTGTTACAGATGCTGATAATCTTCATGAAAGTTTTTCTTGGATAATATTTAATCTTAAAAAATATTTGTGACCACGCGCAATGTGGTTAATAGAATCAGTGTTTGTTTCGTCAGTAATATTTTTAATATTTCTTAGAGCACAATAGCTCTGATTAAATTTAATTAGAATAATCAAAGAATCGCGAAGATAGAATCAGTGTTTGTTCGCCGATTAATTTATACGGACGCGTTATTAGTTTTTTATTTTTATTTTGTTTTTTTTTTTTTTTTTTTTTTTTTTTTACAAATATTCGTTTTCGGTACAGAGTAGAGTCAGTGCTTCTCTCAAGAGAATAAGGCGATCATCCATCACGCGAAGAGGTAAGGGATCATTTTTTTTACCAAAATTTTTATTTTTTTAAACAAAAGTTAATTAGAATTTCAATATATATCATTGTTATATATTGCAAATCTAATAGTTTGATATTTCACTTATTTCAAATAATCAGAACCGTGTTTTAAATTATGTTATTTTGTCATAGATTTCTTTCCTCCTCCTACCTGATGGCAGTCTTCTTCTCGATGACTTCTGGATCAGAACACAATGAAGCCGCGTTCGTCGCATCATATGGTGAGTCGCATGGTTTTTGATTCCTCCGGTCGCTCAATCATGTCGTAGGATGAAAGATCCGAATCGACACGAGTGACTGGTTGTATACGTAGAATTTTGCACGAGCACAATGATCGCGGGTATTTATTTATAATACTCGTGAGTAGTAACAATTATTTCTTTTGTGTTTTATTAGTTCAGGCTAGAGTCTTCTTATGCTTCGCGTTTTTGATTAATAATATTTAGTAATTTTCTAATGCCAAAACATATAATTATTGTATTAGTATGATACAATAATTGGTTTGAATTTTTAGAATGAATTCAAAATTCTTCAGAGCAATATTTCAAGTTATTTGATCAATTTGATTATTGTGATTTTCATACAATAATTTTATGTAATTTCAATATGTCTTGCTACACTTGTAGATAAACAAAATTCAATTTTCTCCGTACAAATATTTAATTAAATTTTATGCAAGAAGACATTTCGCGACAGGCAGATTTTAGAATCAGAGCAATAAGATTTGAATGTTATTCTTGTGACTTTGAAAATATGCTCTGATGAAGGAATCGCCTGAGGGTATTTCTATTAACATTTATGTTAAATTACAATGAATTGTTTTTTAAATTCTTTTTTAAATTCAATATTAAAAATTCAATATGCTAAAATTTCAATAATTTATGCAATTAATAAAATGAAAGATAAATATATAGAGTCACAAATAGATTGAAATATAATAAGATAATTTAAATTATAATGCAAAATCAAAGAATATTAGCTCGTTAGATACAAAATGGATATACTAATATTTTTTAGCTCAGGATTTTCAGGTTTAACCCTTTCCATGTTCAGTGCCAGGAACTCACTCACGTGCCCAGGTGTTACTTGAGTGAGCGAGAGGCAATGGGTATGATGATCTTAGTTCATAAGCTAATACAAATTTTTAGCGATTGACGATGTGTTAGTATATCGTGCACGACGTATTTTCCACATTGCGTGTATGTGTGGTTAGGCTGTGGAAATGCGTCGTTTCAATTACTATTTCTTTTATTATTCAATCACAATTTACAATAAAATTCGCAATTAAATATTGCGAATAACTAACAAATAGCAAGATTGCTAATCTTTAATATCATTGTTATAATAATGATACAATTTTGATTCACAATAATGATACAATTTTGATTCACAGTAATGATACAATTTTGATTCACAATAATGATACCATAATGATTCAGTCTGGTGACTAATATTTTAGAAAACGTTACATATTCATAAATATTCAGAAATGTAGAATTAAAATGTACATACACGCGTTTTTGAGATCGCGTTTCACGCAATGGTCGCTAGCCATCGTCAGTCGATTTCAGGAAAATGGTACGTAAAGTTAGTGTGCGAGTAGTGTGCCAAGCCCGGGTGTCGGAGACGTCCCGGGACGTTTTCCCTAGTGTAGGCTTTTGCGCCCGGGTATTATGCGTGAGAATCGTGGAATGAGTGTGTTGGTATGCCTGTTTTGCCATTTTTTAAATATAGAGTTAGGTAGGATAGGTAGTATACTTCTGGTATGTCTGTTAATTATAAGTAGGTAGGGCCGGGCAAGTTGTCACAGTCTCTGATCGGGTAGGCGCGTTTTCGCGTGACAACCTGTTTCAGGGAATAAAATTTGAGAAATCGAGGGTGAAGCTGAGACGAATGGAGAACAATACCATTCGTCTCTGGCTTTGCTCATCGATTTTTCGAATTTCGCGGTCGCGGTCGTGATTTGTTTTCGAAACGAACGTTGCGCTCGAGATTCTGTGCATGTTCGGAGAATGATCATTGCGATCGTTGGTCGTCCATGTGCACTTAGCTTCCGCGACTTAGTCCCTTTTTTTTTCCTTTTTTTCTTTGATTTGCGATTAGTGAATCTCGAGCCTAGACTTAAGTTTCAGCGGGCATTGCGCCCGAAGGAGGAAGACCGAAGAGGCCCGACAAACTGTCACGAAGAGGGCTGCAACGAATGGCTTCTCATCTTTTGGATTTTGTCTGGGTCCAAAGAATGGGAAGTCATTGTTACTACTTTATCATTGTGCTCGTTTTAGTAATACGTAGTATATGTTGTATCGTTTTGGTCAATTTGCATGCTGGCCCAACGTTGATGGGCAGTCATCATGGGCAAATCGCGATTTTGCATTAGTGTTACGATTGATTAATAACGGGTTGAATTAGAGTTGCGTTGTAATTTTCGCGTTTTTAAAGTAGAGTTACGAATGACTATTAATTTCGATTTGAATTAGTATTGCGAGTAATACATGATTTTCGCGTTTGCTGCAGTGTTACGATCAAATGATAATCGTGTTCATTATAATGTAGCATTTTATAAAATATTCAATAAGATTATTCTTTAATTTTTTTTTTGTTCAAACTTTAATTAAAAATTACAAAGATATTAGATTCTAATTTATTTCTGTTTAATTTTTATTAAATTCATGTTAAAAATTAGTGTTGCGATGATGAATAATCGCGTTTTGTTAGTAGTGTTGCGTAAATAAACAATCGCGTTTTGTAAGTAGTGTTGCGTCTATATAATGCCCAATTTTCTTCCACTTGAGTTGTGGAAGTCGACTGCTGAATCACCTAATGCAAGCTAAGAAAGCTGCACAAGGGTGATAATACAACACAGCTGCTTTCAAGTGCAAGCTGCATCGAATTTCTCGTCATTAGTGTTGCGTATATTTAAATTTGAGTGCGTAGAGTAGAGTATTCCGTAAAGAATTAAAATTATCTCGATCTATTTCCGGGAATTTTCCAATTTTTTTTTTCTTGTAAGTTGTAAATTAATTTATTTTGCAAATATAATAAAGCACTCATCGCGATTGATTTTTCATAAAGATTAGTTTATTAGTGTTGCGATATAAAATGAATATTCCACTCACGGTTTGCTCGGATTTACATTGAGTGGAAAATATTTTTATTTTAGTGGCCCTTCAGGCCACCAAACTCATTTCTTTTTCAGCATCCTTTGTTCCATGTTCCATTTGTTATAGAAAATACTGCTATAACATATTTATCTTTTCTTTTTCTTTCGTAAAGATTATTTTTTAAACTTCTCAGAACTATACAATTACAATTTTAATATATATTTATTATTGGTATTGAAATTGTAATAATAAAGTTTAATAAATAACATGTATAAGCTATTAAAAATATAATATATATGAACATACGATTAGATTTAAAATTTTTTTTTCTTTTTAATATTTCTATTTTTCCTTTCTTTAAAAGTAGAATTATATGAATATTCGAATATCCATTTGCATAAATTAATGTTAAAATTAAAAATTCATGATCATGATTTTTGTTTTTTTACAAAATTTTTGCAAAGAATATTTTATATTTTATATTAAAAAATGAATCATATGATTTCAATCTAATCATGTGGTTTCCTTTTTTATCTTCACATTAGATTATTAAAATTGTCTATCTTTGATTTATTTAATCGGATATTATATGTATTATTTTTATTTTTCTTTTCCAAAATTCAAAAAATACTCATTTCATTCAATTATTACTCAATTGAATGAAGAATTAGAATTTTACAAAAATTAATTAAATTATTAATTTTTTGTAAAATTCAGAAAATACTAATTTCATTCAATTACTAAAATTATGAAATGATTCTTATGTATAACATATTTTCTTTTTCATCTATCAGTTTTTTTTTATTATTAATAATTCAGTAAATTAATTTGTTTCAGATAAATTAATTCAAGGAGCACCAGCTATATATTTCAATATTATTTCAATTTATTATCATCTCAAACATATATGATGAAAAAGACAATTTTTAATCTCTTTTCTGTAACATGAATTATAGAGAAATGATTAAAACTTTAAGTTTATTATTAATTGAATAATAATAATTTTATTGAATTTTACTAATACTTCTTTATAGTTTTATTTGTTTCAGGTTTTATCATAGGAACAATTGAAGAGTTCATATTCCATATAATATCACTTTTCCTTTCCCTCTCCCTCTCCCTTTCC
Source organism: Apis mellifera (assembly GCF_003254395.2). Classification (NCBI taxonomy): domain Eukaryota; kingdom Metazoa; phylum Arthropoda; class Insecta; order Hymenoptera; family Apidae; genus Apis; species Apis mellifera. The sequence goes on from NC_037647.1 coordinate 2,346,636, forward strand.
CTATCTTTGATTATAATAGAAATTTTATTTTTTATTTTATTAAATAAATTTATATGTAGGGGGTGTATTATCTTTAGATTGTTGTTAGGTAGGGATTAGAGAAGAATTTTTAGGTAAGATTCATATTTTAGTTTATTTTCAATTGTTATTATATTTTATGAAATTTTATCAATTCTTATTTGTCTCAATGGTCATTGTGAAATCAATATGGAATCATTCATCAATTGAAAGAAATTCGTATTTAATATCCTATCTCTTTTCCTTTTTTTTGTGTATGTATATTTCTTGTACATATATTTGAATTTACATGAAGATAGGCTCTCGAAGCAAATCTTCAAATTTTTACATGTATATGTACTATCCTTTAACTTTCATTAAGTAGGCAATATAGAAATTAATAATTTTTTATGGTGGTAGAGAATGTAAAAGATCAAGCTATTTTTATTTGTGACGCACATTTTAAGATGTATATAAAATGTGCAAGGTTTGCAAAAATTATGTTCATTGCATGCAAAATCCTATTATTAAATTTTAAAAAATGTTATATAAGTGGTATGTGGTATATATGAAAATCTTAGACTTTTATTGTTTAAGGAAAGTTAAATTATAATTAGGTAGGTAAAATTAATCTTATAATTATAAATAGAATTAATTTTAATTTAAAGATTATTAATCCAAATAAAAAGTTACAAGTAACATAAAAATTTTAGGATATGAATAAATTGAATATAGATAAGTACTAATTAATATTTAAACTAACGTTTATTTATAAATGCTTGCATGATATTGCTTAAAGTAGAATTTATTTGTATATGCATGCATGATACTGCTTAAAGTAGAATTTATTTGTAAGTGCATGATTAATGATAAGTAATGGTGGTATTGGTGGTGGTAAAATTTAAATTTAAAAATTAGATATAAATCTATTTGAGACATATTTTGTTTCTCTTTTTGGCGCATTTTATTTTTATCAATATTTTATATTTTCATGATAATTAAAATATAAAGTATTGATATACGAAATACTCTCATATAGAATTATATAAACAGATTCAAATTTAATTAAATTTTTAGTTCCAGTTTTAGCTTTCCGCGTCGGTTTCTTTTGTAATTTCTTTTGTTGTTTGTTTTGCACAACGCTCAAAATAGTTTTGAACGTTTTGCAAACAGATACCCAAAGAAGAATTTATTTGAAAATTAATTAATTTTTACGTAAAAGGTGGGTGGATGGGACGTCGTGGTTAGGGTGGGTCTCCAACTCGCAGCAACCTCCACGAGGTGAGACCTGGAAATCATTATTATTTCATATATAATTTATAATTATATCGCTGATATAATTATAAGTTATATATTAGATATAATGAGCTAATTGGCTGCCTATAGGTATAGGTTAGTTTTTGAAAGATTTAGCAATTTTAGATTTAAAATTTTTGGAAAAAAATTGTATTTTTTTAATCATCAATTTTGAAAGTAAAAACTTGTTGTTTATGTCGATGAAAATTTTGTATTTTTTTTAATTATTTTAGTGATAATTTAAAAATTGGTTGACAGTTATCGTCATATTTCGAATTTAGATTTTAGTACGTTAGGAATTACATTTTTACCTTTTCTAAAGTATATGTTTGAGTATATGTTTAAAATATAAAATGTAGTTTGTTTATTCCGTTTCTCGTCGTTGAATACATTTTTGTGTTATTTAATCCGCGGGTTACGTAGATCCCATTACCATTTTTGTATCACATGCGACATTATCGATTCAGAATGGATTAAAACATCAGCGCTATTAGATTGAAATGAATTAACAAAATGTAATGTAATAGAAATTTGTTATTGACAAAAGAATTGTCAATCATGATTGATTCATAAAATTTAGATTTTGCGTGGAGAATTGAATAATTTTTTTTTACACGATTTATGCGATCGCATGTGTGTCATGAGACGAAAAATTTATTTTATCTTTCGTTCATTATCATGATATCGATCGAACGATAAATGTTGGTAATCGATATAGAAGAAAATCGATTTTTCGATACTGAAAATTTTCATATACCTTCTTCTATCTATATAATTAAAATAAAGAATAAAATTAAATTACAAGACTATTAAAATATAATTAGAAGAGAAAAATTTTAATAATGGAAATATCAAAAGAACTCGGAATTCTCAAATTCTCTTCACGGAAAAAAAAAAGTTTTAATTAAATTTTAATTAAACGCGAATATTACTACACTCCACGCCATTGAAAAGCAAAATCAATCTCGTTTCCACGTTAATCAGCTTTTATTCTCTCGGGGAAAGAAAAATCTTTCTCTAAAAATGTTTTTCCCCGCGATGTCTCGATCGGGCTGTTTACCGGGCAAATTGTTTCACAACGATAGCCAAGAAAACACGCTCTCTCTCTCTCTCTCGTGAATCGTATATAATTTTATATAATATGGCACACATTACGGGGCTGAAGTGTCCTCCTTGTTGGCGATGAGACGCGAATTTCCAACGCTGTAATATCCTCCCCAGTTTTTTTTTTTTTTTTTTTCCCCCTCCTCCTCCCTTCCAACGACTTGGAAATGGAATATTCCCTGGCTTGCCAGTAATAATCGGGAGAAAGATCACTTAATGGCCCTCTAGGATAAGAGCCCACCGCCATTCGCACCTCCGCGAATTTGCTGCCAGCGCCTAACAAAATTGCCGCATTATGTCGTTTAACGCCCTCGGAAATACACAGTTCCGCGCATCGAGAACGGGAGAGAATAAAAGTTAGCTGGATAGGACAAGAGCGGAGGGAGAGGGAGGGTGTATGGGCGAAACAGGGGGGGCCGAACGAAACGGGAAAGAGACGGGAGACAGACGGGGAAGAGAAAATTACACGGGATGTGATAGAACGATGTGACGCGACGTTATAACACGGGGAAAAGGTGTCAGAGAGTAGTGCGATCGCGCAAGCACAACCAGGCCGAGGATCGCGCTGCATAATAGATGCGTCGGGATGCGCTTTAGCGCAAACAGGAACAAATTTCTCGGTGCACTCGTTGCAACAATTGAATCGGTAATCAACCCGGCCTCTCGATAATCGAATCAGCCTCTGTACACGCGTAATTGAAATTTTGCAGCCGACCACTGCAAATATTCCCGCCCTTTTCACCCTTCCTCTTTTACCGCTCTTCGTTCGTCGGTCTCGCGAAATTGTCACGACGAGTTTTCCAGTCGCGAAAATGTTGCCAGTCGGACGAATCTTATGAATCGTTGTTGATAAAAATACTGGTGGAAAACTTAGGGAGAGAAAGAAGGGGGAGGGAAATCTATGACGATATTGATAGCGTTAATGTGCATTCTTTTATATGATTATAAATAATTCGATTTGATATGTAATCTGTATATGCCGCGTATTTTCATTTTGAACAGAATCAGAGGAATAATATTCGACTATTTCGAGCCACTCTGAGGAAAAAAATTTATCGAATCATAGGGAATTTTTAGTTTATTTGAACATATATCGCGATGCTGAAAAATAGTTCGAAAAAGAGTGAATTATCTCGAGCAATAATATAATAATCTTGGAGATGCTCGTAAAAATAACTTCTTTTGTTTCGTCTTTATTATACAACCGGTTGAAAATTTATGGATAAACTTGATAAAAGAAGAGAAATCTTTTAAAAGGAGATATTATTCTACAGAATACAATTCCGCGTATATTATAAAGCAATCGAAACTTCTATTATTTTTTAGCATAAGTCGGGGCTCGCGTTGAGAAATCCGGATTTAATTTTTCTAACGCACACGACCGTGAACGTGAAAAGAAGGGGTGGGGGAGGAGGACGGATTAATTATCGCGGGGCAAAGAAGAAAAATGGGCACTTAATTAACGCGGGTGACCGGATCAGATGTTCTTAACCGCGCAACGGTGTCACAAACGAAAGAGTTTTCTTCGAGCGGACTTCATTTCGCGGGAGCGTGAATAAAAGTGGCCGAGGAAAGGAGAGACACGGAGAGACTCGTCCCTCCCTCGTCGCTCTCTGTTTCGCGTAAATTGACCCTGACGAAGAAAGCATTTCTGTAAACTACTTTCATTCCGTCCCCCTTTTGTGACATCTCCCGCCACCAGTGGCTTTGCCTTGAAAAGACCCGACGGATATCCATGGAAAAAATGCACGGTTGGCGAGTCCGCGAGCCATTCGCGCGCTTCTCAATATCAATTGTACAACAGTAATTATTAGCAACGCCATTGTCGCTGACTAGGGACCGCCTTAATAATCGACACGCCGAATACCGGATCGTTTTGTATCACGGGAAACCGCTTCTTTTTTGCTGTGGATATTCCAGGAAATACCGTAGACGCCAGAATTGTGGAACCGTGTTTTTTTTTTTTTCTCAGAACGTAGAAATCGTTTTTAATTAGACGAAGTTGGAAACTAGGGATGCAAATATAAGGTAACAGCGAGGCGATTGAGGGATTGAAAATGTGTTGGGTGGGAGTGCATTGAAACATTTTCAAGATATAATCTCCCTGGAGTTGAAACGACCAGGGAGGAGAAGGTGTTTGGCGTAGAATGTTTAGTATATGTTGTTGGGATACACGCGTTTACAAACAAGGAAGTAAAAATGCAAGGGGGGGGGGTGGTAGTGGTACCCCTCTTTCGTTGAAATTTACTCTTTCTAAACACACGCTGCTCGCTAATGCTCTCTCAAAATTCTCTTTCTGGACTTTAAACTCTTTTTCACCACTGTCCACTCTTAAGAAGACCCAGCTCTTCATCTCGAAACAAACACACACTTCCTACCGCCACTTAGCCACATCGACGCGTCCCCCGATGCTTTGAAAAATTCCGACCTCCAAACACGTGTTACGCTCCCTTTTTGAAAATTTTTAATCGAGGAGAAATAGGTCTATAGGTCCTTTTTCGATAAATCGTCTTTAATTAATCATCCCTTGAAGAAGCTCGTTAATAATAATTATTTCAATATTACTCTAATTATTAACGAATCGTTACTCTTAAAAAATTTCCAATTCCTTTTGTATTCTTCCAACAGAAAGAAAAAAAATTTCTCCATCCTGGTGATTTATCCATGAAAACAATGCTATCTCTTTCCCAAAAAGTTGGATCAAATTAAACATCCCCTCTTTTTTGCACAAATTCGAATCCAGTTTACCACCCCCGCTATTCACATCTCTCGGATTCATTTATACAACGCGATACACAACGATCGATGCCGCGTTCCGCAATCGGGACTCGATAAATGGCGGCTCGTAAGAGATTGGAATCTCTATTTTGCTCCGGTGAATTGAATCCAGAAGCCTGGTGAAAGTTTTTCAAGCAGTTACACGGCAGTCGAACCGGGAACTCGTGCATCCTATTCACCTTGTACCGGTGCCGGCATCGTTCCCCCTAGCAGTTTTTGCGTGATGTAAACACAAAACTTGCATCACGGAAGAAAGATAGGGAAAGCCGTATTGCGGACCTTCCGTCGTGTACACACCTATCCACCTTACGAACGCAGGCGGAGGGTTTTTCTAAAGACGCGACACAGGGAATGTGTAATACGCGGAACAATACTCGACACGCTTTCCTGCGACTCCCACTTACATTCATGTATCCGTCCGCTCCATTATCTTTTCACGAACGTCCACTTTGTACTGTTTCTCCCTCTCTCTCTCAACTAACCCTTTGCCGTATTTTTTTTCCCCCACGTCTCTGGATCGTCTCTCCGCGCGAAACTAATTAATCCTCGTGGCGCGAAATCTGCAAATGATCGCGTTAGATAAGTCGCGGAAAAATTCGACGAGATCATCGTAGCGCTATTAAATTACTCTCGTCGAGGAAATAAAAGAAATCGGGATTTATATAGTGTTTATATTGCGTATAAAATATGATAATACAATAATAGAAGGAAAGAGATGTATACACATGAAAGCGATTACAACAAGGAAAATTCTCGAGATAAGATTTGAATATTGTTTTTTTATACACAGAACAGTGAACTAATACTAAAATTTTAGATAAGAAGATCAATCGCTGTATTTCGACGAGTGAAAGAAATATAATTCGTTTTTTAGAAATCTGTCAATCAGACTCAGTCGTTATCAACGTTAGTGTTTTTGTTTGTATATCTTCAAACTTGAAGCACTTTTCCTCTTTATGAATCGTCTTCGAACGTTGTTAAAAAATATATGAGGCGAGATACAGAAACGATCATATTACGTGCCGCTACAGGAAAATTGAACGAAGTCGCGCGACGCGGATTTATCAACAACGTAAATCAGCCTACGATACCGTAAACGTTTAACGCGACAGTGGAATTTATGCACGACCATCCGGGTGGGACAATTTATATGGAGCCGATCGGATGACCGACGAAATAAAGCGATCACGCGTAAATTCGTTATAAACCGACTGGTTATGAATTTGTTCTCGCCTATGTCGGAGGGGGGAAAAAAAGAGAAGAGAAAAAAAGAAAAAAATATCGGAAATTAATTTTATGGAAATACATACAGTGGCACGAGGGGATGGTTGATTGTTGAGATTTCGTTAGAATAATTGACAATGAACGAATATGTTTTTTTTCGGGCGATTGTTCATTCGTTTTGACAGGTTGTAAAGATAATATATTTTCTCGTACGGGTATTTTTTAAATGGAATTCGATACGAATAGATATATCCCAATCTCTCTGATATATAAATATATTTAATTGAATTTCGAAATAAATAACTTTACTATCTCTAAAAGATACGAACATTTGTTTTCGTTCGTTTAATAATCGTTCTAAAAATAATAAAAGAAGGGAATCGCGAATAAAATTATCATGTGTACAGAAGATATTTATAACTTTGATATTAAAAAGAAATTCTTCTCTTCGAAAAGAAAAAACGCTTCGATTCAAAATTAAATAGGCAAAAATATCGAGGGATATCTCGACCACGAATCTTCGTTCCGAACAGTATATTCCCCTTTCTAAACAACTCTCGAATACGAACAAAGGGCAACACAAATCATCCCCTTCGACACCGTAGTCCCAAACTCGTTCCAATAGCATTAAATTCCCGATATATACGCGACAACCACCCTTGGAGAACCGATAGTTAATAAAGGATTTAACAGAGACGTAAACGGGAAATTCAAACGGGGGAAGAGAGAAGAGGCTGCGTCAACGCGAGTTTCCGTTTTTGCGCGAACAGGCGCCGGGATACGGCGTTGGACAATTCACTGAACTGTCTCTCTCTCCGCAGGACCTATGCTACGGTTGCCCGTTGCGTGTGTGCGCGCGCGTGTGAAAACCCTCTCCTCCTCTCTATTACTGTCACGACGCAGATATCCTCGTGTGTATATTTGGTCCCTCCATTCTCCTTCGTAGCCCATTATGCTCCCGTGAATGGAGTCCACGTTCGAGTACGAGATTCGAATCGGCACCCCGACCATCGTCGACACTTCGCCTCTGTTCGAACTGTCAATGGCGAGAACGAGAGGAGAACCGACACGAGGCGGGAGAAACGAACCGTTTCACGACAATGGAAACCTCGCGCCGCCGTGCACGTAGACGAGGCCCGGTTTGGTAGTTCGCGCGTTTTTTTCCTCCACCGGCCGGTTGTCAGTCTCCCGGCTGACACGTACTCGGGAGAAAGAGAAAGAGAGAGAGAAGGATATTGATGGCTGCAATGAAATAACCGACGACTTCGTACCGAGAGGGAGCAACAACTTTGCGTTTGTCCAAGTCTCTGTGCTCGTTTGCTACGAGTATGGACATGGTATTACACTCGAATGTTGAATTGACCTATCCGTAAATGTAAATTTGTGTCAGGCGGAGGAAGAGTTAGGATTTTTTTGATGGGATTTTTAACGATATATTAAATGTTCGAATTCGAATCGAGCAAGGAGTCAAGGTATTTTATTATCGGGAACACGATATCAAAGAATTAAATTACTTTTAAGATTAATATTTATTATTCTTTAAGGAAGATAGGTATAATATAGAATTTTCTAAATAATTATTTAACGATTTTTATTTTTCGATGACCATCGATTATACGAAATAATATTAAAATATCCTCGCTGTAAATTGCATTATAACCCCGTCCACGGGGTTAAAAAATTTGATTTCCCGGTCGACAAGCGGAAAAAATCATATCTTGGACGAAAGTATTTATCGCGCCCGACCGATCGATGGAATTAGAACGTCGGGAACGAATCGAGCGACAAATGAGTCATTTGCTGTCGTTCCGACATCGGCACGGCAATTGGATTTTTGTCAAGTCCTCCCCCTCTTTCTCTCTCTCTCTTTCTCTCGACTCGCAGACAACCTCGAAGCTTTAATCGCGCGCCCTGTCTCCTTGCCCAAAGTGACTCTTATTGCTTTCTTTTAATTTGCGACCGTTCACACGTGCGCCCGAACCCTCCTCCCCTCGATGCTAGCGCGAATCGTTTCGAAAACGTGTTCCAGTTTGCGCGCGATTCACGTTCTCGATCGTGGTAGGTAACGTCATAAGGGCGGAGGGAGATCGGGACGGGATGATCGGCAACTGGTGCGGGCCATCGTGCTCCAAAACGGGTCCTCGAATCGTCGAAACGTATAACGACCATTCGACGGGGTAACGAAGAGCAAGTTCACCACCCGCGGCGACCAATTACTCGAGGGGAGGGTGAGGAATTTTCAGGGGTTCTCGCGAGCGCATTGTGTCTACAAGATCGTTATTTCTTGTCGATTTCGAGCGTTACCTCTGTCTGCGACCACGTTGAATACCGGCACAATTAAGATCCCCGACGGAGGTAATGGGGAACGTTTATTCTCTCTTCTTAATACATCAATATTCGGGCTAAGGGGAGGAGGAGACTCTCGTACTTTTTCTCATGATCATCCCTCTTATTGGGAGCAACTTTATCGTTTGTTATCGATTTTATCCCTCTCTCTCTTTTTCCCCTCATTTTTCTGATACATTCGTACGTCGTTGTGTACGTTCGTTGTGTTGCATTTTTGGTTATTTTGGCCATCGTTTAAAAGTCTCGTTTGCCACTATTAGAAATCAATACTAGATAGATTGCTACCTTCCAATGTATCGTGTGTACTTTTGGCTTGAAAATATTCCAACGTTAGCGATAGGAAAAAGTGTATCGAGTATTGGTTTCTGTGTCAATTAAAGTGTATTGATCTTTTCTTTGGAATTATACAAGAGAAATCCCCCTCGCGTCTGCATAATTTAATTCAAATATAATTCAAATATACTACGATGAAAATATACCTGAAATTCGGTCGTTTGAAATTTTTTAAATCAACTTGAGTTCTTTTTTCTTTTAAATTAAATTTAAAAGGCATCGAAAAATATAAACAGATCTATAGATTTTAAAGGATGATCAAATATTTTCGATCATGGATTCGCACGATATTTAATTTAATTAACAATCGTTCGATAATCCATCATCTTTTTAAATCTTTCTAATCGAACGGCATCCCCCTCGTATTCGCTATAAACAACTTTATGACAAACTACTTGCTACTCGATTGCTTCGTTTCGTAAATTCGTTCGATCGTGGAAGATCGTAGGGTCCATCGTCGAAAGTCAATTCCGGCGGGAACGTAAATACGCGCGATCAACTTGGGACGCGATGAATATGAATGAGAGCAACGTGCTCTTGAAATTGCGCCTCTGAAATTCGAGCGCGTGCACGCACCTCCCCTCGTCGTGACTGCGTTTTCGAATACCTACGCGGATATGGCAAATCGAATGTGACGTTATAATGGATGCGGCATTAGCGGTTTTACCGGCTCGACCGAGATGAGAATTGGCGGGGAAAATGCGGCCTCTATGGAAATCGCTGCCAGCCACCTACCTTCGCGAGGAAACACAGTTTTTCGACTAGGAAACACGCGTTGTTTGTCGTTCTTTGGATAAACACGGGGTTGGATCATCGGGGAATTTTTCCCGCCGCGACTGGTTAGGTTTACTCGGACGATAGGTTTGATTTACGCTTGTTTTTCAGGGGTGTTATTTGTCGGGGAGTTCCACGAATGGAAAGTTCGATTTACTGGGTTACTAACGTGGAACGAAGGCTCGTCTTTTCCCCGTGAAACGCTTCGTGAGATTTAGAGTCGATGTAGAGATAGAAAGAAATTCTTTATGGGGATTTAATATGACCGTATTAAGTGACTTGTAATTTATTTGAAGAAGATTATTCGGTTGTTTAAGTTTTTCAAGTTCATTAAATGTAGGCCAAATTGCTTCGATATTATAAGTTCGTTAAACGCGTCACATTCTGTAATTTATTCTTTCGTGAAATTTTGTTTTTAAAAATTAAATATCAAAAAGAATAATTGACTACAATTTATTGGTATAAACCAATATGTTTCCCTTTAAACGAGAAAAACGCAGGAAACGCGTTTAAATTTCAAGATATCTGTTGAAGAGATAAATACTCGTCCGTCGAGCGGAAATTTTATATATGCATATCTCGGCTAGCCATCATCGATCACCTTTGACCTACGCGTTAATAAACCGATTAAAACGCGCTCAATATTCAATGTCCTGTGCGAAAATAAGCATCAGCCCGTGTGCGTATACGGTGCGTGCGTACGCGTGCACGTGTGACGGGAACCAATGAAACGGTTCACGACTGACGCCTCCTCGATCGAGAGGGGAACCCCGGCGTTGGCCCCCAAGGCAATGTCCCGATTGGATCCCACATCTACCACTATTCCCGACCGCAGATAGTAATACGGGACGTGCACGTACACGCGCACAGATCCCCAGAATACGCTCGACAATGCCAGGTATTTAGCCAACCGACTGTTAATACGAATTCACGTGGCTGACTGGCTGGCTGGATCGGTTCGCTAATTATCCTCCCGGTTAACTTTCTCGCACTCGCCCCCTGGCTGTGTCGAGGAACCGATTTTATCGTGGAATCGATAAGATGTTAGTTTCGAGGGAACTATTTTTTTCTTTTTTTGGAATTTCTCTTCTACTAAAACTCGAGTCAAAACGAAAATATTTAGATAAAGGGAAGCAATAAAGTTAAGAATTTATGATATAGAGGAGCAAAGAGAAAAGTAGAAGGGAAATAGATTTAATAATAAATACACGAGAGAAGGAAGGCTGTAAGGAAAATTGTTACACGAGAGGATTTCTTCTCTTAAGATTCGCTATTAAAGACCCGCTCCTTCCGATTTTAAATAATCGATGGAATTAGTCTCCGATGGCAAGACGAATTATCTTGCTTTCAACTTTCTCACCCTCGCCCCGCCCCGACAAAAGGAATCCGATCCAAATTCCCCGCTTCTTTAATCGAACATCCGCATCCTCGGTTGATAGCAGTTCACGCTTTGTAGGCACAATTAAACGTTTAATTGCGCGATCGTTTGTACGGGGGATCTGTGTGTCCGCCTTTGGCAGCGTCTCTTTGATCGAAAGACACGACCCTCTCGCGGCCGGGCTCGTATTCATAAAGCCGTTTCCATATTCTCCTCCGGTAATATCCCGGTGACCCGAGTCGTTGATTGGACGGTTGAACGCCAACGGTAATTAACAGGGGTAATTATCGAGGGATCGCCGTGGAAAGAATCGGTTTGTTAGCCGAACGAGTGGATTCTGCGTAAGAATCGTCGCAACCGGAGACACTTTCACGGTATGAAAAACCTTTGCGAGTCGGAAACTCGCCACTCGACGCCAACCGAATTGATTATCAATCCTTATTGAAAACGATTCTTGATCGTAAGATATCCGAGAGAGAGAGAGAGAGAGAGAGGAGAGGGAGTCCTCTCGAGGTGGTTTGCACAACAATACTCGTCGTCGACTCGTTTATTAGCCCCGTCGCGGTATAAATTCGTGGAAAGAAAGAGGGCCGCGCGTTGTTTGTGAATATCTGCAATTCTTTTCGCGTCTGCTGGTGCGATTAGCAATCGCTTTGCGAGATGGAGGGGTTTGCAATGCGAACCTTCCGTTCTCAAACTTCTCAAACGATCTTCCGTCCTTTGGGCTCGATCCGTCGATCTTTCATCGAGTTGGCGCAGGAAACACGAGTTGTTTGCTGCTGCAATGCGTTTCGCGACGCGTTTAGCTATCGTCGCATAGTGGGTTGTGTCGCTCACGTATGCACAACTGGATCAGATTCGATTCGTAACATCAAATGTAACGCGCTTTGGCTGGCGTGTGCTTCGTTTATGAGAGTTCGTTTTGGTGAAACATTAACGCGAAACGAGCAAAGCCGATTCGAGGAGGTGAGCTCAACTCGGGGGCTCAAAGGGAAGGTAAAGGTTGAACCGCCACCGTTAGCACCGGAGCACGGAACGTTAGAGAAATAGTCAAGTTTTGCGATGGCGAGAAAGAGAGAGAGAGAGAGAGCGAGGGAAAAAGAAACAGGAGAGAGGACGAGGTGGTCCGAGGGCAAAGGAAAATGTACGGCAAAGAAAAAGGGTATTTGGAAAACGATGCTCCTGTCGTAAAACGCTGAGAGAAGTGAGAAACGAGAACGTCAAAGCTCTAGCACGCATCCTTTAATCCCTTAATCCATCGTTGCCTTGCGAGAATTCTCTCTCTCTCTCTCTCTTTCCCTCTCTCTTCGACACCGGAACTGTGAATTTTCAAGATCTGCTCGGTGCAACGGCATCGAGGCAACGGCGGAGAAAGGGACGGTAGGCAAGGGAGGGAAAGAGACGGAGAGATGTCAAGAATCAGAAGTGAGAAGAGAGGTGAAGGAGAAGCGGAGAACGAGCGACGGATAGGGAAAGAGAGGAGGGGAAAGGAAGGAGATATTTTACGGTTCAGACTTTTCAGGGCTGCTGCGATGCGGGAATTACCGACACGCTGTTTGAAATTAAAGCAAGGGCGCCAGGGCAAAGGGTTGTACACGGAGAGAGGCTTGCGCGCGCGTGTGTGTGTGTGTGCGCCCGAGAGAGAGAGAGAGAGGGAGGGAGGGAAAGAGAGAGAGAAGAAAATAGGAAAAGACGGGGGCGAGAGGGAAGGAGATGCGCACGGGCCGGCATAAAGGTTCTTCAAGATATTTCACAGCGGCGATGTAAATTTTTTCCAACCACCACCCCTTTCATTCGACGCCTTTGCCCCGCAAGAATGAAACGAATTTAACCTTATACGTTTTCCTTATTTGTTCGTAACTCGCTTTTGCTTTGAATTTCGCTACCTTCCCTCTCCCGGCCCCCCCTCTTCTCTCTGTGAACTCGAGCTTTGCCTCCTTTCCCCTCCCCGCATCCCCATCGTTTCTCCCTTTTCCGTGCTTTTCCTCCTCTATATTGCTCCCGTGCACATTCCCGATATGAAAGACCAAATCTCCAAGGGCTTTTCTGACACGCTCTGCAAATAAAGCCACGCGGTATTATGTTACCCGTGGACATATGAATCGCCACGATCGAAGGGAACGCTGTGTATAGTCGCAATATAGGTGAACCTTCCGTTATTTTCGAACGAACCCCGAGTATTTTCCATCTCGGTTCCCCGAACGCCTGCCTAAGGCTTGGTCCTCTCTGGTGTCTTTCGAGCTTGGTGGCTCGAAAGTTTCGAAAGAAAACCATTATCCACGAGTTGGAAGAAAAAAGAAAGAAAGAAAGGAAGGAAGGAAAAACAGTCGCGTGAAAGCGTGGAAGGAAAATGATTTACAAGGAAGTCGCTTCCGGTACACTGAGCTCGATCCGCGGCAACTTTTCTCCCCTCCCGTGAAACTATTCGTATATTTTCATAATCGATTTCGCGTCGGAGTTGTGGTGGCGCACACGAAAAAAGAAAGAGGGGCGCAAGGGAACGACAATCACAAGGTGAGGAGACGCTGCGCGATGCGGATCGATGTGTCGGCTTTTTCACATTCGGCCGAGGTTTTGAGCGACGTCATTGTGAAGGGGTACGAGAAGTTCGCTTGGTCCCGATGGTCGATGGATAAACTGTTCGCTTTGAGGCGAAATAAATGAATGAGGAAGGAGATAAACGGAGGAAATTGAATCGTTTCGACGAATATTTTAATGTATCTGTATATAAAGAATAGAAAAAGAGTGGCGAAAGGAATTCATTTCATTCGCTTTAAGAAAGGATTAGGATGCTTTGATCACTCAGTCCTTAGTTAAAGTTTCCTGTCATGGGTAAAAAATAAAATTTTATTTTTCTAACTTCGGTTAAAAGTTAAACTTCAAATATTTCTGTATTATCTTGAAGATGAAAAATCTTGGAAACAGAAGAAAGAATATCAGAAATCGATTTCTTGATTTCTCGAGTAAAGACAGCGATGTTTGATTCTTCTTTCTGCGAAAATACTTCCCCAATTTGATCATCCAACATATTTTCTAGAATTCTATTGTCAAGATGAAAGATAGAAGATTCGATATCAAGTTCAGGATCGAGCAATTGATCGATCAAATCATAAATTAAAATAATATCGAGTATTGATAACAATGCTCAACACACCTTTCGATCATTTCCTACGCTACGTTTCATTGAACGAAGGAAAAATGAAAACGCTTGTGATCAACTGTTATTCCTGTTGATTCGAGAATTCCAATCGTCACGTGTCCACGTGATGAATTAGCCGTATCAATTACCCGCGTGTTCCGAGGTCACAGTTGAGCCTGGTTCGGTTATCGCGCGCTCAGACAGCCGGAAACGAACGCGGTATATACACGTTCGACATCGAATCGGAGGAAAAGGAAAAAAAGAAAAAAAAAAAAAATCGAGCTTGGTAGCGCAACACGCTCGTCGTATTCGCTTTGCGTCGTCGTCGTCGTCGTCGTCGTCGTCATACACGCGCGCCACATTTAAAGGCGAGACCACACGCGCCACGCGTGATAAATACACAGGTAATCCGTGAATGCAGGACCGACGAAGAAGACCGTTGAGCGGAGGCATGGTTCTTTTTAGTAATTAAAAATTACGCGCCGCGGCCTGTGTGTGTCAAAGCGCGCGGCTTCGTTAATATATTCAGACCTGTATGCGCCTTTGGCCTTGCAAAAAGACGCGACAAAGTTAGTGCCTATTTCCCCGGTTCTCCGCTCGGCTATCACCCCAACGGAACCACCGACCAACCCCTTCCCTCCCCTCCCCCTCCTCTTCATTCATACTTTTTTCCTCTTCCTTTCTTTCGTTCGTTCTTTCCCGCTTCAGTCAGAGACCACCCTCCTCTCCCCCCCTTCTCTGTCCGACAGACGATAATCTTCCCTGATTTTCCACCAGGAATTCTAATTTCTTGTGCCGGCAAAGAACGACAAGGGCTCATCGATGCGGAAATCGCCCCCTCGTCGCGCGATAATGTTCCCGGCTCGAATCGACAGCCCAAACAGGCCTGAGTGATTTCTCGACGAGCGAATTACTGTGTGGAGAGGGTTTGAATTTAAGCCTTGATTTTTCTTTTGGATGCTTTTGAGTTTTGAGAATTATGGGATCGTTGTTGAGTTATATGAGTTATATCGAACATTGAAATGATAATCGAAAATCGTGAATTGTGTTCAATGAAACGTGGGAATTTTTATAAAATTAATTAACAATTTGCAAATTGATGTAATGGTAAACTATGTATGTAATTTATCGATATAGTTTATAAAATATTGTTGTCAACAAGTTATATTGTGTATCGCGAATATATTACATTACAAATGATTGTTTCGATTCTGAAGAGAATTTAGAATTCAGTTTGGAAAATTATAATAAAATCTTCGAAATAGATACGCGAAATTAAAATTGTTTCGATACTTTGCCTTTTTGGGAAACAACCCTCATTGAAATCAATAGCTCGCAGCGTATCGTTCCAGATTTTGTTTGTTTGGAACATTCGAAACCATTGTATGCATTCCAGTCTCACAACATATAGTATAACTTGCTAGGGAGTGATATCAAAAAAAAAAAAAAAAAGAAATGGAGCATTGAGAATCCAACATATGTTTCACGGTTTTCGATTACCGTTTGTTTTACCGTCGTGTCTAACCTTTCGTCGCTTTAATCCGTGTCACTTTTTCTCGAAAAAATATATTACGCGACAAAGAAACTTTCCGATATCAAGATAATTCTACTTCGTTTAAATTTATCTTTCATTTAAATTCTTCAAGATTAAACATCTCGACATCTGGTCGGGCTCGGCTTACACTTTTGACATGTAATTTATTTCTCGCCGTTGATATCTGAATCTAATCGAAGGAATTGGAGCCAGGTTAAGTGGTAATCTAATTTTCAAGATTTCTCTTGCGAACTACGTACGAATCGCTTTCAATATACATAATTGCCAGTCTAAAAACGTATTCAAGGATCGCCTTTATTCACAAGTCTGTCACCGGTACTCGGATGGAATAATAAACAGACAAGAGAAGTCGATCCAGGAGGGCGCGGATTATTTTCCGGTGTCGTTATAAACCTGTCACCAACATCGTTCACCAATCGTCACCACTTGCAACCATAACCACGATACCGCGTTATTTATTCCGCTCGCATAAACTTTGCGGAAATGAGCCATAAATATGACGCGTGACACGTGTCTCATATGAATGTAAGGGGGGAGACACGCGAGCAATGTTTTATCGTGTTAATAAGTTTTTATCCAGTGTAGTAAAGAATCGATGGGCGGATTATCGATAATACACTTAAACCCGTGTCGTGTCACATTTTCACACTTGGGAAAACTTTCGATTCGAGTTGGGTTAAGTTTAACTCGAGTTCTAAAGCTGCCATTCTCGCAAGATTTCTGACAAGATAAAAATCCTAAAATCCTTGAGAAGTTTGAAATATACTAGAAATTTTTCCCCCTAGAAAAAATTTTATTTTCACTCGGAGGATATCGTGAAATCTGGTCCTTGTATTTTTACTCGTGAAAAACTTTTCCTCGACTTTCTCGTGCTCTTTTTTTTCCACTGGGTCTGTTTGTTTCCATTGCTGACATTTCTTCTCATATCGTTTGTTCTTTCGTTTGGAACTTTCTTGACTATTTATGTTACGTTAAAGTTGTATAAAATTTTTTTAATATTTCCATTTCTTTTATATTCTTATATAATAATGTATAATTCAGTTTCTTTATTTCTTTTTTTTTTTTCATTTACAAAATTAATATCATTTGATGGATATATATTTAATTTCTTTTGATCCAATGGATCTTTTGAGCGAGATGAAAAAAAAATTAAATATAAAAATCTTTGAATCTGAGCCACGTAAAGAAGATTACGTAGATGGAATTCGTATGTATATTCTCGAAGGAGGAAAGTATTATAATATCGGGCGGAAACTGTAAAAACTGATTGACTGTAGAAACCAATCTCCTGAAAATTCTTCAAAACATCTAACTTTTGTGTACATAGCTTCGTTCAATACCGGAAAAGAGAGAGATATTTTCCCCAGATGCATTATCGTAAGTATAGAAAGAAAATTCAATTCCATCCGCTCGTGAAATTTATGTTCTTGAAAAGAAAAACGCGTAAAAGTATCCCGTTTGTTTCCCTTCTCGCTTTTCATCTCCTTTACAAAAGTTAAACTTTCATATTGTTGTTCGTTCGAATCTTTCCACGCCAACTTTTGTTAAATACCTATAAATACGTTTTATATCGCTGCTTTCATTATCGAAACAATTACTGGGAAAAATCCCGATAAATCCGTGGAAAGGAAACACCGTGCGAGGATGTGATGAAACTTAAAGCTGGCTGGAGAGTTAAAAAAAATGGAAAAATTTTCAGTCGCGCGTAATTTACAAAGGGTTGTCACAGTTCACAGGAAACTCTACTAAATCGATCGTTACTTTGGTCGCACGGTTGCGTTTTTGTTTTCCACAGACGAAAAAAAAAGGGGGAGAGGGTGGGAAGAAAGAGAAAAACGAAAAAAAAAAAGAGCGGAAAAAGAGGGAAATTTATCTACCGTTCACGGTTCCCCCTTTTATTCATCTCGTTCGTCGCACGTTTAAAAACTCGCGCGGCGATAAATCGCAATTGACGAAATTCATTGTGCATTCTTCTGGCGGGATTCAATTGGTGGCACAATTTTATTTGAAATTTACGCATCGTTGAAAAACTGGCTGGCCAAAAATACGATGTATCTGCCCGCTCTTTTCAACAACGATCCATGCCCGATAATGCTTGGTACATGATGCATAGAGCTGGGAAAGGCGTGCATTTTTCCCATCGTCGATTATTTCCTCTCGTTCGATCTATACCTCTCTCTCTTTTTCTCGTTTATCCACGTTATATCGTACCGAAACCCTATTTTTTGAAAATCATTCGCGATACACCGAATACGCACATGTACACGCATGGGAGCGTATTGATTGTGCGAGTCGGACGGCGTGTCCTGGTTGGGTGTAAAAATCCGATAATTATTGAGCTTTTAGTCCAGAAACGTACAAGGGAGAAAGGAAAAAAAGAAAGAAAGAAAATGAAAGGACTTTATGCGTCTAGTGCAATTTTAAACAATTTAATAGTATAGAATTTGCGCGAATGTCGTTCTTTTTTGGGATGTATAAAAGTAGCCCGTGACTGACAATTTTAATTGAAAGAGACTATTTTCGTCTATTCTGTGGAGAATAAAATATAAATTGGAACAGGAAGATATGTTGGAAAAATCGATGGTACGGTTATTTAAAAATTGAGCATTAGATTTATTAGATTACAATTTTTTACACTTTCATTTGGTAGATTTTTGTTGATTTTGTTGATCGATGCAAATTCTCTAAAATTAAAATTATTAATTTCGGTGCCCTATAATTCATCGATATATTTATAAATTATTATTAAAGAATAAATATTAATCAAATTTAGGAAATCGGTGAAAATTTGAAAACGGTAAAGAAATTTTATCAGAGAAAATCGCTTATAAAGGATAAATATTTAAGGAGAGTTTCCTTTCTAATCGTTAAGTAAAACGACGTCGTAATCTTCAATGATTAGATGAAGAGAATATCTAATCATTCGCGGGATCAATCGACTGTGAGATGCATTTTACATTTTATGTTATCGATTTCGTGCTACCTTAATATCTAGTTAAAACTAAACTCTAAATCGTTAGCCTAGATTAACGACAGGTTCACCGAAAATTTTCCAGACTAATGAAATTCGTCGGTTGGTTAGGTCACATCATAAGCTCCATATTTATAGTAACCTAAATCTCGTCCAGAGGAAAGTCTGTATCGCGCAATTATGCGGTAAACGCGACAAACGATGCAAAACCAAAGTTAGCATAGCAAAGTTGCGGTTTAAAGTTAGCTGTCTTTGAGAGAAACTACCAGCTGCGGCATAGAAGTATCGTGATTTTATTTAGAAACACCTGTTTATGCATGGTTTATCCACGTGCGTGATTTTAATTAAATTATTAATAGCGTTGTATATTTAATTTTTTCTTCTTTTTTTTTTTTTATGCGATACGAAGAAGCATACTTTTTAATAGCACGCGTTAAAATTTTATAGTTATTCGATACCCATAACGAGAAATTTATTAGTAATAATTTATGGTAGAAGTACGTAATCTATTCGGTTTTTATGTAAAATAGATTATAGAAAGAAATAATATTGAATATTGTATTTTCCAATACAATTCGTATAATATTTAATAAAATTTAATTATTAAAAATTATACAAATTTTAATTATAAATCTTTTTTTTCAATATCTTTCACGTACTTAAGAAAAGATTTATTAACTGTAAATAATCTACAATTTATTATTACTTTTTATGATTTATTATTAATCGTCACAAAACATTTAATCAAATAAATCTTTCCAAAATCTTTCACTTTCTTTCACTTTCGAAAGATATAATACTTTTATTACATAACATCCCCAGAATCTTTAATTAAATTCTTCTCATTAAAATAAGCAAATAAATCTTTTCTCCAATAAATCCGATAATCGAATCTTACCTCGAATCTTACTCAAACTATTCATACTAACAAATTGTAACTCTTTCAACAGATCGTTCAACAGATCTGAACAACCCTCTTTTTAGAGCTGTACAAGCTGGTCCTCGAAACTTTTCGCTCGAAATAAAGCCGCCATCGAATACCACGGTAAAACAATCGTTTTTTTTAAAACATCGATCGAGAGAGCGTTACGAAATTTCCTATTAGCGGAGAGGCACGAGTGACACGAGAGTGTCAATTTTTCCTTTTTTTTTTTTTTTTTTCGCGCGCGCCACACTCTCTCACGATTAATTGCCTGTGTCGCGATTTTTTTAAACGGTCGCTAATTTCCGCGGACAAGAGTTCGGTATCGTGGTGTGCCAACCCTCGGTCGCGATCGTTATATAATGTTTCGCCTTAATTGCGGATTCGACCCCTGGTCGGCAAACCGGCTGCCTAGCCTGCAACCCCCGCCTCCCCCCACGCGATACACTTTTAATTGCGTCCAGATTTGCAATTCAGATTCTACCAGCCGCGGACCGACGCCTCTCGCTCCTCCATATAACCGAAATTCGAAATTCGCTCGAGTGCTCGGCAGAAGACAAAATACACCCACCCTCGCTCCACGCATCCTGCTCGCCACCCTCTTCACGGGATGGGCCGATTGTTTTATCTTGCTACAAAATATTCTAATACGAAGTGAGAAATCGTTGTATGGTTAGGTTGTTTTTTTCAATTTTATCGATTAAAAAGATGGGTTAAAAAATCGGGGAAGATTAATTCAATGCTTTTTATAGATATTTCTATTTCAATAAATATTTTATTACAATAGGAATTGAATATCTCTGGATCGTAAAATGAAGTCGAATTTTGAGAGAAAATAAATCTAAAGATGGGCTCTGAATAAGTTGCGAGACTTAGGTGAAACGGTTTCTCGAGATAAATAGATATGGATATAAAATTCTGGAGAAAATTAATTCTGAAAAAAATATATTATTTTGTGAAATCGAGTATTCTCAATTTATCAAAGTGTCCCATCTCTAAGAAATACATTAAAAAACGGAAAATGGATTTTCATCGCCTATAAAAATGTTCTGCCGAGCGAACAATGAATTTACGCGCACGATGATAAAACGTGGAGAACTTCGTTAGCCGGACTAGTAGTCTGCGGTCGTGTTTACTACGCAACATTAAAAGTTTCAGAGAAAACAGCCGCGGCACTAAAGTTTCTCTTTGTCTACCCATCGCGACGAAACGTTTTCTCCGGTCGAAGAAATATTGTTGGAATATCTGGGTTACGATCCCCGTAAAAATACCTCGTAAATGGTCCTGTGAACACGCTCCTTTCATGAGCAAATTGAAACTTCGTAATAGAATTCGTATTTTCTGCTTGAGGATGAATAAACGTTAAACAAGATTCATCAATGCGTGGAGGACGTTTTGTTTTTTTGAATGAAATTTTAAATCGGAAAAATTTGTCTACTTTTTAAAGTTTTAAAAGTTTTGCGAATAATTTCATTTCTTTACGGATTACAATTATTCGTGTTTCGTAATATTAAAATAGGATATATATAGAATCATTCACATTCATATTCTAAATTCGGATGTAATAATTTAGAATAAAATTTTAAATAGGACAAATTAATCGAATTATTCCAACGACGAATCTTATATGATTTAGTGCACGGTTCTTTATCGTTAGAAAATAAGAAGAAGACGTTCAATAATTTTCAAACCACCAAACAACTTTATCTTAATACATACACGCTGTAAATTCTTCTCGAACCGCGATCCAAAAAAGAATATAGCGCAAATATTTGCAATGTTTCTACAACTTGTGTCGCGACGTCTCTTTAGAAAAAAAAAAAGGGAGGGAAAAAAAAAAGAAATAAAAAATCCCGGTATCTCTCTAATCCGTGAAATTCAAACATCTATCAATATCCGTCTCACGATCCCCTTGTAAAAACGTGCATACATAAATACTTGTGCGAGCGCAGACGTTCGATAAGCAAACAGAGCTTCTTTAACAGAATATTCCCCATTGAGGGGAGGAATCGTATATATATTGGCCAGGAATCATTGGTGTACACGCCTCGATTCTCCCGATCCACGGCCGCGAGTTAGCTTTTAAAAAGAAATCGTGCTGCTCTCCACGGCCAATATAATTTCTTTCTGTACTCCTTATCGCTTTTCCAATATATGCTCGGCAGATGCTACCGTTTCACCGTGATAAGATGACCGTGCGTATCGGGGAAGGGATGAGAGAGAAAAGATCGATTCTCTTCCTCTTTTGAAGGAGCCGCCGTTAACCTCGTACAGGGCTCCTCGAACGCCACGATACGTTCTCTCATTCTCCGCCAGTGTGTTGGCAATGGAAAAGGGGGCCAAAGGCGCTCTCTATCGCGGCGGGTGTTGCCATGACACCATGAAACCTCCACCCTACTTCTAAATCTTTCCCTCCCTCGCCACCTTCTCTCTCGCCTCCTCCTCCCCCGTGGCGGAGATGCCCTCGCTCCGTGTACACACAGCCGTGGGCAACTACAATTTCTCGCTTCAAATTTGCCGGAATCATTCGTGAAACGCCGATAGGTCCTCCTCTCCGCTCGCGAGGTCCAAGCTACTCGAGCTCCCTATTTATTAGGCCACGTGTTCTCACGATCCATTCTTCCAATTTCGATTCATAACTTTTTGTTCCCTTCTTCGATGAGTTTTCTATTGCGACAGATCTGTTGTTTTGTCATAGAATATAGAGAGTTGGTAATCGTGAATATACTTAAAATCTTTCTAGATTCTTTCACGTTTGGTCTGTCAGGGATATTGATAGATTAGTATGAGATATATAGTATGAGATAGTATATTAGTATATTAGTATGAGAGTATAGATTAGTATAATAATATCTGTTGAAAGATACAATTGTGTTCAGATTATATAAAAATTATAGATACGAATGGATCGATGTATTCTTCATTTTGAACGATGTGATGATAAAAATTGGAGAAAATATAAGAATAACAATATCTGTATTACTTATTTTCGAATCTTTAATACTTTGATTTTATAATTATGAAATGTGAAAAATCATAAATTTAGCATAGAATCTAATTCCATACTGAAATTACAATCTCTGTGCATATATATTTTCTCCAATGTCACAGTAAAGTAGATATCTTCAATCTTACAATTAATCCGGTATTTATTCGCGGAGGAGGATCCCAAGCATCGAAAGGAGCGAGGGAGAAGGAGACGGGGTCCAGTCGTCCTCTCGTAAAAAGAAAAGAAAAAACGGGTATGAAATGTTATACGAGCGTTTCGAGAATTTTACCAACGTACCCGATTCCACGCCATTACGCTTGCACAGCTTAAAGCCACGATGCAAAATCTCTTTCTGGCAAGAACCTCGCTACATCCCTATCCATTCGAAAATGCAACCTGGCTCGGATCCAACAGCGTCCTGCTCTTTCTCCTTTAGTCGTTTCCTCTTTGACGCCGCGTCTTCCGATGTCGTACATCCTGTGCCTTTCTGCACATTTCGCAGTCCTACTCCTCCCTACCCTTGAAAACTTCCCCTCGGTGACCGGATCTATGGGTACTTTTTTCGCGTTACCTATCCCTGAACGAGACACGTTCGAGCAACTTCCGGTTACAAGGTCTTGCTCATGGATCGTATATGTATGTTTGGTGTAATCGGACACAATTTCGCAGTGATACACGAATACAATAGAAGTCTGTTTATACGAGCATGTCGGGAGATAAGTATATTTGCAATTAGATTGTTCGTGTAATACAAGTTCGCTTTGTTTTCCTTTCTAGCTTATGGTTTTTCTCCCAGTTAATTCCTCGTACTCGATATTTTTGTATTTATCTTATGTAATTGAATTTGAACAGGAGATACATATGCAAATTGGTTAGAGATATTATATTTAATTCATAGAAATTCTTTTATCTCAAAAATTTCCTTAATTTTTTTTTCTTTTTCTTGAAGAATCGTATTTATTTTTGAAGAGGTTTATAGAATTTATATCGAGTATTAATGTAACAAAGAGAAGTTTCAAAAATTTTCCTCATTCTTGTAGAAAATATACTTTGAAAAAATATTGGAATATAGAAGTTATAATATATCTTATTTATTGTATAACGAATAAATAGAACGAGCAATAACAATACCTTGAATAAGAGTTTAGAAAATCAAACGCTGATAAAATTTCGAATGAGCAGGAATCTTGATTAAATTTTCGTTGAAAAATAAAAGCGGATCGGTTCCTGATTTAACCCCGATTCAGCTGAACTCGGCTTATAATTCTCGTAAACATCATAAAATATATAATGGAAGCTACGTCACTTTCCTGTTTTTTCCGGGATACTGCACGTTTTAAAACACCTCTTGCAATTTTTATCGAAAGCAAGCACACCGATCATCGCTCGCTAAAATGTTTACCCACCCCCCGATTCATCCGGTGCAACCGAAAAACAAGATATTATCCCGATCGGTAATAAATTGCCGCGTATGATCGATAGAGAGAGAGAGAGAGAGAGAGGGAGAGAAAGGGAGAGAGAGAACACGTAACTTTTCTTCCTTATGAAAATTTACCGTTGTGTACGGGTGGATTTATCGGGGGTTGAATTTACAAGCTGTCGCGCGCGCGGCCGCCAGCTAGCCTTTCCAAACGATAAATTTCTTGGACTTTATCCAGCCACGTTCATTCGTGTTTGTCTTACGTTTAAACTTCGCCCATTCCCGCTTCGAAAGGGGTTAGTCGTCGTCTCCCCCTCCTCCCTCCCTCCCCGGAAAACTTCCCTCCTCTACTCTCGCAAACGGGGTTCTCTCGCGTCGCGCTTAATTAGCCGGGAGTAAGTTTCGAAATTATAATTCCTCTTTGATCATCGCGAGGACCGACCGAAACCCGCGGCGTCGAAAGGTAAACGTTCTTGTAAGGTGCGCAAACGAACACCTCTATGTGGATTTTCTCGTATAAATTCGAGCTCTCTTCTTCTTCCACCCCTTTTCCTCTCTCTCTCTCTCTCTCTCTTTCTCTTGTTGACGGAAACGAGAGCGGAAATGAGCAGCGCGGACGAAATAGAAAATAAAAATCGCGCTCTCGTTAATTTGTTCCTCTCCACCCAATTGTGTACCGGATCCGGGGCAAAAACGTTCGTTTTTCGCCGGTTGAACGAGAAAAAAAAAGGAAAAGAAAGGAAGAAAAAACGATTCGCTTAATCCAACTGTCGACACAAGGAAAGGGAAAATAGAATAATTTCGGGAGAAAATCATTCCGACTGGAACGAGACGAATTGAGATTTGAACTACTTTGACGATTAGGCCAGCAACCGCGGCTATTTTCATCGCTAAGATAAACTCGGTTTCTCGTAGACCTTCTTAGCCTTTGTTAGGCGGGAAGAGGAGACAAGTCGTAAGGGCGTTCCGAGAGCGGCTAAAGAGACAGGGGAGAGAGGGTGCATGAGGGCCGTTAAGGGTGGAGAAACGGGGGATGGAAACATAGGTAAGCTTGAAAAAAAGGAGAGAAGGGGATAGAGAGAGAAAGGGAGACAGGGCAAATGGAAAAGAAATTCCCATTACTTTGGAGGAGAGACGTCTAGTACTCTTCTCCTTCTTCTTCTTCTTCTTCTTCTCCTTCTTGCCATTCTTCTTCGTCTTTCCGTCTTCTCCTTCCCGTTTCCTCCGCTTCCTCCTACCGGTCTGTTACGCGGTCTCCACGAGACTCGGGGACACGATGCACGCATGTGCCATGGGGTCATTCTATCGATTTCTCTGGTTCGCGTGGCAGTCACGAGGAGGCGTACCCGGAGTCGTGCTCCCGCTGCACCAGCACGCCACCCAAAACAGCCTCGCGTATCGTCGCAACCGGGTTGCCTTTTCAAGGTTAACCTACACGTATACGTATACGTGCATACCACGAACACACGATCGAAAGTGCCGGCAGCCTTGTCTCGAAGTGTTCCTCCACAGTTTCGCGGACCAACTTTTCAATTCACGGTTTTTCACGTGCGCGTTTCGAGAGGGTGAGAGAACGTAATCGAACTTGGTGATTTTCGACGGTTTGGTGAAAAAAACCCGGGTGGAAGTCGGAAGCTTTCCGTGTTCCCAGACTAGGTGACTTGTGTTTTTCTTCTTTCTTTCCACGGTGAGTAACGAATCTTTAACGATTTATCGTTGTTTCATATCGGTGACGTACGACGCGGTAAATCTGGCAGGACAGTTTCCAACTACAGTTTACCTATTTTTTCTTTTTTTCGATCTGGTGGAAAGCGACATTCAATTACCAATCCTCGCGTCGCGACGGTCCGCTTCAGCCGACGGAAACGATTAATATTCAATGTATTTGCACTCGATTTCAGGAAGACATCGTTGAGAATTGAATGAGAAAGAATAAATCGTTGTTGCGTTTCTATTAAGGAGGCAATAAGTTAACAAGGAAGGTTTGAACGATTGTTTGTTAATCATTTTCGCGTATAGAAGACGCGTTTCTTCTTTCTCCCCTGTTTTCGTGAAATTCCGTTTAAGGCATTAATTTCATGGCGGCCGTAATTTCGTGCGAATGAACAATCGATCAGAAATAGCGATATCACGCGAAGGTAATAACCCTCGTAGTAAGCTTTGATACGCTCGGATATTTTCGAGGGGAATGACCACAGACGACTTTCTTACTCTTGATTTGTGAAAAGAAGGAAAACGGTAACGGGTTCGGTTGAATCATTGAATACATTGTATATGAAAATGTGTATTTTAATATTATCAGATCGTTACGGAGGAGTCTCGTCTGGTTTTTATGAAATAAATCTTCCTCCTGAATGTGTATGAGAAACGCGGTAGAAATCGTTTTATATAATGAATAAATTAAATTAATCGTGACTTTTTATTTTTATACCTTTTTTTTACGGGTATCGATTGATTTAATGCAAGGATTACAATAAAATATTATCGTAATCGGACGTAAAGACGAATTAATTTAATTCGCTCGTAAATCTACCATTTCATCGCGATGTATTATGTATGAAGGAAGAAAGATTTAATAAGTTATATTTTCTAATAATTTTACAACAGTTAAGTGTTGGATCCGAGTTATAATTAAAATGGTCATTTCATGGAACTTGTTGTATCTTTTTAACATTGATAAGCAGTTAACACGAACGTATAAATATATATATTTTTTTGTCATAAATACGATTATTTATCGTTTTTTAGGCGGGCAAAATATCGTCTTCGATATTAATAATTTCGTGTTTCGATAATTATTTTCACGACGGGCTTCAGGTAATCGGCTTCAATCCCCATAAAAATCCTGATACTAGAGACTTCCTTCGCTCCAACTCTTAACGTTTCTACGAAATAACATTGCATTTCCATAATCACCGGAAGAATCAAATTTTCTCCATAGGAAATATCGTCTTTATCGCGTCCGATTGCGCGTCGATAAGCATTATCGCTGGATAACGCTGGAGAAAATCGTGGCTATAAAACGTGGAAAAGAAAAGAGAGGAGAAGAAAAGGGCAAAAAAAAAAAGAAAAGAAAAAGAACAAAAAAGAAGAAGAAAAAAAGAAAAAAGAAAACACAATGCGACTTGTCGTCGCTTAGAACCGTTTACTTCCGAGAAATCCGGTTAACCACTCGATGTAGAAACACGAGCCGGGATCTCAACAATACGCGGCTGTTTTGCCGCGTTTCCAGAGAGAGAATTTTTCTCTCCCCCACGACGCGATAAGCGCCGTTATCTTTTGCCGCGCCACGATAATCCAAAGAACCGTCGTTTCAGTTCTTTAGACAGGTCGGCTATGCAGTAGCAGCGATGAACTAAACGCCTGTGGCTATGTAACCAGGAGCAGAAATGTTCGCCGTGTAATTCTCGAGCTTGTTACGAGAAGCACACATCGTCGTGGCTACAGAGAAAGAAGAGAG
The DNA here is from genome assembly GCF_003254395.2 of Apis mellifera. Taxonomy (NCBI): domain Eukaryota; kingdom Metazoa; phylum Arthropoda; class Insecta; order Hymenoptera; family Apidae; genus Apis; species Apis mellifera. The sequence goes on from NC_037647.1 coordinate 2,374,322, forward strand.
AGAGAGAGAAATCGTTCTCTCTTCCATCCTCTTCGTAGATTTTTTTTCTTTCTTCTACTTATTTTTATACCACCCCCTCTACACCTTCACTGTTCCTCCACATGTATGCACGTGTTTCTCCTTTCTCTCTCTCTCTCTCTCTCTCTCTCTTTCTCTCGCTTCGACTCTGTCCCACCGCCTAACGTTAGGTAATTCGAAAGCAATTTGAATTGACGTGTACCGGCAGAGGAAAGTAATTACGGGGTGGTGGTGAACGCAAGCTCCCAACCTCGTCGTGGATCGTGTACACCTACCTGGTTGTCTACTACTCGCGGGGAATGCACGCAGCATACATACGTACTCAGAATCTCGCGTATATGTATATACACGCACACATCACGGTTCGCGGTTAGATTGATTAAAATTTACTATGCAAATTAGATTGCGCCTCGGAACGACGACCTCGAAACCACGCGCGCAAGAGGAAAGGCCGCAGCATGAAAAGATGAATCGTTATCATTAGCATTTTCACCATTGACGGGGCTTTGCGCCACGCCGGTGTTATCGTGTCACCGGCTAAGCCGTCGAATCTCCCTGGGTTCCGCTCGTTTTCGACCGGGTTAGTCGATACGCGTTGTATATAATCCTGTAGAAACGCCGTGAATATTCCATTAATATCCGATGGAAAATTTCAATAAAAAAGATTGGGTAAAGGTGCATTCACCTTCTTTGGATTTCTTCTCGAGTTTTTCCTTTTTCTCTTTTCCTCCTCTTTCAAAGGCGTTCTTCCATCGATGGCACGTAAAGCGGCGAAGAAATTCGTCTTTCCGCTAGATCGGTCGGAAGCGGCGGGATTCGCGACAGAGTGGAGGGGTGAGGCACGAGGGTGAGTTTCGCCCTCCCCCCCGAGGCATGTACACGCACGGTAGGCGAATTGATCGCGTTGGAGTAGAATCATCCATCACCGAGTGACAGACCCGAGCCAACCCACCCCATGGAAAGGTGCCCCTCTCCCCTTCTGACAAGAGGAATGGACAGAGGTGGTGTGTGGGGAAGGGAAGAGAAGGGACGAGAAGAAGGGAAGGGGAGGTGTGGAAGGGAGGGAAAACGGTGGCGCCCTCGAACGACGGGCGACGAACCAAACAACCCCCTCAACAATGCCCAACAAATCCCACGGGGCGACGTGTTCTGCGCTTTCTCTTTTTCTTCCTTCCTTTCTTTCTTTCTTTCTTTCTTTCTTTCTCTCCTTTTTTTTTTCACCCACCACTCTTTGCATCTCAGTTTTTTTTCTCGATTCGCCCGTCACGTTTGCTCTGACGTTTCGCCTCTCGCGAAAATCGAAACGCTTAATTGCGTGATCTCGTCTCGCTTAAAGTGGCCCTTTCCACCCGTTTCAATTGGATAGATAGAACGCGAAGATAGACGAGTATTTAAACGAGTATCGCTGATTGGAAGCGTATTTTATATATATATATACATATACACAGCAGAAATTGGAAATAATGATATTAACATGAGTTCATAGGGGATCGAAATTTCGTGCCGCCCCATCAATTGAGTCACCCAGGTGCGATATGAGCCGAAATAAAGAGGGAAAGAGAACGAGACTTCCCTTTGTTCAATGCCGGGGATTCTAACAAATATTTTGCACCGTCATACCGCTATATCATATCTCCCTTTGATACATTATATCGCGGTCAAAGCACCCCTATTCACCTCCCCTTCCTGTTCGAAAATTCTACCGAAAACCATCGCTATCCATTCACCGTCGCTTCCTTCTTAACTAAACCGCATCAATTTACCTGCACAAAGCTCGCCTCTCTCTAAACTACATGCCGATTTCGGAATCCTCTTCCTCTCGTTCACGATACACAGCCCCGGGCCAAAGACCGGTTCGTTGTTAATCATACTCGACCGATCCCGACTACGAGTCTATCCAATTCCTAATGATTCCTGGAGAAAATACGGGCCTGGTGCGCGCGATTCACCAGGTCTCGATCATTAAGTAATGGAAACGAGCAACTCGTCGAGTAGAATCGTTTGCTCGAGAACCGGAGTTGTGCTCTATCGGCGACGGATGGTGCATTACTCGGGGTAAGGTGCACACCACTATCCCCCTCCCTCGTCTCGAGCTCGTTTCCCGGCATTGATGTGCTTCCTCGGCAGCGCGACGGCAATTTTCTTGATCACGCGACACAAAGGGCGGAAATCAATAATACGGCGCGGGAGGAAATACGTCCTAAATTGGAGTACAGGCCGGACTACGTGTCGCGTTATTTGTCCTCCGAGCCAATTCAGGCTCGTGCCACTGATTCATCGTTAAACACTGTCGATCGGTTTCGATCGAGTGTTGGTGATGGGCTATTATAATTCTGTTTCGCGTGAAATTTCTTTTTTTACCATCCCCTATTTATAACTCGTTCGAAAAATGTCAGATAAGTTGTTTTCATTCTTCGTGGATTGTCTCGTGGATGATTGTTCAATTTGATTTATTCGAATTGTTTTCTATTTCTTCTTTAATATTATTCGACCTCCTAGATCGGAGATCTAAAGATAGATCTAGGTAGAGGAGATCTAGATAGGAGATTTAGGTAGATTGAAGATCCTCGTTATGAATGTACTGCAACAATAATTCGAATCGTATTGTTTTATTTTATCTATCTTTTTAGTATGGTCTTTTATTAATTTATTTTCAGCATTGGAAATATTTGTTTGTTGTAGATTATTCGAATTTGATCATGTTGCACAATAATTGCAAATTTTTATGAAATTCAAAGATAGCCTGTGAAAAAAGTTGCACGAGATAATAAATATCTTAATTGAAAAAAAATTATGATTTAGTTCAATTTTCAAAACTTCAGCAAGGTTAAAAGATGCAAATTCTTTAAGAGAAAAAAGGAATTCTTTCTACACAAGATCTTACGATACTTCACAAAAGATAGGGAAGTCGTCAAAGAGGGAGTGGAAAAGAAAGAAGAGAGGGGGGAATAATACTTTGAAAGGACCCTGGATATTTGGCTGCATATTATTGCAAATAGAGGAAGAGAAGCCAGGTTCGTATTAAGACTCCGGTCATCAGGAAATTCTACGATTTTCACCGAGGGAAACAACAACGATTCAACGAGGTAATAGCTATTCTTGTTGCCAAGAAAACGAGCGCAACGGAAAGATCGTTCAGTGGAAGTTGAGGAGAGCACAATGTGCTCGCATTGTGCGAAGTGCAAGAGCCGATAACGGGGCACAAAAGGAAAACGTGGCCTAGATCAGAACTGAATCGGCGTGTGTGCACACACGGCTCTACCTTATTCATCCCTGGGCAAACTCTATCGAGGCTGGAACGAGAGTTTGATACACGAGGTGAGGAAGCATTATGATCCTGTAATGGGCCAATATTTGAATTCGTGGAGGATGGAACATTGCCGCGGTTCACGCCCCGCTTCCCTTGCGGTTCCTCGCCCGATCGAATTCAAGTTTCTTGCGTTTGTATGCGTGTCTCGTTCGAAGATAATCGCAATTTTTAAACCTCGTTTCTCCATTTGGCTTGATTCTTGGTAAACCTATCTTTTCTTCGCACTTCGATATGGAATTTTTTCCCTCAAATATAAAAAGAAAATGATAGGAAATTTAATGATAAAACGTTTCATTTGATTAAAAAGGAGGGCAGTTAAATATTTCCAAAATTTTATTATTCTCTCTTTTTAAAAATAAAATAAAAAGAATACATTGGATTATAATAAAACAGCAGTGACGTATTCTACAATTTAACAATTTGAAAAAACACTCGGCTGATTCGAGGATCCATTTCTATCTGAGAATTACTATACTCGTCTTCTGTGAATTTCTCGAAAAGTTGTGTGTTCAGGAGACGTGTTGAATGGAGTCACTGATATTAAAAAGAGGGATCTTGGCTTGGTATTTGGGTCGGTTAGAATGTTTAAAGAATGAATTGGAATTTCGTGTGTACCAGGCGCGGATGTGCTAGAATGTGCAGCTATGAAATACACGCAGGAATATAAGTATACGCGATGCAAAGGGGAAGCAATCTCTGTAACGTTTCCCTGTAATATCGCGTCCAACTTCGACGCACTCGGTGAAACTATGGGGATATCGTGGACAGAAGGAACGAAACAATTTCGCGATTCCGGGCGGAGAAACACTTGGAGTGATCGCATGCAGAAGCCAGAAATGTTGAGGAATAAGATCGATGCTACTGAGATCATTAGGGAAGTGTCACGTATGGTAGAGATTTGTTTAGGAATTCTGGCTTCCCCCACAGTTTACTTTGCAAAGTACTTCCTGCAGCGCGCAGCCGTGTTAGATTATTTCTCCCCTGTACATGCTTTCTTGGTTAAATGAAATAAAGAAAGTTTCGGTGGAAATAAAGAGACGAAATTGTCGTAGCGTTGTAAAAGTTTTTCATTTAAAATTATTAAAGTGACTAACAAATATTAATCTTGGAAAAAAGAAAGGCGAGATAAACAAATTGTGCAACAACGTGTGTAAATAGTACAATTATAATTTTTTTTCATTTTTTATTAAATTTTATATAGAATGTTCAATTCACTTCAATCATAAATCAATTCCTTTCTAAATATCTCTAAAGATATTCTACGTATTTAACAACAATCTGTGTTATATTATTTATTGACTTTGTATTAAAAATTTCTTCTTACATCCAATCTTCGAATTTCCATCCATTCGTTCGTCTCGAATATCGTTTCTCTTGAAAATACGATTATTTCTATTGTACATTGATCTCTCCACCTAGCCGTATCGTGTCTCATATATATACTTTGAAATTACACTGAAACGCGAAAGATCGAATCGTCAATTTGTCGAGAAGAAACAATGCGTGTATCTCTGGGATACGTCATTTGGTTATGCTCGTAGGCGATGTGTAGAGTACTTTACTCGTCTAGAGTGTCTTGCAGCACCGATTCACCGGCTGTTCAGTCTCACCCGTTCAAGGATCCATAGAAGCGTGTGCTCGCCGGCTGTCGTTACCAAGTTCTGGATGTGTAAAGAGGTCTGTAGCTTCCGTCCTCGCGCTCTGTTCAAACGTATCGATATCGCTTCTATCGAAATTAATATGACGTTCAATCAAGCCGGAGAGATTCGAACAATCAACGATTCGAACAACACGATATATATTTATATTGACTATTTTTTAATTTTCTGTTCGAAAGAAGCATAAAGAATATTGCGAGGGAAATATTCGTCCGTTGAAACTCTTCGTTGCAAAATTATGGGATGAGATGCAGATGCCTAAATCAGATTAAAAAATATCACGTAAATATAGATAAATTTATAAGCTTTACGTAAAATGTTTCTCTTATTTCGTAGCTTATGCTTTAGTAATTTAGCCAGAAAAATATAGTTGACAAATTAACTGGGATATCCGTTTACAAGGGTATTTTTCGTCAGAAGGAAACGAGCCTACAAGATATATGTGTGCTAGGGAGTAGGAATCGAGAAGCGAGTCACGATCACGAAACGCCATTCATCGTCGTCGACGCTTTTCCTGGTTTCAGCCTCGCGACATTTGCAACGTGACAAGAAGCCTGGAGATGTTTACCCGATCGTATATCCTCTCTCTTCTTTATTTCCTTCCGTTTACGCCAATATCGTTAAATCCCTGAAAACATTGGATCCAACTTAACGTAATCTAATCTGACTGAAAACGAACACCGATACACGAAATGATTTTTCTTTTTTTAATCGATAGATTCGAAAATCAATGTCCCTTTGATCGTCCGCGTCCTTTGAGCTAATGACGGAAAGGCAATTTCACCACCCTCTTCATCATTGTATACAAAGTATCACTGCTGATGTTTAAACATCAGCGCCGCTTTTGAATCCCTCCACCAAGAGGAGATATACTCTGTGTATATACGCTCGCAACATTCGTAAACATTGGAACAAACAAACCGCTGTAAAAATTATCTCGATTGACGGAATTCGGCGATTAATTCACCCTCTTCGTCGTCGACATATAAGCAGAGATGAAATTACGTTTAAGGAAAACTAGCAGCAATTACTTGTATCGTCGTAAACCCAGGTTCGAACGGTGATGGCTCGTAAACGAAGAGAAACGATCGTTCTTTTTATCACTCGCGTCATCCCTCGGACGTGAAAGCGCGGAGACCAGGAAGCTGCCACCCTCGAACACGCGACGGGAGGCGTCGTTAATTCGGTAGGAATCTCGAAGATGAGGCTTAGTTATCCGCAACAACCCCGGCACAACCACGAAGCGACAAGTGGCTGCAGGGTGCGAGTTTTACGACCGTTTAACGGCCGATTTATCGGTCGTTGAAACGTGGGGGGGGGAAAGGGGAGACTAAAGACGGGTGCCTGGGATGCCGTTCCCCGGCAGAGGACGAGCCACGTGACAGGAACGGTGGCTAGAAGCGTGTTCGATCCACGGGACGATTTATAGTTTCCGATTTTCAAGTAGGCATCAAAGCTTGTTATTCATTCGTCGCGCGTCCGCCTGTTTCCCCGAAGATGGCTGCCTCCTCCGTCCACAGGCGGACGATAGGGATATTTTCTTATTGGCGTCTCGTGCGAGTCTCGCGCGAAGGGAGAGGTCAACATCCGTTCACCTCATCCTCCTGGGATTCCTATCTTCGTTAGTCATCTTGGAACAAATTCTGTACAAATTTCTTCGCGCGTGAGGGAGACGACAAATTCTTCGATTTGAATTACTCGAACGAGTTGTTCGAAGCAGCTTGTTTATATTGAAATTAAACAAGTTTGATTAAATTTTTTGAGATTGTAGGTGATAATTTGTATGCTCTTCTTTATCTTCGATAAGTTGTTGGTTTATTTTTTTTTAGATTTCTCGTACATCATGCCTGTAAATTGAGTTCACTTTATCATGTTGTATTTGATTCTTCAGATTTCTATTTTCTTGAATTAAAAAAAACGTTTAAAAACATATTGGAATCCCAGTATTCGTTTCAATTTCCGATTCAACTGCGTGCAATTCAAATCACGCAGACCTCTTTCGCAAAACACGATTACAAAAACTTCCTCCATTATATCCTCGTAGCCAGAAACCGAGCAAAACACGGGGAAATCCATGGTGTATGTTGGTCGACCAAGGCTTAAGCCAAGGATGAGGGGAAAATAGTTTAGCGAGAATTTGAAATTCCATCCGATCGAGTATTTCTATCTAACGCGTGTCTCCTGATGCAGGAGAACATGGCCGTGAACAATTATCGATAAATCGGCGAGTTGGAACAAATTCGAGCATGGATAGATGGGAACGGGATGATGATGATGATGATGATTCCGTGGATTCTCCTCCGTCTATGAAGAATGGAGAATTAATGATCACGTGAATTAAGACTCTCGAGATTTTAATCGAGTGATAATTTTATAATATCCTGGGGGAATAGGCGAGGGGGAGGCAAATGGTGTGTCGATTGTTTACCATCGACGGACCACTACCGTTATGGCGGTTTGCCTCTAATGGTTAGTGAAACTTTCCCTCTTTCGGGCCGCCATTGAAATGTCCAGCGATTTCTTATAATGACCTCCGCAAATTGAAATACCGTGAAATCAGGTTTTCACGCGCATTGAAACGACCGACGAGAGTTATTAATCCTTTTCCGCTTGTGAGTTCTTATGTGATTATCGATGTGGTTATTGTGTAGTTATAAAGTTGTATGCGCGCTCGCTCGTTTCTTGGAAAAAGTGGTCGTTTGAATGGATTTTTAGCAGAGCGTTAACGAGACTCGTTTTTTCACCATGCATGTTTTATCGTGTATCTTTCGGGAACGTAACTGAATGGAGCGTTTAATGGAAATTCGGCGGCCGTTATGCGAGGAATTTTAAAAAATTCTCCCCTCCTGTTATCGAGAGAAAAGAAGAAAAGAAGAAAGGACGGAATCGTTGAATTGCATCGCAATTTTCAATTTATTAATATCGTTTCATTTTCTGAAGGAAAATTTTATTTTACTTTATTTTCCGTCCCGCTTTTTGCTCTCGTTAATTTTTCGAATTTATTTCACCTTATTTTCTTAGGTTAAAATTTTGTTTAATCTCATATTTCTCTGGTTTTTTTTTTTATACCCGTATATATTTCGCTTTCCATTGAGTTTCATTCTTATTCTATTCTATTCGTTCTATGTGAATCTAAAAAAAGAAAAAAAAAAAATGTCCACATCCAAATCTCGGTGCAAAGGAATTATTAAATCGGCATTTCACATGCAAATGTATGGTAATTGCTTGTGAACAAGTACTACCAAATGCTAATTACAGACAATTGTTTGCCGTATTCCAAAATAGCCCATGAGCCCGGTGATTTCGAGCATTACTGTTAGTAATGCGTGCATATCGAGGAAACGTTTGCATATCCTCGTGCAAATCGCGATTGCTCCACCAAATTTTTCGTTCAATTATTGAAAGATATATCGCAAAGTTAAACATTCCAAATATTTTTCATTATCTACTTTATCAAATAAAATTTTTCTGAGCTGAAAAAACACATCTCGAAGGACACACGAATCGTAGACGCGCATCGATCAAAAAGATGGACGCGACGTACACTGTAACAAACAGTTTAATTTCGCCGAGCGGAACGCAAATTAAATTCGCGGATCGCGTCCCACCCACGTAGCCGAGAAACGGATCCACGTGAGGCCGGTAAGCGAGCAGCAATCTCACGCGGCGGCACGGCCAGACGCTTGTAATCGCAACGAGCGTTGCGAAGGGTCGTAAAAGTAGTTTCTATGTGCCAGTGAATCGGTGCCTGCTACGTTGGCTACGCCACGCCAGACAACGCCTGAGGATGACGTAAACGCGCGTTGATACGTCGCGTAATAGCCGATCAGATAATTTTCATCGCTTCCATCGAACCTGTCAAGTCGGTTGTCCCAAGCGTGTACGCGTGGGACAGGCGTCGTGTACGCACGGTGGGTCGGTGGGTCGGCCATTCATTGATATGAAGACGTAATTGGACCGGTTGACAGTTTCCGAGCATTCATTTGACGTGTGACATGATTCAGAAGCGTTCACCCGTTGTCACTTCTTCAATTGCCTCCTCCGTCGCAGGCAATCATCGTCCTGGGCGAGAGGCCTCGCGAGAATCGCGTCGCAAACTAACCTTCTCTTTGTGTCAGTCGCGATTTCCTTTCTTATCTGCCGTGCGTACCATGCGTGTAACTCGATGCATGCCAATGCATCATCGTGTGTGTTTCCTTTCGAAACGGAAGTTGGAGAGATAGACGCGGATAGCTTCGATGGATAGTCATTAGACGGGATTGGGATTACGTGCACAGAGGGATGATCATTTTGAAATTGGAATTTCTCGCGAGAGGGAAAGATTTCAGTGCAATTGGTATGATGATATCCGAGTTAAAGCTTTGATAAAAAAAAGTATTCTTTTTAATGAAACGATGGATGATGGGTAAAATTAGATATTTGCAAAAGTGGAACGGAGGGGTTTTTTAATTGATTGGAGGAATAATAAAAGTTTGAGTATTTTTCAATCGAAATTTAACTTTCCTCGCAGATTTTGTATCGGGATTTGTACGAATTTATACGAGACGTTGCGAGGGAATAGAAAAATGAATTAACGAATTCGTTTTTTAATGCTGCATTCCGTGTGTGCATCTGTCGGATGTTTTTGCTCGATTCTGTAGCAGGTTTATATAAACTTGTAATCGGACTCTTTTCAGGTCGTTTTACGCGATTTATTCGAGTCTCTTTGCTATTATATGAATTTGTTGCAGTAGATAAATTGCGAAATCTCTTCTAATGATATTATCGCGATAATAAGAATATTTGATGATCGGTCTGCGTTAGGCTGCAATCGGTTTATGTCGAATATAAAACGAAAGCATACAGGTTTACGAGCCTGTTCGCGTGTTTTAAATGCAAATATTCACCGTTATCACTTTCCGTTCCACGACTAAGATGTAAACGTGAACTATAAAGCGGATACCACCATAACTAATCATCTATCTGTATACGCTTAAAAATTAACATACCAATTACAAAATAGAAACTGCAATTTCGTTTAAAGCTGTATCGTCTATAAATCAACTTTTCAATACGTGTCGTTATTACAAGATGTCCAACAAATGTTAAATTGTAGAAAATGTTTGCTCATATTCAAACTTTTTCTTTCTTTCTTTCTTTTTGTTTTCACTTTAAGATTACAGTTTCTTCTTAGCAACAAGTATTTGCACCAAAGGAATATTTGTTCTTATTCTTCCCATTGAAACGTACTTCCTATTTTTCTTTGGCATTTACACCTTTTCAAATAGGCAACAAGCAGTATACTTGCTGGTAATGTAAGTACGAATAAACACTTGTGACAACTTTTTCAAGAAACTGTCTCTACAACTGTGATTGACAACAAGTATATTCTTCTAATAAACTTTTTCTTTTTCCTCTCTAGTTTTTACATTTTTATTTCCATCAAATTCTCGCAGCATGAACCGTATCGAGTAATACAAAGAACAATATACTTGGATGTACGAATTAACCAATAAATATGTAAATACGCTTGAAAATATTTTCCATGTAACCGTTCTAAAAATAAAAAGAAACATCATCGCAAAGTGGTTCGTTGTTGGGAAACGAGAAGCAGCTTCACGTTTGAAAAACAAGCAATTTTCAGGGATCGAATTACTTGCGAATCAATTAATCCTTCTTCGTCAACGAGAAGAAACAAGTTGCAATAACATATCTCGCTCGTAACGTGATTAAATCGTTTGCAACGAGGAACCAATAACACGCGAACCGCGAAACAGACCAAAAGAATTACCTATACTTGAGCATAATATCTGCCCGAAGCAGAGCCCTTAATAACACGTTTGCAAGTCGGATCCAAGGGCAAGATATACGGGTAAGTTAAAAAGTTAATCGTGGCCGGGAGGAATGTGTGTATACGGAACGGAAAAAAATATTCAACGGGAAGGAGGGAGGGAATATGGCGGGACAGTGATTATGTTAATCGTTACGCCAGGTTCCAGGTATTGATAACGGTATATCGAGACGGGTACCATGCGGCCTGGCATGAGATCGTGCACCTTGCAGCAGATTATACCTGGCTAACTCGATGGTAAATAGAAACCTTACGCGATAACGAGCGCAGCGTTTCGTCTCTGAGGAGGCAACATCAGGTGAATTATCAACGCGGGTTTGGTATTCGGCGTGGCTCGACGAATACGATGAAGCGTCCGCTGCCACCACGTCCTGGAACCTGTTTATCGAGGCGTTTAGTTGGAAGCGGTAATTCTTGCCGAGTATTAATTGTAATTATACCCCCGCCGCTAATTGCACGTTATTAGATAGCGGAGTGGCTGGCAAACAAACGCCAAGCGGTTGCTCGCCTCGTCCTCCCCGTCCCGCTCCGCCACGATGTGTTAACTCAAGACATCAGCTGCATGAACAGGCGGCCCTCGGTTTCACTCGAGTTTTCGCGGTATTTCTTGAAGTTAGTTTAGCGGGGTAGAGAAGTGGTGGTCTGGTAACGTAATATTTGACCTGGTTGATCACCACAGATTCCATTAGAACGAATTTAATGCGGTCGTAAATAGATATTTCTTCTCGAGGCTTGTGCGGATTTCTATTTTTTAAGGAGGAAAGAATTTAATCCTTTCACGCTAGGCAATCGGATTGAAAATCAAAAAAAAAAAAGGAAAAGGAAAAATATGTAGTGGTTTGTTCAACATGCATGCAGATACTATTTTATAAAATCTTTTATGAAAAGATTTATGAGAAAGATTACTGTACTAAATTTCCACGATACATTCTTTTCTTTTTTTTTCGATCTCTTTGCGAAAAATTTTTACAGAATTCCAAGTATCTTTCTTTTTTTTTTACCGAGTATAAAGTAATTTCGACACAAAGTATTCGAGTTCATCGAGCAACCGACATAAATACATAAATACATTGAAAAGAAGAATTTTTCAGGCATCAGAATTTTTATATTTCAAATATATATTGGACGAGCGATACGCGGGACCACGAAGGGTCGTACCTTATCAGCTCGGACGGGTCATTCGAGCGAGAGAACATCGAAATATTGCGCATCGAGTCGTGCACGAGATCGAGCCCTCGCCATCGGTGTAGAATATAACGAGTCTCTCGCCGACCGCCCAGTGGAAATTACATTTTCGTTTTGAAATTCGATGGCGTTTCGAATTTGTGCGCGTGGTTCTCTCTCGACACGTCCACGATACGTATCACGTAATTGCGCTCTGTGTATCCGTTTTCGTTGAAATCGACCTATTCGATTTTTCGATTGATTCCGACCCATCTGCTGAGAGATATCCCGCGGTCGATCCGTGTAATTCTGCCGATTCCAGTAATCGTAATAACCGATCTATCTGTATTGTTCGACTCTACCATGCACGAGATCGAGTCAAACCGGATATCTTTGCATTTTCTTTTCTCGATGTTGTTCTCGGTTCGAAGAAAAGGGAGGATAATAATAATAAATAAATGCAACAATATGATAGAATGTTTTGGATTGTTGGAAATGAAACTGAAACTGAATCTTCTCTTCTGTTATTTTCAATGTAGATATACATTATTGGTCTCGCTTTTAAAGATTTTAAAAAATTTAATCGAATCTTTGTTATTTGATATATTCACTGTCGACTTGTATTTCAAGCTTATTTGTACCGGTATAAATAATATTGGTAATTTAAGTAGAATCTCGTCATAATAATTTCATTTTTGAATATCTTGGTAACTTATTACGCGATGATAAATATTTGAAATGACGGTACATCTATTGAAAATATTGTTTGGCGTATTTTTATTCGATTTCTTTTTTCTTTTTATTACATCGATAAAACGATTGATAATCACGCGAATTATATTTTAATCCGGTCAATTTCAAATTTCATATTGAATACGTAGGATAAACGTATGAGGGTATTGAAGAGGACATTTGGCCATTAAATTTTAAATAATTTTAATCGTTCATAAAATCGTCCGTTTCACGTGCAACAAGCCAATACAGGAGATATAAAAGACACGCAATCACGGGTAATAAATGAAATAACGATTCACGCAGGGGATGAAATGTTAAAATGCTTGAATCGATACGAGTCTTCGTGGTACAAGGAGACGAGCACATATTCGCGTAACAGGCTTGGAAAAGGGGATTACGAGATATAACTCGATTACAGAACCTCGAGTATCCTTTATATTTCACTAGCGTGTTTTCTTTTTCCTTTGCTGAAGTACGCTTACGACGGGTTAATTTTCTCCTGCCCCCTCCTCCCCTTCCCCCTTTCGCCGCTCGTGTTTCGTTCGTGATTCTCTCGTACCTCTCTCGTACACGTGGAATACATACCAGCGACGAAAAATGTAAGACACGAATATCGATATCAATGAACGCGTGTATTAACGTACTCGATAGAAATCCGTTATTTTCAGGAAGAAAAAAATTGAACATCCAATAATTTTTATTGCATTGAAAATTGTGTAAAGAAAAAAAGATATACATTATTACGAGTATTTATTATTTAATTTTTTCTCTCGTCTTTACTTGTTACAGAATTTAGAATATCATTATAAGAAAGTTATTGAACATTTTGTTTCATCATCGATTATTATTTTCTGCTTCTTGCATCTTCCAAATCGTCTAAATTATTCCATCCCAATGTCTCCCTCGACGCGACAAGAGGCGAGAATATCAGATAATATTGTATCGTGGGTTCCATTTGAGCACCGCTGGGCCAAAATCAGCATGACAAAGAATATGGAAGGAACGGTGTAGCGATAGAGGCTGTGCTGTGCTTCGGTGTATGTTGCAGCTCGTACGGGCAAAGGGGTGGTGTGTGGCCAGCGAAATCTGTCACCCGGATGTCAATCAATATTTCGAGGGGTTCGCAGTAGGCCGCCCCCTAAACCCCCTTTCCTGGCTTTCCCTTATTCGAAACCCTACCTACCCGCGTGCTCAGCTCACCCCGACGCGTCGTGTGCCGCTAGTAGATGAACGGACCGATTCCTGCCCCCGCCCCCCCCCTCCTTCTTTCTCTCCTCTCGTATTTTCGCAACCACCCTCGCAGCGGTGATTAATTTCCACTAGGAAATTAATCAGATGGGAAGAAAATTTGGCGGCGTGCGTGGACCGCGCGTGCAATGATCCCTTGCCAACAGATGGGAAGACAGCGGCGGATTAAAGCGCGGCGACGCTCGCCTCCTTAATTTACGACGCCCACGTACGCCATTAGGGCCCGTTTCATAAATCACGACAGGTCGCCGCGCCGAATATCGGGTTAACGCTAGTTCATCTGTTATTTACGATCCGCCCGTACTTTCCGTCGCGTGTAAACTCGGTTTATCTTGTTTCTCTCTCCCCCTCCCTCTCTCTTTGCGATCGACCGCGGTAAAAAGGGGTTGATCCTTTCGTTGTAACGACGAACTCGTCTCATCACCGTCCATTCACGTAGCTTGTTATCGCGAACTCTCCGTTCCGTGAACTTCTTCCTCCTCCTCCTCCTTCCTTCCTCGAAGAAGGAAAACGAAAAAGGCGGCACCTCGTAGACGACTCGAAGAAGTCGTATAACCCGCCTCCTCCGCCGAACCAATTTGTCTCCGGCCGGAAGATCGATTTCATCCTGGTGGTAGTCTACGGTGCCGTTGGCTACGAGCGATCATCTTCTCGTAAACGAACTACCCTCCTCCCGGACCCCCTCGAGGAGGAGACCTCTTTAAACGATCGACCAGCGAATAGCTCGGTCTATCGATCAACCGTTGCCGCTCAACGCTCTTCGAGCAGACCGTGCACCGAATAATTGCGACACAGATGTTACGGGCGTTTCGAGCAAGCGGAGAAACCGAGGCGTACGAAGAAAGAGGAGGGTTGGGTCGTAGAACATAGTCGGTAATTTTCAAATTATATATATAGTACGTAGAGAGAGAGAGAGAGAGTGAGTGAAACCCTATGCTCGACAATTCTGACGTTACCCCTAGATGTCATCCCTCCTCTCTTTCTCTCTCACACATATTAACACACTTGCACACGCATTCTCTCTCCACCTCGATATCGTCATAACCGTTAACGTTATCTGCAGAATATTACGAAGCATGGAAAGGGGCCTGGATGAAGAGAACACCCGGCCCCCGTACATCGTGCATGTCCCTCAAAATAGAGTTACAAACTGTAACTACGTTTCGGTGCATTACCGCCGCGTTGCACGGGGGTTGGCCCCGATGCTTCCATAGGAATTCGCGGGGGGCGCGCGCCATACGAATCGATCGCGGTTACCACGCTTTTCACCCCGGGGGTTGAAGCGCGCGCTAAGCTCGCTTCGAGAGAAGCCTGGGCTTCGGCAGATCGTCGCTTCACGAGCCACTTTAAAATTTAAATCGGCCTTTTGCCGCGATTCCTGGGCCAACAGCGTGCGTACATTACCTCCTAGGTCGTCCCTCCTTCGGCCAAGAAAGACAATGTGCGTCAACCCCCCGCCGGACGAGAGCACAAAGTTATTATATCGTATCCGGATCAATTCTGGTTAGAATTGGAATTTATGCAATATTCATTAGATTTCTTCTTCGTTTCCTCCTATAAATTGAACGTATTAATATCTTTGTAACGAAGAATTTGCTCGAGAGGAGATTTGCAACTGGTGGTGAATTTTTACGAGATGAAGTTTTATATGAACAGTCTTCGTATTCGGATATCAAACTCGAATTGAATTAATTTCAAAGACTTGTCGAAAGACTTCAGTGTTCCGATTTTTAATTTTTAGTATTATTTTTTAGGAATATTTTTCTACCGGCAAGATAAGGTGAATATATTCGAGAATTAAATGTGAAAAACAAATGTACGTATTTTCGAAAACAATTGTGACAAGTTAAAAGTGAACGGGATTGCATGATCTGGAAGGATCGTTGTTGAATCACAAGTAGGATATCATTCGCGTATCTGTCGATCAGCTATCTTTTCCTAAGCCTATCCTTCCGCCCCATATTTCTGTAACGGCCACGTTGGCAGTGGTTTGGGTTACCATTCTCTCGTGTAAGAGGATTAAGATATTACTCGAGCGTGGCGGCGTGCAAGCGTCATGAAAACACGAGCTTTAACACGCTTTATTCGCTTCGTGAAAATTCACGTCTGAAAGTGCAACCCCCGTCCGTAAGGCTCCCTCTCGTGTCTGAGGGTTTACGCCGCGCGGAAAAGAGGGTTGGCGAGCATAAAATCGCCCGTGTACACGCGTGTGCATACTCGTGCGCCTCCTCCTTTATCCGCTGACTTCTCGGAACGGATTTCCTATTTCCTCTTCCGTGCACGCCACCGTGCATTTATTGAAAATGTTTCTAACGATTTTAGTCTCCCCTCCCCCCCTCTTGATATCTTTTGCGGGATAGTCAGATTTCCAGATGTTGGAACGTATCCAACAGAAATGCTTTTACCGGATAAGGATTAAGACTCGCTCATTCATCTTGAGAAAGATAGAGGGTCTTTAAAGATTTCTGTAGCTCGCTTTACGAGGATCCACGTACGTTTATATCTCCATACTTTCTTCGTGATTATTTCAATTATCTTAAGATTTAGAATTTTAATTCGCTTCAAAAGTCGCTTATTTCGAGTAATTTTCTTATCTATTTATTACTCGTTGCAGGCATTTCATCTAAATTAAGAAACTAAAGTAAATTGCAATTCCATTTAAAGGAAGGAAAAAGAAAAATAGAATTAATTTTTCGTCTTTAAAAAAATCTCTCCCAATTCACTGGTTTCACAATTTATCTGTCTCTCTTCTCGAGAGAAACAAAATACATTAGCAAGATCGTAGTAAATGATCCCCTGAACGTGATTCCGCATAAACAGCCGAAACAGTACGGTGTCTTATCTACCCACTACCACGAGAACCATGCTCCTTTCGAAGCGGAAACGAGCGAGTCGAGCGCCGCGTTCCGTTTATCCATCGTCGCTCTTCCCGCGGATGCATTAAATTCCTACACTGATACCGCGTCTTGGTGAAAGCAACGCCGTTACAGGATGCGTTACGACGACGACGACGACGACGACGACGACGACGACGGGTACGAAGACCACGACGATGGCGGCGGTGCTTTGAGGGCGCGGAGTGCCGCACTCGACGTGTCATACGGCGCCCTCTAACACTGGCGTAGTGCCGTCTCGAATTATTTGGACCATTCTCTTTGTCTCTCGAACTCCCCCGGGAATTTTTCACCACCGGCACACAATGTTTACCCCTCCCCACCTCTCGAGGCGTATTGACGCGTCCCAGGCGGACGAATCACCGCGATTCGTTTCGCCTGCATTCCGCGCGAAACTTGGGAGAAATCTCTCGTAACCTTTCATTACCTCGGACATGCCGAAAGAATCGAAAAGCCGTCGGTGAAAGGAGAGAAAGAGGGAGGAAGGAAGGAAGGAAGGAAGGAAGGAAGGAAGGGAGGGAGGGAGGAGAAGACGGAGGAAGGGAAGAAGTCGTTGGAGGCTACGCCAATGGCAAGCTAGCCGGCAATAGCGCGTGGCGGCGTCGACGATGGGGGTGATTCCCCTCTTCTCCCTTCCCTTCTTCTTTCCTTAGCACTGCCACCCTTGGCTGCTGCCTCCCCCCTCCCCACCGAGCCCGGCAGAGTCGTACTACTTTGATCGCCACTCAAACATTTTTGCTACCCACCCCCGCGCCCGCTGCTAGCTTCTGCTGTTGCAGGGCCGCCTGTAACGGGGAACTGTGCGTTGCTTGCCACCAACTAATTACACTGTGGATCAAAGAATTCATCGACGCGGCCGTCGAGCCTCGACGTGGCTTTCTTCGTGTTTATACGTGTATACGTATATCGTATGTTGGTACATACTCGTGGCAGTATGGATGGATACGTGAATGCGTGCGTGCGTGAGTGAGTGAGTGAGTGAGTGAGTGACTGGTCTAGGTATCGTGCATGCGCCGATGCTGCGGGAAAAGAATGGCGCAAGAAGGGCGCGAAAGGGTGAGAGCCTGGCCCTGAGAGAGAGAGGTGGACCCTTGCACCCTGCACACTTCGTGTCTGAGTATTTCTGGACACGTTGTTACGAGATACCTTTGCAAAATTTATTCGAATGATACCATAGATGGACAAAAATTGAGAGGTATTATTATAGTATCATTTGTCATTTTAATACATTCAGAAAAATTGGATATATTCGCGTTTTAATTATCAAAAAAGTAGATTTATCTTAAGATTAGATTAAGATTAGTTTAAGATTAGATTATCTTAAACTTATCCTCCTTATTTTTGAATCATAAAACATTCCTATTCTTCGTTCCCAAACTTATTTATTATCAATCCTAATTCTCGTTTATTCTCGATACGATTAATTCCATCCTTCGATGTCGAAGAGAAAGAAAAATGCAATAATCTCTCCGTTAATAGCGGAAAGCGGAAATTGCCATGTTGGTAAACATCAGATTAGGTCAATCCTCGGCAGACCTCGGCTATAACCTCTCCTCTCCACCGTAGACTCTCCACCCTCTTTCTCCCCCCCTCCCCTCACTCGGAGAATAAAGCCTCGGACATTCCACGCTCTCCCGCGCCAAACGTGCACCGGATTCATCCCACGGGACATTGACGCGCAATTAACAATGGCAGGCGCGTATAATCCGTAATACGATCCACAGTGCAGAGATCCAGCGCAGGCCGTCCGTGATAAATAATCCGTTCCGCGATAAAGACTCGAAATATATCTGTATATCCTCGGTTAATGCTGCTTTGACTCGACTTTTGGTTGAAAAAGAAAAAAAAGAAAAAAGAACGCGGTCTGAAATTGTCGGAGAATAGGAAGCAAGCTCGTTCTTGGAACGAGCGCACCAACACATAACCCGCCGCCACCATGTTTCATTAATTCTAGAATAAAACGGAACAGCCGTGGGACGAAGAGGAGGGAGGGGGTGGCGGCGGGGGGATGGCTTTTGAATTTACTCTTTAACCGCCGCCCGACTTTTTCAACGGACGTGTCCCGATCGCAGAGATTCGTTTGGTCGTTTCGACGGGCCGGGAAATCAGACGGTTGCAAATGAATACTCGATCGCGAGGATGATTTATTCAGCCCCGCAGATGTCCGTCCGACGCGTGTCAGTAAAAAAAAAAAGAAGAAAAAATAGACAAATTTGCGAGAGATCGATGCCAATTCGAACGACCAAACACGAAGTATCTTTTTTTCTCTCTTTTTCTTCTTCTTTTTGCTCCTTGATGACTAGTCTAGGATATTTGAAGATTTTTAAGTTTCCTTCTGTTGTTTAAACAAAAATCATACATGTAAAATTATTATATATAGGAAAATGGAAAGAATCAATCTATATAGATTCAATGATTCTTCGTTATTGAAGTAAGAATATAAGTCAGATAAATTTACAAATTTTTATTCGAATTGTCTAACTAGGATGTAAAAGGATTGTTGCCCTAATTCTTCTGAATTAAGAATTTTCGATGATCGAATTTGGGAATTATTTTTTATCAAATAATTAAATTCTTCGTTATTTTTAATCGATCGTTGACCGATAGTATTTATGATATTCTGTTCTATATTGATCTAACTCTAATACTAGATAATCGAAACTCGTAGATAAACCACCAGGAATCGGGAGCATGGCTCTTGAGACGCGCAATTGTTTGAAGAGCGAGTCGACTGAAAAATGTTGGTTAGTTTCTGCTACGTAGGCTCGCGTGCTCATTTGCCAGCGGCTGAACAAGGCAGAGACCGATGCTTCAGATGCTGCTTCAGCAATTTTCACCATTCGTCCGCAATTGGATACGCAGACGACCTAGACGGAAGTTACGTTTTCGTATTGGTAGTAAGGGAAACAAATGTGGGGTTGAACGATACTTCTTCTCGTGCAATTAACAGTGATTCTGGAATAACTAGAAATAGAAGAGAATTAATTATGGTTGGTAATTTTTATAATTGATCAAGTTTTTTAACTGAATCATTAAACAATTAGTAATAAATTCTTAAATAATTCATCGTGTTGCAAGCATCTCTATTTCTTTATGATCGAGGAAAGATTTAGATGGGAAAAGATTTCAAGCTTTTAAAATTAAAAGGTTTAAGAAATATCTATTTAATTCTCGATTTTCCATATCTTCGAGTAATATTTCTTTTCTGTGATTAATGAGAGTTCATCGATCAACTTTCTGTCTCAAATCTTTCTCTGCAAGAGGTATATCAATCACAGCAACGCAAATTCTCAAGTTGCTCTCATGCAACTTTCAGAAGACAAATGTTAGAAATCAAATCATAGTTCGCAATCTGTGCAATATTGGCTTCAATAAATAAAACGAATCATTCGTATCGCTGTTGATTTGCAAAGTTCATCCAAACGATTCGTTCCAAATATATTTTTCACCGTGGAAAAAAAAATATCCGATTCTTTATTTCCCGTCAGAAATTATTGGATATCGATAATGGAACGTAACATATTATTATTAACTCGCTGTAAGTGTTAAATTTGTCGCGTCATATCAATTATTGGCATCATACTAACCATGCTGCTAAAATTATACATTTTATCGTGGAATAAAATCGAGCTTCTAAGTGATTGAAATTCGTAAAAAAAATTGAAAAATAAATTAAAAATACGAGGAAGAATTAAAAATCATTAGACAGGTATCTAAAATTATTATTAATGGTAATACAATATACATTTTATCGTGGAATAAAATCGAGCTTCTCCATTTTCGAGTTTCTTACGATTGAGATTCGTAAAAGAAATTGGAAAATAAATTAGAAATACGAGGAAGAATTAAAAATCATTTGACAGGTATCTAAAATTACTATTAATGGTAATACAGTATTACAACTTCCGCAGGGAGGACCGAAAGACTTTTGAGTCTTCTTCGTGAGTCCTTTGGGTAGTAGCGCACCCACGTACCCGAGCTATTTTTCAAAAAATCTCTCTCTTATCCACTATATATAACAAGTCAAAAAAATTTAATTATAATTCAAAATCGATACAAAATGATACAAACTTCTTCTTCTTTTTGCTAATATAATCTCAAGCCTGATATGAAAAATCGTGAATGCACTAATACGTCAATAATATAATATCGCGACGAGCAAGGAGGAAGATTGAAGCATCGAGGACGTTATTCACCTCCGTGAACTCGATTCGAAATTCCCTCTCTCTCTCTCAAGATTTTTCTCACGAACGTCCGAGAGGGTATGTCGTTTTCAGACGCGGGGGTGGATCCATCGAAAAAGAAACGCAAAAAAAGGGGACGACGTCGGTGACAGGCGGTGGATAAGGGGGGAAAATACGCTTTTTTCTCGATCCTTGTCGGTTTCTTAGACGCGACGAAGCGACGAACGTCTTCAGCCCCGATTCGTTTCGATCGTTGACTCGAACTTTTTCTTCCCACCGCTCGTCTCAAACGAGATCTCCGGCGGATCTCTCTTCTTCGTAAACAGAGCGGACGAAAGGAGAACAGAAGTGTGTGACCCTCGGGAAATTTTCGAATCGCGATCATCGAGGCGAGGGTAGATCCTCTCTTATGGAAAATTACGTCTTTCGGGAGCCTGTCTTTGAGAACGTTTCTCGTTAAAAACGATTCAAAGATTGAAACGAGAGTTTCTACTTTCTTGGCCGTTTCGTTTTTCGAAAGGGCGATAATTTGTGAAAATTATGCTCGTGTTAATAATTTCAACGTGTAATTTTTCTACGTTTTGAATCCCGACTCTTTCAGAATCAGTTTCAATCTTTGAACTCGTGTAGATATACGAATTCAAAGAAAGTTTTTAATTACACCATATCAATTCTAAGAATATTTTTTAATTGCTACCGAACTACTGGTTGTTCTCATACCATACGATATCATATTTATTAATTGCTGAACGGTTGAATATCCTTTGCAAGGATTCATACATCGCCCAACGATAAGCGTGGCTCTTGTTTCTTCCAAGTATGCAAACTACAACACGTTAACTGTCTCTCACTGATAACCTTCAACAGCAAGAAGACAAATGGCAGGGGGAACAGTACCGAGTAATTGAACTTTATCAAACATTATTTCCTCTCAAAAACTCATTGCATACCGTAAAGTATGCACCTCTTTCCGTCGAAACGATTCAACAAAAATTAAAAAAGAGTATTTCAAATATCTCGAAACTCTCTAATAAAGAGATGGTGCCAATTTTTCTGTCCTAATCGAGTATTATTCGCGAGTTTTCCAATCGTAGATCCTCGAGCCTCATCGAGAGTATATTTCTGACCCCTTTTTCTTTTATCCACACTCGCGGTGTAACAGCGCACTCGACGATCTTTCGGTCATCCACTTCCGCCAAACTCTCTATCGCGCTGATTTCGAAGGGAATAACAAAGAGAAGGCGAATCGAGGAAGAGGAAAGAAGAGGTAGAGAAAGTTTGACGTCCACGAGTCAAAGAAGAGGGAAAGATCGGGGAAAGAAATAGCGAAAAATCGTAATTGGATTGGAAGAGGAGCGCGCGAGAAGAGGAAGCGAGGCAACGAGGCGTGGACGAAGAGAGCGGAAGGAGGGGGATGATCCTCTTCGGCTTCATTGGCCGACCCACGGCGATGTCACAAAGTATAATACGAACTAATTACCCCGTCGTCGGCAAAGCTGCACTCGACTGCCACTCCGGGACAATGAGTGGCCACTTCCGCGATGTTTTCTGCATACGCGGCATCGGGAGCCAAAGGCTTCTCGCGGCACGGCCGCGAAAGAAACGCGGATACGCGCCCCACCACCCCTTTCCCAGACTCGTCTCTTAGAGGGTGAATATATATATACATACATACATGCATGTATACATGCAGGAGAGGAAAAGCGAAAGAGCAAGATGAAGATGAAGGCCGAAAGAAGAGGGTGGCGATGACAAGGGATGAACGAAAACGCAACGAGGAGGCGCGGTGACAAAGACAAAGAAGGAGGAAGAGGAGCTTCTTTTTGGTTGATTAGCCCCCGCGACGTGAAGGATAGCGAGCCAGAAGCGGGGAGAGTGCACCTATCGTGTCGCCACAAAGACCAGCCGCTCTCCTCTCCTCAACGTAACTCTCGTAGCGGAGGGATAAATCAAAGCAGGTACCATCCAACGTGCACGATGACCATCGTGCGAATCTCTTCGGGGGAAAAATACTGGTAATTAGCCCCTTAAGCACCCGTGCCTGCCTGCCTGCCTCTCTCCCACACCCGCCTCATCGCCATCGCGCCATCGACGCGTACCGACCCTCCCCACCCGCGTGGCCGCGCGCGAGTCCCTCTTTGTGAAACGAGAGCGAGTTAGAGATAGAGAGGAGAGGAGAGGAGGAGAGAAGAGGCCACCGATTCGACGACATTATCGTGGTGTACTCGGGTACACGGGTGGGTGGAGAGTCGGGACCTATTTCCCTCCCCGCGGCTGGTGCACACCGTGTCACATCCATGCCGACGCCATACGCGCCGTTTGGTCCCCTACGAGGCGAGTGGGTGCGCGGCTGATGGAACGGAGGAGGCGTATGGGGGATCGACGGGGGCGTGTAGCCGAGGAAACTTCAAAGCTCCCGAAACGATTGTTCGGCAACGCTCCCGCGTGTTCCTCGCGTACCTCGAGAGCGCCGGGGCGTTTCGAGGAGGGGGGAGGGGTAAAGTACCAACGAATATACACCTACCCCTTTGATTACCTCGCCGGTGTACATATTCTCCTTGGTCTTCTTTTTTTCCTTCCTTTCTTTCTTTCTCTTTTTCTTCTTTCTCGACAAAAAGGAGAAAGAGCCGAGTGAAACGGAGAGAGAGAGGGGAAACGCGAAGGAGGAGAGGAGAGCGTAAAGTTGCACGCGGCGGGTGGAAAGGGTGAAGGCTCTCGTGGCGTGCGGGAACGGTGGAAAGAAAAAGGGTTGGAGGACTGTCACCGAGAGATGAAGAACAAGATGCTCTGCGTGATGCATCTAGCCAGAAGGGCCGTTCACGTGTATGCACCGCGTATGCGGTGCGCGTTACGTGTGGCCCCGCGAGAGAAAAAGCCGAGCCGGTGGAAAGGAAAAAAAAGAAGATTCGTTGGTTTTTACGAGCTCTCTTCCCCGTTTGACCCGTGCATCATCTTATATCTCACAAAGTGAGAGGCTCGCTGGACGAGGCTCGTGATAATTAATTCGTTGTATCGACCTCTTCAACGAAACCTTTATAGATGCATGCGATGCAGAGTTACGTGTCTCGAGCTAGTTACGTTCACCTTCGTACGTAGATCGGATCAAGTTTGATTTATTTTTCTCGCAACGGGTTTCTTTCTTCCAACAAAAACCTCGAATCCAATATTCGGATCGGTCGTTTTTCAATTTCACGACGCGTAAACAAATTTGAAAGGGGAATGATGAAAAAGCGGGTAGAATTTTCGCAAGGTGTACGACGGGTCAATCGAGATTAGTGTTGATGGCGAATCCACTCGAAACGCGAGGTAGCATGCATGGAGGAATACGAGGGGATATATCTCGATGCATTATTCATAAGACTGTTTCGATTCCGCGGATAATCGCCAGCTACTATTTCACCGGTAGGTAGGCAGTAACAAGCATTCAATAGGGCGGCCATGCCCCACTCCCCACGCGTTTATTAATTTCACGTGGAGATTTT